>NW_027413141.1:269232-640096 GCF_048544455.1 Silene latifolia | reverse complement strand
TTTGTTTGTTAGAATACTTGTAAAACACCCTAGGATGTGTCATGCTAGTATCCTTTGACCCATGGATTAAGGCCTAGTCAAGAGTACCTTGTGGTGTGATAACTCCTTGGCTACCGTTTATTCCTAGGTGACCCTTGAAACCATGCATCCATCATTCATCCATGTTCTACCATGCATTTTGTCATCAAAGGAAATGGGTACAAAAAGAAATTGATTTGAGTTCAATGAAATGAAAAGTGAAAGAAAGTTTGCAAAATGCATAAAATGAAAAGAGGAGCAAAAATACACTCCTAATGCTTCAAATATAAGGCACCCTCACTACATATGAGGTGTCTTTGAAAATATTCAAAAAGAAATGCAAAAAGTTAAAAAGTTGTCAAGTATTGAAATGCCAAAAATCAAAAGAAATGGCAAAAGAAAGTGTTCTCAAATGTCAAATGCCACAAGAAATTTGGGGGGGGGGGGGAAACAAAAACAAAAGCAAACTCCCAAAATGAAACTCAAATATCTACTGATCCCTTTATCCATCGTATCCATTTTTGTGCATGGTAGAGAGGGGACGACCCTTCTTCTTGTCTAGGCAAGAGGGGGAATTCCGCAATCCTCCAGTGTTTTTAACACCATAGGGAGTCTACTCTTGACAAAAGCATTTAACGATTGAGGACAAAGGTACCCTAGCTTGACACAATTTGGAGGTGATTTATTGGTATCCTTCTAGGCTTAGTAGTTTGAAGAAATTGCATCTATGAAGGATTGTGTACCCTTGAATTGCTTCCCTTGTAGATAATTTCCGCCACTTAGATGAGGAAAGTGGCTATTCTTTTGTAGATGCATCCATTACTTGATTTTGTGTGCTTAATGTTTGGATGTGTCGCCATTTTGGCAAGAACCACCTTGCCTTGCAAGAAGGCATCCTACCTCATGGTTGTCTTGTTGTGAGTTGAAGGGGCGGAGTGAGACCCGCTAATTGTCTCATATCGGCTATGCTATTAGGTTAGTTTAAATAACGGTCCTAGTCTTTGTCACCTCTTTACTCGGGACGAGCAAAGGTTCGGTTTGGGGATATTTGATGTGACCATAATTAGAGCATATTTAGTCCCCGAATTAGCCTTGTTTCCATGCTTTTTAGTGCATATTTGGGCCATTTGTTGTCTTTAGTCCTTTATTTTGCATATTCTTTGAGGTTTTGTTTCCTTGGTAGGAAAGGAGTGAAAACCTTGCATTTTCATGGCAAAATAGAGCTAAATTGATTGAATTCAATGACCAAGCATCAAAGAGAAGACAAGACCAGAAGGCCTTTGTACATACTATAGTAGATGGGCAATGATGAGAAAAGATCCTTGCATCCCCGAGGAAATCCTCAAGGATTTTATGAAGAAAAAGGAAGAAAAGAAGAAAGAAAGTAGCTATAAGACAATCCGTGCGGATTGTCCACAAGCCGCCCGTCCAGTAAGGGCAATCCGAGCGTCTTCCCCCAGTGGACGCCCATCCAGAACCACCAGAATCCGCCCGTCCACCACCACAATCCGCTCGTCCAAAATACCCCCAATCCGCCCGTCCCGTGCCCTGGACGCTCGGATTGTGTGTCAACCATTTTTCTAAGACCGGCGAAAAGGAGACCGGAGTCTCCCTTGAGACCGGCGATTCCTCAAGGACTTAACCGGCATTTAAGCCCTTAGTAAACCCTAATTTATGTAACTAATCCCCACTATAAATACCCCATTAGTCTAATTAGATTAGCATGTTCTTCTTAGCAATCTCTAGTGTAGTTAATATCAATCAAATCTCTCTTTAATCTTGTAATCAACATTTAATCAAGTCTTAATACAAGTTTCATTTCCTTAATCTTTTTTTTCTTCATCTTTCATTTTGGGTAATTGAAGATTATTTGGGTTATTATTGGGAGATTGACAACCTTCCAATCAATCATCAAGTACTTCTATTATTCTTTGCTTTATTATTGGAATTATTAGTTGGTATAATTCCCTTAATCCTTTTTTAATTATTGTTAATTATTTTCATTTATTCATCATGTTTCACTTTGTTGGTATGATTGACAACCTTGCTAGCATGTTCAACATGATAATAAGTGAGTAGTTTCCTTAGCTAGGGTTAATGGGTAATTAGGGGAAACAAACATGAGGGATGATTCATGCTTAAATTAATATGTTTTCATAGTTTATTTGCTTGCTTGTTGTGATCTCAACTTATGCACATGTTATGTTTGATGAAATGCGAGCCTATGAATCCTTGCATTTTTTACCCATCACCTATCTTTTCAATGAGACTTGTAAGACATAAACCAACTCGAGTCTCATTAGACCATGCATATAGTTGAGTAGGGAAGATTAAGTTGACTTGTAGGTGTTATAAAATCTAATCGATTCGGCTCCGGGACCCAAACATTCCTAGGATTGTAAGATATAAACCAACTCGATCCATCACAACAATAATTGCTTGCTTATAATTTGAGAATATGTTTGTATGATCAATTCCCATGAATCCCTATGACCCCATGACACCCTAGTGCCTTTTATCAATTGTTTACATCCCTTTTTAATCATCTTGCTTGTTTACTTTTATTGCTATTTGGTTTAGTGATCTTCTACTTCAAACCCCAAATTGTGACACCCTTAGATACCACTAGTTGCAATTGAAAATCTCATCTCAATTCCCGTCCCTTGGGATCCGATCTTTACTTGCCTCTTTACTAATTGTAGAGTTGTTTGTGAAGTTATAAATTGTGTTTTGGTCTAGGTGCTCCTAACGACAAGTACCGAAAACTAAACTTCCATCGTGAGTCCGACCAGTAATATTAACCTATTAAGAGGTTATCTTGGGTATTCATCTTTGGGAGGGATTCTATCTTTGAATCCTTGTTCTTCCATTTGTAAGGAAAGCTCAAGAACAAGTAAGAAGGAGATCTTACTTGTGCCCTCTAATCCGAAATTCCATTGTAAGAAATACGATTTCTTCCATATTTCTATTTATGTTTGCATGCATAAGATCTAGATTTAATTTTATGACTAAATTAAATGTCACATATTTGAATATGTAAATTAATGAGATTAATGAATTTCTAATACGTCCGCCCCCTCACATCTCCCTTAAACTTCTAGACTCGACTTCCTAAGTCACGAAATCGACATGTGTTTTCGACCAACCAATCGAAAACACAAGCCTTACACATTTTGTTTGGTACCGTCGCCGTGCATTCGACCGACCCATTTGACCAACTCAACATTAATCAACATGTTTTTTAACAACATATTTTGAACTCATTTTCAAAACAAAATCCTTTTCTAAGGCACTCTTTTAAACTTCTTTGATCATGAGTAGTCGCTACGAGAAAACCTACTCTAAAGTCGTTTACGTCGTAAATATCAATACACGTAAGTTTGAGGGTATAAACAACTCATTTATTTCATGTCTCTACTGTTTTCATAACTTTATAAACATGAACAATGCATAACACGGTTCAAACATAGGTTAGATGAGCCAAAACCGAGTTTTGGCCTCAGACAGAAGCCCTTTGCTATGCAAAGAGGCTCGCGCGTCAATGGGAAACCCAGGTCAGACTCAAACGTGTTTGAGTTCGTCTTTCCTTCAACACTTTTTTTTATTTTTACTTCTTTCCTCTTACGGTTCTTACCACTTTAATTCATTTTTATGACAAATACTTTAACCATAATTCTTTTATTTACCATTTCTCATTTATTTATATTTATAAACATATTAGTCATAATTCATAATCATCCTTGGTTCCTTATACCATGTCGGTTTAATCCGAATACGATAAAAAGTATTGACTAAATTATTCCATCGAACGTACTCGCCCCTGGCTCCGGGAATAGCGACATGAACTAAATGTCCTGTCCAAGCCAAGGAGATTACTCCGAAGAGTCCGGATAAGTGATGATTGAGGCGGGATTCGGCATTTTTGAACCACGAAACGCTCGGTTTCCATTTCGGTTGTAGATGTAACCAACCCCCAAGTAAAGTTATAACAGAAAGAAATAATAAAAAAAGAGCTCCAGTATAAAGATCCTCATTTAGTTCCTATCAAATATTTCTCTTTATTTTATTTTCATCCTTGTCTTAAGCATATCATATGTCACCCTTGGTTAAAATAAATACCATGTCGATTTAATTCGAGTACGGTGATAGAACGGTTAAGTATACATATTTTACATTTTTATTTGTAAACCATACTTTTCAAACTTGCAAATCCGACAACGAATATTACTAACATAATATTAATTATTCCGAGTCATGCAAATCATTCATTACAAAAACCGTTTTAAACAACCTTTTCAACAACCAGGAGATGCCCCTTGGATCGGCTCATGGCCCGCGCCCCAAGAGACCTTCATCTTTCACAACCTGGGCAGAGCCCTTTCCCTCGCCAATAGGCTCGCGCCCTAATGGGGCTGCCTGGCACTGTTCTGTCTCGTTTTGGTACTTGTCTAGGACGATCCCGATTACGGTTAATCCGAATACGTGATGGATTAGATTGACGAGTAATCATTTTATACTTTATCCTTTAAACACGCCTTTTCAAACAAATGGATCGTGTTAAGCATCATAACTCGAATTTGGTAAATGGATGTTTAATTTCCGTTTCACATGCAAATTAATCTAAATCCAACTCAACATCATTTTCTTGATATTTGGATAAACAAACCGACTTAGCAAATTCTCACGTGTTAGGTTAAATTTTTGGATGCGCGTTCATGCATTTAAACAGCTTTATCAACTCTTGCACTTAAACAACCACGATCGATCAGTAGAGGCCGCTAACGCGGGCGGGATTGGGTGTCCGATTAAAGGGCTTCTCAATACGTACCCTCACCCCTTACTCCAGAACCTCTGGATAGTGGATGGCCTTATCCAGGGTGCACGAGAGTCATTTTAGGCATAGAATGCTAAAAGAGGGACGAGTCCTTATCTTTCGTATCTATGTCAAACACTGCTTTGTGCTTCGTTTGACCGAGGTATAAAGTGGATTTCGAACGGTTTCCAGGCATCCCATAACTGCTTGGTGGCGACTCCGAACATCACAAACATCGTTTCGAGACCTTTGCCGAGACGAAACCGACATATCTAAAGCGATCCGGTCGAAAGCATTTCTACGCCTCCAAACGTGGCTTCCGACCGCTATACGTCCACAAATTGGCTTGGTGTATAGGTGGCCTACGTCCACGGATCGGCGGCAGCCCACGTACGCATAACGCGTGGCCCATGTCCACAATTTGGCGACTCCGCTGGGGAAAACTAGGACACTTGTGTCTTTGTGATCCTTAGAGGTGAAACTCGAACGAGGTCGTGGTTAAAGTGCATTAATTGATATTACGGTCATAAGTCGGGTTCCTTGTCCGGGCCCACAACCTATCCCTTTTCGACCAATTGGCTCGTCCCGTCGTCGTGAGTTTTCTCATCTTCGTGTTTCGAATCCCGATTGAGTCAAGCATACCGTTGACGTTACACATTTCTGTTTCGTCAAAGAGCTTTCATCACCTTCGAGCACGAGGCTAGGGCACCTTTCTTACACATTTTGTTTGGATTGGTATCCCTCTCACATATCGGGGTTTGATCGCTTGGTGTGTAACCCACCCTTTTAAGCCAAAACCCGTGTCAGCATTATGCATAATATAATGAAACCGTGAGTGCTTATGTGTTTTGTGATCATAAGTCTTTTCGTGTCATTTTCAAACTTTCAAAATACCCTTTTGCGCCGTTATAATGGCCGTTTCAAACCTCGGTCTTTCGTCGACCGTTGCACACCTTTTTACGCCGTCGTAATGACGATTTTCAAACCCGGTTTTTACAACCATTTCAAAATACCTTTTTATGCCCTTATAGTAGCCATTTCAGAACCCGGTTTTTATAACCATTTCAAATACACCTTTTTAGGCCATCGTAATAACGATTTCAAACCTTGGTTTTCACAAACCATTTAAAAATCACCTTTTCAAGTCGTCATAATGGTTATTTCAAACCTCGGTCTTTCGGCGACCATTGTGCATCTTTTTATGCCGTCATAACGACGATTTCAAATCTTGGTTTTTCACAACCGTTTCAATTCACTTTTCACGCCGTCGTAATGACGAATTCTACCCTCGAATTTTCAAAATTCGAAATCAATTTTCAAACAAAAAACGTTTTTCAAACCGTCGAAATGACGATTTCATCCCGTGCAACTTTTCAAATTTATAATCTTGTTTTCAAAATCAAATTTGGCTTTTTTAAGCCGTCGTAATGACGATTTCAATTCTCACAATTTTCGATTTGCATACCGTCTTTCAAATGTTAAAATAGTTTTCTAACCCGTCGTAATGACGAAGTCAATCCTCACAAGTTCCAATTTCAAACCATTTGAAAACAAATTCAACCGTTTTCAAATTTCAATTCAAAATCAAATCTTCGAAAACAAATTTAACCATTTTCAAATTTCAAATCCAATTTCAAATCATTGAAAACGATTTTAACCGTTTTCAAATTTCAATTCAAAATCAAATCTTCGAAAACAAATTTAACCGTTTTCAAATTTCAAATTCAAAATCAAATCTTTGAAAACAAATTTAACCGTTTTCAAATTACAATTCAAAATCCAATCTTCGAAAACAAATCTAACCGTTTTCAAATTTTCAACCCAATTTTAAATTCTTTGAAAACAAATTTAGCTGTTTCCATGGCCATTGTGATGACTATTCCAAATTCTTCAATTCTCGATTTTCAAATCCGTGATTCGGAATTTCAAAAACAGTCTTCGGAAACAACACTTTGTTTTTAGAGCCACCGCAATTTCAATTAAAGCGTCTTTTGAAAACAAACCTAAGACAACCCTTTCAACTGACCGACCTTCTAAAGATCCCTACTCTTCGGAAGCCATCCATAAAACGACAAACGAATCTTTTTGAAAATTTTTATTTTCGAAAATCCTTCATTAATAATAACAACACGTACATATCAGTCCACCATTCTGATTCAGCCTCTAGTCGAGTCAAGTCGTCTAGATAACGTTGAGTCTCCGCCGAAGTTAGTACCTACCTTCTGGTCTAGGTCGCGTTGCCTAATTGTCGAGACATCTTCAATGGCATTAGCAGAGTCAAAACCTCTCGGGTATTAAACCCGTCTTTCCCCTACACTACGGGTCAAAGGTCAAGTTTGTGTACATGTGTTTTCCAACAGCGTCACTCCATCGACAAACCTCCAAACCGAGTCAGAAGTCGACTGTCTAGGCATCACTACGCCAAAGTCGACACTCGAGTCTAAGTTCAATGTTATGAACAAAGAGTTCGAACACAAGAGGTCATTCACGGTCTTTAATGAACTCATAACCTAGTCACACCGTCGTGTCTTCACGACATAACTGCCTTTTATACATATGTGTCGCACTTGCCTTTGTTTGTGCAATCCCTTGCCAAGATAAGTTATAACGCCCATCGTTATATCAATTAGGAATCCCTTGGGTGCCGTCAAACTTTAAGCAGGAACTCGAGAAGCCGATCAATCTGCATCCGCCATGACTTCTGCCGAAATCAGCAACAGGGTCCTTCGACTCCTAGCTACCGTGGAAAACTTAGCACTCGTCTCTCCCAAGTTGAGGACAAAATGATAGCCGGGAATTTTCTCTCTTCTGATATTGAGCAAAGGGTTAAGCTCCTTGAAAGCCGACTACTTGCCAACAACAAAAATAACCGTCCAGAAAATCCTATTGGACACAGTCAGGAATCTTCCCTAGACTACTCTCATCCCACCCCTCCCGACGATCAGAAAATTCGTGCAATTAATGAAGACGAACTACAAAGCATATGCCCACACTCTCTGTCTCCATCAACAACATATGCTCAAAGCTTTAAGTGGCTATCGATGACTTGAACACTCAGGTAGCTAACTTGGGGAAAAGGATTGGTAATGCCGAAAATGAACCTGACCGTCAAGAAAAAAACCCACACCCAATTCCCAATCAACCAAATGCTAAAACTGAGGAACCATCTGATGGTTCTCACACCCACGAACCCACCAACAAACACTAGTAGGAAAAACCCCTATAACGACGCGGTTATCGTGGCGGTTTTAATAGAAACGACACGAAAGCCCCAATAAATTGGCGGGAACGAAATTTTTATGTATGTAGGAGGTCTATTGTGGCGGCTTAAGTAAGAACCGAAGTGATAATAGAAGAACTTTACGACAGTTCCAAATAGAAAACGTCACAATAAGTCAATTGTGGCGGTTATATTAACAACCGACGTTAAAAATGATGCAAAAAGTTAATAATAAATAACAATTTTTTTAGCTAAAAAACCGCTATAATATGTTTTTGTGTCGGTTTTTAATAACAACCGACTCTAATTGCAAAATAAAATAAAGCGTAAAAGTATAAAATCCTTTGTCTAATACACAGTTACTCCGTCTTCTTGATCTCTATAACCTCACTCTCTCTTCTTGATATGCTCTTAATCCTCTCGTTGGCGACACCACCTCGTGACGCCACCATCACTATCACAGGTGACATCTCTTTCTCATGGTCTTAGAAAATCCCTCATTTGATGAATGACAAGCAAAGTTTCTGAAACTGTAATCAGAGTTATAAAACAGGTATGGATGACTTAAAGTCTATTCCTTTCATTTGTTTAACTTGATTATCTTGTTAGCTTGTTTTTCTCATTGAAATTATGAACTTTATAATGTTGTTAGAATTAACAATTCCTTTGTTCCTCTTTATAAGTTCATTTCAATTACAGTGAATAACTTCAAGGCGTTCGCTAGAAAGAATAAGAAAGACTAACACCAGAGACTAATTGAGTTGGGGTTTTCGACAATCAATTTCACAGCAATCTCAGCAGGTAAGAAAGAGTAACCCCAATTATTTTTAATGTAATTAATTGAGCATTGAATTTTGAGTTTTTGTATATAATTAGTTGGGGATTTCTCCCATTAATTTGTACCCTAATTTCTCGTTTTTTAATATTAGTTGGAGGGGTATTTTATTTCTGGTAGAATTAGCGTAATTGTGGTTTTGATGATGATGAAATCTGGACAATAATTTATACCCCAACTTTCAAGGCCTTGGGGATTTCACCCATTAATATATACCTCTCTTCATTGGCAGAAGCATTTTTAGTATTATTCTCGTCTAAGTTTCAAGGTCTATTGGTATTTTTGTTCATATTTGAACATTATGGTGTTGTTTTGGTTAGTAGTTTGCTACGTTTTTCTTTTTCAATTGTTTATTACTACCATTTGTGTAAACCCAAAAGTAATATGCAAGCTTTCCACAACCACATACAAATCTCACCACAATAGCAAGATCTCCTTCGGAAAATTTCAACTGCAAATTACAATAGAATTGACTTCTATTCCTAATATGTGAGACTTTATGATTGCTTTCGATAATTAGCTAATATGAGGCAGGTTTTTAAACACTCGGGCCATAATGGTTCAAATCCCGCAGGATACTTACAAGGTTTACGAATATGGAAAGAATACTTGGTTGTAAATTAAACTAGTTCAAATGAACCTCAAGGAGTCAAGGGTAGTATACTAGTATGTGTAAAATAATTTACATTTTGGTTACCATGGTTTATAGATGAAAGAGTTAAATTGAGCTTTTTATTGTATGAAGAGTTTGTACCAAACAATTGTAAGGTGTGTGAACAACCATTTCAAACCAAATTCTTAGCATTCGATTGTTCAACTGACCATGATTAGTTTCATATGCAATAAAAAATAAAGTCACTTAATTTCAACAAGTTTGGTACAGAATACCATTGGGTATCAAGAGTGTAAATGATGATGCTCACTAAAGTTGGTTGCTTTATTAAAACTAAAATCTTTGTTATGCAGGACATGCTATAAAATTTGGACCATGATGTACCATCACATCTAACTTGTACTTGTTGGAGACTAGCATGGGCGCATTTTGAGGTGTTAATGGTTACGTTGATGGCACACCAGCTAATTAGATCACGACTGAAATCGAGATTTAACACTACGTGCAAGACTAGTTTGGGTGATTTTAGGGAATATTTGGTCTATTTGGGTTGGTGCTTAACTATGTCATTTGGTTTGAAATTGGTTGATGGAGGATATTTGTTAATCGATGGCACGACGACTTGAGCATGTGGGTCATGGTTGGTACCTTGCTGCTATTGTCGGTTAAATGTTGTTGCCTACTGGATTCGTGCCGGTGTTGGTGATGTGTTAGCTGACTGTTAGTTGATGTCATGCTGGTTGTCATGCGTCTATGGTTGATGTGGTTGTCGCTGGTACTTGTTACTGCTATATGCTGCTCCTACTTGTTGCTGTTGCTGTACGTGATTTTTTTGTACACTTCAATGTAAAATATTTGAACACCGACGTTATGCCGGATGATATGCAAGTGTTGTGGCACTTAATTGACTACATTCTTGTGTATGTATTATTTGCTCATTTCGATATTTTGATTGACATATTTGGAGTTATCCAATTTGTCTGATGCTACACAGGTTTGTTTGTTGTCTATAAATTCTCTTGTATCTATTGTTTGTTCATTTTGCTATTTGGATTGTAAATTTCTAGGATATTGCTACCAAAATCTTTGGTAGCAATTTTTTTTAAATAACTACCTATGGTGGCGGTTCTTTACCAAACAACCGACGTTATAATTACTTTTAGTGGCGGTTCTGCACCAACAACCGACGTTATTTTTAACTTTAGTGGTGGTTTTGCAACAACCGTCGTTATAGAGAACATGTAGTTGATATTATTGATATACCCATGATGGCGGTTTTCAAACAATAACCGCCACTATAAGTGAGTTATAATGGCGGTTTTGGTCTAACAACCGTCGTTTTATATAAGTCTATTATGACGGTTTTGTTTACAAACCGCCGTTGTAGGTAAGTTATAGTGGCGGTTGTACAACCGCCGCAAAGTGTAAACAACCCCGTGATATACGGCGCATCCAAAATCTGTAAAAACCGCCACAAAAAGGTCATTTATGATCGCCACTATAGGGGTTTTTCTACTAGTGAAAGAACATGAAATTGCCTCACCAAAATACCCTTTAAAATATCAAGCAACATCCCCAAAACTTTCCATCGGCAAGGACCGAATCTTGTTTCCGCCCGGGGTAAATAAAAACAAAGCTCACAAAAACATCCCAAAAAACACCAATGTTGGAACCCTAGGAAAACATCAAAGGGAATTCACAGATCTAGGAGTGACACATGGCACCGCTCTAAAGATACTTTCTTCAGAAGGATTACTGCAACCCATTGGTCCGACTCCGGGCCCACCGGAAGATATGAAAACCCAATTCTGGGGTGGTAATGCATACTGCATATACCACCAAGACCGAGGTCATGACACAAAGACTTGTTTTGATTTGAAACAAGTTATTCAAGATATGATTGAAGCTGGTAGAATCTTAATTGCACCTCGCAGCCTTGACAATCCTCTTGGAGATCTTAAGTCAAATAACAAAGTGGAACATCCTCAAATTATATTCACTAATATCGGCACAACTTATGCCGCAGCTCTTCGAAGGCTTATGACTGAAGGGAAGCTACAACCTATTGGTCCCACTCCGACTCCAGAACCGGAAAACATAACCCAATTTTGGAATGGCCTTGCATACTATCGATATCACAGAGGCAAGGGGCATAACATTGAAGTGTGCTACGAGATCAAGCACGCCATACAAGATGGAATTGAGGATGGCAGGTTTTCCTCCTTACTCCTAACCACTCCAGACAAAGAAACTGGGCGGCCCTATAGGAAGTTCATCGATTTGGGTGATCGAGAAGATGATTATTCTACCAATCATTTGCTAAAAAGGAAAAAGGTAGACTCAACACCATCCTATCAGTCAGGAGATGGGGCTTTAGTTAATCTTGTCATTAACTGCCTTCAGCCAAATTATGCATCCCGGTTGAAGGTTTGTAACATGAAAAGCGTCGAGGACCTATCAGCAGAAATTTCTCGCATCGATGAAATCATTAAAGGATGTTCAACATCTGCGACCCCTCCCGAAAAGCAAACCTTCCGCATTACCGAAGTAAAATTTATGGAGCCTTCGCCAGAAAGGGCCACACATTCGCAAAGGCCATTTTCAGACATGGGCATGCCTTATGCCATTGCTTTTAGAGTGCTTGTCTCTGAGGACTAATCCAACCAATTGGCCCCACTCCAGATTTTGAACCCAAGAAAAGAGGCTACTTTTGGGACGGTTCCCAACATTTCCTATTCCATAGGGGTAATGGGCACGACATAGAGATGTGCTGGAAGTTCAAACATATCATCCAAAACATGCTCGATTGTGGCATGTTGTCTTTATCAACCCTGAATCATTTAATGGAAAATAGTGGTCCCCATGGGCGTCTTACTCCTCAAAAACAGGACAATCTTCTAGGATCTTATCCTTATGGCATCCCAAACAACAAGAGTGAAGTGCTTAAGTGGGTCAATGCTCAAAACCAGACATTCAAGCCGCTGGACACTGCGAAGGAGACGTTCAAGGAGGAAAGTGATGATTAGGAGTTCGTATCTACGATTGAGTCCGAGTTCGAGTCCGAGTCTTAGGCTTTCTCATATCTATCCCAGTGTCTGTCCTTTTATTCCTAAGTGACAAACTGGTGGATGTCCCCATGAGTCACACGTATTCATTGAGTCTGTTCTAACATCTTATTTATCTAAATAAAGCACAATTTCCAACTATCATATATTCTCCTCTTTACCATTTTCCGTTGACAACGAGAATTGATTTAAAACAAACAACATGTTCCAATTCAATGTGAATACACTCGAGTGACGTTCCGTACCGAGTAAGCAGAGAACTCGAAACTCCGTGTCCATTCTCTTTACCTATTCTATGTCTGGCAATAGAAACCTTTCATTAGCACCCAATCTAGAACGAGCTCTTATTATAGGGATTTTACAACGAACCCATATAACAAACCAGAACATTTCCTTGTTCATGATCAATGTCGGAAGGCAAGCTCATTCCCCACAAAAACATCCCATCACCAAGTATCAACCTCTCACCAACATCCCCGTCTGCACCTTTACCTTCTTCGAACGAAGGACGACAAAGAACCAATAGTTCCAAGCCAAAACAAAAGCGAAAGGCCAAAATCAAAAACCAAAACCAAAAGGCCAAAAGCCATTCGCCCAATCTCCAAACACAAAGCGAAAACCAAAGCCAAAGCCAAAGCGAAAGACCAAAATCAAAGGCCCAAGCCAATAACCATTCACCCAAAGCCAAAGCGAAAGGCCAAAATCAAAGGCCCAAGTCAAAAGTGATTCACCCAGAGGCCAAAACCAAAGCCAAGGCCAAAAGCCATTCACCCAGAGGCCAAAACCAAAACCAAAAGGCCAAAAGCCATTCGTTCAAAGCCAAAGCAAAACCCATAGCCAGAAGCTACTCAGGCGTAGGCCAAAACCCGAGCCAAAATCAAAACAAAACAAGATTGAAACCCTTTTTTTCAAAAAGGACGAAATCCAAAGAAACACCCAACACACAAAATCCCGGACCATTAAGTCCAAAACACCAAGTTCGGGACCAATGTCCAAAACCCAAGACCAATAAGCCCAAAACACCAAAACACAAAAATACCAAAACCTAATGTCAAAGAGCTAAAACAAGAGCTCAAGACTCATCAACTAACAACGAACCCAACACTACTTCACCCTTAAGTCCTTCTAGAGACTGCTACAGGGAGACCTATCTAAGATCATGGGGGTTTCCCTCTAAATCATAACCATCACTACTTCACCGCTAAGTCCTTCTAGAGACTGTTATAGGGAGAACTATCTAGGCTTCTCAGGATTCCCCTCAAACTCGTAATATCACACCTTAACCTTTAAGGTCCAGACATGGGATTCTTATCCCAGATTATTTACCAACCATTTCATGCTCAGGCCATATCAAGCTTGAGACCACATTCCGCACCACATTACCAGCCGTAACCTATCGGCCTAAACACCACAAAATATAAACTCCAGAATTTTATCTGTCAAACAAACCTATCATTACCAGGCTCCACATTCCATAATGTCGAAGCCATTATCACCCTGGCCGAGATCCGGAGTCTTCAAAAAACATTGTTCCCCTGACCGCGACATGCACATTTCATTCTTATAGTCCACTTTTTAGTGTGCTCACATAACAAGAAACATTTTCACAAAATATGCCTCTTTGATTCATGATCAAGAGGGATTTCTCTCCAATCAACCTTTGAGTCACCAAACGGAGTTTACCGTCGTGACCCTAAGCTCCATATTTTTATCTGTCAAACAAACATATCATTACCAAGCTCCACATTCCATAATGTCGAAGCCATTTTCACCCTGACCCAGATACGGAGTCCTCGAATGCTTTGCTACCTAGAACGGGACATACCTAGTCTACCCTTAGGGTCCACCTTTTAGTGTGCTCACATGATAAGGAACATTTTCACAAATTAGACCTCTTTGATTCATGATCAAGGAAGGATTCTCTCAAATCAATTTTCGAGTCACCAAACGGCTTTTACCGTCATGACCCTCACACTTTAAGGTTCTAACAGCTCGCATAGGCACACATACTCAGAACTACGATATGGTTTGATTTCACTTCATGTGAATACGTAGGCAGTCCTTCAAGGACACAACCATACACCTCAAAATCAATTATCAACACACACATTGAACTATGATCCGGTTTGATTTCACAAACACGTGAATACGTAGGCAGTCCTCCCAACAAGGACACAACCGCATACCCCTTTCAATCTCAACCATCAGTATCAATCCTCAAAAGCAGCCCACCCAGCTGCAAATTTTAATCTTATACCTCTTTACTGGGGGCTTCTTCCTTATGACGTCGCCCAATCCTCCTTTTGGCAAATTCCCATCTTCTCACTCGGGAGCTTCTCTTTCGAGACGCCGCCCTTCGTTATCCTAAAATAACTTCCTGAGTCTCAACTACAGTCCAAAATAAAACTGCCTTTAGCCAAGGCTCGGTTCGGACGATGACAAGGTCTTGGTTCCGCTCTCCGAATCATCATGCCTCAGGGAAGAATCTCAAACGAGCAAACAGGGGCAAAGATGTCTGGAGAAGATAATCAATTCGTGTTCCCCAGCCGAGCAGACCTTCCACTCCAGGGATATGATGCGCGTTTTCACCCTTTCTTGGCAAGGAGTTGCACTTACATATGCAAAGTCTGTCAGAGTCACCCCTGTGTCGTGTCGATACTGAATTTGCATCACGTTCACGACCGTCTATTTGTCAGTCTCTCAGTCTACGTCTGTGTCAGTCAATGTCGCAAAGGTCACGTGTCTCCAATATTTCAAATCACGGATCTACGAGCAAACAATTTCAACTCTTAATAGCTTTCAAGCTTTACAACTTTCAAAACTTCTATCTCCCCTCGCGAGAGATATTACATGCTAATTGCTTGCATGCTTATATACTTATCTGCTTATATGCCTGCGTGCTAAGTGCTTGTCCATGCGACTGTGGATTTGTGTGGTCATTAACCATGCAGATAATCTTGAGAAGAAAAACGCACTCCAACTGAGTACTGGGTTCTTCCCAACAAATGCCAACCCGTCAAGTGCAAGGGCTTTAACCCCGTCGATTACATGGCATACGCTACCTCCCAACGAGTAGAACTCATATCCCCGGCGAGTCCTGAGAAGTTTCTAACTCCCTAGCGAGTGTTGATTTTTAAATGAAAGTCATACATGCTATTTACCACAGTCGATCATTCGACCATCGATGGCTGGCAAGCCTCAAATTGCACCTTCAACATGGCTGGCGAGCCTCAAAACGCAACACATTCAACGTGGGTGGTAAGCCTCACAACGCACATTCAACATGGCTGGCGAGGCTCAAAACGCATCACACACAACATGGCTAGCGAGGCTAAAAACGCATCACATACAACATGGCTGGCGAGCCTCACAAACGCACATACAACGTGGCTGGTGAGCCTCACAAACGCACATTCAACATGGCTGGCGAGTCTCACAAATGCACCTTCAACATGGTTGGCGAGCCTCAAAACGCATCTTCAACATGGCTGGCGAGCCTTTACGCACCGTCAACATGGTTGGAGAGCCTCAAAACGCACCACCTTCAACACGGCTGGCGAGCCTTTGCTCGCAAATAATTCAAGGACGTATCCCGAAGATGCCTCGGGTATGACTCCTTCTTATGGCTGGCGAGCCTTTATACGTAGTCTAATGGACTTTAAACGACTCGAATCGAAAGTCGACGGACTCTAAAATGTTCCTGATGGCAGGTCCTTGACTCGAATCCCCGAGTCGCCTTGGCGTCGCCCTTCCCGACGGCAGGTCCTTGGCTCAAACCCTTTTGAGTCACCTCGACGTCGCAATGGTCTTCAGGTTGTAATCTTCTATTGACCTGGAGGCTATACTTTGAATTTCGCCCCGTTCAAGCCTCAGTCAAAGTGGGGGCTCTGTAGATACCCAGTATCTGCACCTTCCGAAAACCACCCGATGATGATCGGACTATAACGTGTTTTTGATATACGTGCGTGGATTGGCTATACATGAGACGGTTTAATGCTCTACTCGGTTATGAAAAATGATTTCATAAATGGTTTTCTAACTTCATTTGCATTAAAATAACATTATTTAAACTTAAAACCGTCTTCGGACCCAAAACCGACTCAGAAACCCACAACTCGAGTCAACCTGAATCAACCCAAATCTCGAATGTCAAAAATAATGCCATGAATGTCTTTATCATGTCATTTTCATTAAGATGACCCTATTTAGAGTCTAAACCGACACCGGGCCAAAAACCGGCTCGAAATTCAAATGCCGACTCACACGGGTCAAACCCGAGTCAAGAACACAAAATACCTACCCCAAATAACACCCAAGATCAAGCTTACACAGCTAAGCAATCACCTAAGACCACAAATCACAACCAACAAAACATTGGTCAGAACAAATGGAAAATCCAAATTTCTGAAAGGGACGGTACACCCCTTTGAATCACTAGGTGCCTCGCGCCTAAAGGAGCCATCTCCTTAGCCTCTAAGCAAACTCAACCGACCTGCCACCCCACATTTCTCTATAAATACCCACCATCACACACCACAATCCTTACGCGAGCGTCCGCCCCCTCACATCTCCCTTAAACTTCTAGACTCGACTTCCTAAGTCACAAAATCCACACGTGTTTTCGACCTACCGATCGAAAACACAAGCCTTACACATTTTGTTTGGTACTGTTGCCCTGCATTCAACCGACTCATTCGACCAACTCAACATTAATCAACATGTTTT
The DNA here is from genome assembly GCF_048544455.1 of Silene latifolia. NCBI lineage: Eukaryota > Viridiplantae > Streptophyta > Magnoliopsida > Caryophyllales > Caryophyllaceae > Silene > Silene latifolia. The sequence goes on along the minus strand of NW_027413141.1, from coordinate 622,807 downwards.
TTAACAACATATTTTGAACTCATTTTCAAAACAAAATCCTTTTCTAAGGCACTCTTTTAAACTTCTTTGATCGTGAGTAGTCGCTACGAGAAAATCGTCTCAAAAGTCATCTACGTCGCAAACATCAAAACACGTAAGTTTGAGGGTGTAAACAACTCATTTATTTCATGTCTTTACTTTTTTCATAACTTTATAAACATGAACAATGCATAACACGATTCAAACATAGGTTAGATGAGCCAAAACCGAGTTTTGGCTTGAGACAGAAGTCCCTTGCTATGCAAAGAGGCTCGCGCCTCAATGGGGTACCCAGGTCAGACTCAAACGTGTTTGAGTTCGTCTTTCTTTCAACACTTTCTTTTATTTTTACTTCTTTCCTTTTACGGTTTTTACCACTTTTGTAACACCCCCATACTCAAAGTGCCTTACCAGGACCACTCAGGTATAAGGATGCCACCATCTCGGTTACCCGAGGCATGATATTCATAAGACAATAGTGAAACAACTTTAAATGATATAACTTTAGTGAAAAGTACAACCAAGGCCAAATCCCAAAATACGGGTACATGTTCTCAAACCAACTGTCTAAACAACTAAAGGCAAAGTTTATAAAACTACTAAGCTACAGCGGAAGACTTCTATCGTCGACAAAGGGCACATCCCAAAGAAATCCCATGTGACTCAACTCAAACTCGCTCAATTCGCTCACCATCCCCGAATGGATCACCGCAGGTTTACAAAACAACAACCGGGGTCGATACTAATCACACAACTTATATATACCAACAATACGATAAAATGACAGCTTAACCGTCACACACACACATCACACCAGGTCCCATCAATCTCAATCACCGATCGTCCACTTTGGACCCGACCACCGCCATGGGGGACCGCAGCCGTTCCCACCTAAGCCCCGCTCATCATACCGAGCGATAACCCCGTCCATTAATGTGCACATCCCTTCGTGGCGGGTTCCACGAAGGCGAAACTAGGGCGTGAAGCCACTCCCGCAAGTGACTCCACTCGGCCGAGAACGCATCTCGAGAGCCATAGACAAACAATCACAATCACAAATTCACAACACAATTTCTATATCAAACAATCAATCTCAACACATCAACAATCATCCCATTATGGGACTAATACCGAGTAGGAAATCCTACCCGGAAAGCACAACAATCGACGGTCTCAACAAATTGTATCAAAAGCCTCTTCTACAAATCCTCCTCCTATCATACATACACATAACCACTACCAATCATTATCTACAACAAAACCCCCAATTCCCCATATTAGGGTTTAAACAAACTCAAAGAAACAGTATAAAATTGGTATGTAGATCTTACTCTTGACGCAAGGAACACTATGATGCAAAGAACAAGATGATCCGACACTCCTAGCCTTGGGGATTTGCCAACAACGCGACGAGAGAGAACTACGTAACTCCTTTTTATTTTGAAGAGTTTATAAAGGTTAAAAGTGATTAAATAAACTGACGGAAACCTTTTATATCAAACTCGCGTTATTAGCAAAACCCGTCAAAACATTCCCCAAAAAGCTACTCGATCGAGTAGCTAAGGTGCTCGATCGAGTGCCCCCTTACTCGATCGAGTATCTACGTTACTCGATCGAGTACCCAACAGTCGAAACTATTTTAAAACGCAACACACCCTTACTCGACAGAGTAAGGCCTACTCGATAGAGTACCCAGAGACTCATAAAACCGTAGTATTACAGTCTTCCCTCCGTAAAAAGAACTTCGTCCCCGAAGTTCAACCCATACATGAAACAACCATGCTAACTCCACCAAGACACAACAACATAACTAAGAACTCAAGAACTCGACCAAACATAAAACATGAACTCTTAACACCCACTCCACCAACTATGTTTACTTCCTTAACATGACTCACGATATCGTATCCACCACATATATATCTCTCACAACACCAACTCTATACATAACCAACTACCATCCTCTAACGCTGCTAGCTCCATAGTATCATCCACTATCAAATCCAAAATCAAGACACTCATAGACATTAAACGGAATGTTACATTCTACCACACTTAAAAGGAACTTCATCCTCGAAGTTTACTAACACTCATAAACATCATCATCCAACTGTCAACACTGGTGAAATATTCTCACACTCCTAAACATCAAACTACTACAAGCACGGTCATGACCTTTAACAAAATTAACCAGAACACGAATCAACCTTTTATTCGACATCAAGACTCAAACTTCCAAATATATTACCATATGCACACCCATCAAAATCTCTTTTATCGCATCCTACTCCTCTTAAGATAAATGTTACGTCCGCGTAACTCGCTAATACTAAATCCTATATATATCTTTTTATTATCCTCATCACCACCGCATATCAAAGATAACCACCTATAATCTAAACACTCGCCATGGACATATCCAAGGCTCTCTTACTTAAACAACTCTCATACTTCACTTCACTCGTCACACCACCTAACCTATACCACAAAATCCTTAGCTTAACCCAAAACTTCACTTGTTCCCTATTACCACAACATGACACACCTCTCTATGTAAACTATCTAAAACGCTTATCGGCAAAAGCATAACTCACGATCCACACTTGTTACGTACACTCACACTAGATCCTAAAGTTCCTTTCTTTCATTACTACAAGACTTATACATAACTTAACACGACACTTATTATTCAACACCCTACACTCACTGTCTCAACAAAGGATTATGAACCACCTGCATATATCAGATCATTACCACACATGTTCTACGAATCTCTTGCCATGACTATGACTACCTATGCCTCATCTTAAAACAAGATCAAAATTACTGTAACAACTTCTCACAACTGTGTCCCATCAACAGAATGTCACTATACCATGACAACAACGAAAACATGTACAACTCTTTTTCATATCATACTCTACCCTCATTCCAAAACTTAACTGGTAAGAAACATCGATAACAAAACAACTCGTCTATCTCGTAAAAAACCGAAACTCACAGGAAGCAACATCAAACAAAACAACAATCTATGTATGACTGGTATGTACTTTCGAAACTCGAATCATAATCATCCTGACTACTCCACCACAACCGGTGACGGCATCACAACACCGCCACCAACAGCCACACCGCAGTGCGAAAAAAAAATACCCGCATCTCAACACTAAATATCGTGCCCGGATCACCACCCGAGGCACCACAACCACATCGATAGTCATCACAACTGCATACAACTCCCATAAATACTGACTCAGAATAACTTCTCCGACAAGAAAAACATACTCAAATCCACTTTACTAAATCATAACACAACATATTTTATGAATTAAACAGATAATAACCTCGTGAATATCATCCCCTTACCATATCACAGATTGACATGTATCATGAATACATACAAGTATAACCAGTCATGCCAGATCACTCAAATTATTACCTTTTTGAATATCATTCAATTACATTAGCGTACCCAACATGCATTACAGAACATTCAAATAATAACTTTATGATAATCACACCATACCACGTCTTGTGAGGTCAAAACCTCACACAAACATTTATATATCACAGACCCGTAATCACATCCAACCAGTCAATCTTGATCACGTAAGTTACCACCAGATAAAAGTTACCTCTCACCCGAGCTTAATTCGTATGCCCCTCATAACACATTCTCTCATTCGCATAACCATCACCTCATGCCAAATATAACCATACCATTAATACTCAACTACTAACAACCGCCTCATATAACCACATCTTATGCTTTCTGTCACAACCATACATATCAATCTGGTCTCTACAAACTCAACCTCTTTAGGATTGCTACCTTTCTAATATACCATCACCCTTAACCACTAGTCTCAAATCATAACACTACCACTGTCCGGACATCAAACCTCTTACACCCATCTCTAAACATCACGATTTCTTTCCAATCTTTGGTTAACATCCCAAACAACGAACATCAAATCCATCAACAAAATTACCTCAACATTCTTTCCAATACTATCCTTAATTGTATCATCATCTAACTCTCCACCAAAAATCTCGTATCGTGCAAATACTCCACCAACTTCATACTCCCTTAATTCCTCTAAACTCATGATTAATCATGTTGTCCTGACACTTCTGTATAACCATTAACTTACTTACTCTTGACAGTATCATACATCTCGACGATTCCTTACTTTTATGTCACATAACTCCGGTGAACATTTTTCTCAACTTACTTTTATCCTTCTTTTCTCTTTATACTCAAAAATACCATTTAATAGTTCAACTCCTTATTACTTCTACCTAACTCTTTAGTGCTCCAATTACCTTCTCAACGCTCTAAAACCCAAATCCCATTATTTATATCGATATCACCTCGCTCTTTCTTACCATGGATCTTCTCTTGCTATGCTATCACTCACACTTGCCACTAATCTATCCATAAAATCAACGTTCAATGTCCAAACAATTGCATCTCCTTTGTACCTCTCTAGCAATCAGAATTCCTTTTGTACCGTTAATTGTCCAAGGAAATCACACAGTAGTTTCATCTCTTAATAAACCAAATCTCCCAAACTCACTCATTGTCAACAAATCCACCTCGCGACATGTCTCCACAAAGTTCACTATATACTACTCTTCTCAACCCCTTTAAAACGAACTTTCACTGTGTATATTCTTAACCCACACGACTCCTAACCATCCCCCTCCATGATTCTTTACACGTCTCAAGCTGCCGCCATTTGCGTCCCTCATTTCAATCTTTTCATTCTCACGTTCCATAAACTCACATCATCCCTTGCCCACATTCACTTACATTTTCATTACTCAACATACAATCATGTCACTCATCTCGTCTCACACAACATGCCCTATGCCTCAATTAAGCCTTACCAATCTTCCTTTTCTTTTTCCTCTACCGATCACAACACATATAAATCATGTCCTCCCCACCGAACTCATACTCATCATAGGTGCCACTCTTTACATCATAAGATTGGGTAACTTACGCATCAGGATCAACATACATGTATAACGGTGCATAAAGAAGCAAATTAATACCTTTAAATTAAACATAATATGCAACGAATGTTAAAAGATAAGCATATGACCCAAAACAGGGGTCACTAGATCGAGTACAAGCCACTCGATCGAGTAAGTGACTTACTCGATTGAGTAGGTGAAGATCATAAGGACGTAAAACAAATAACCAAGGCTACTCGATCGAGTAACTAACGTACTCGATCGAGTGCCCCCTTACTCGATCGAGTACCCCAATTCTCAGCACTGTCCAGTTTTCGTAAACCAGTCATAACTCACTCATTTCTTGGTCGTTTTGGGCGTGTGACCTATCGTTAGAATCGTAAAAGGACAAGCTGTCACCTCCAATTGGATTCACATCAAAATAATTTATGCATCTCAAGTTATAACAGTTTAAAGACAACCTCTTTATGAACGAAAAACACAACTATTGATTTTTACTTCCCAAACGACTTAAACTACACATAAAACCAGTATTGCTAATCTCATGTTACCATCTTCAAAAATCAAGCAACAACATCTATCATGCACATATATTATTTAACTCATTAGTCATGTACTAACCGCATACTTTAAATTTTATAACTTTTCGTAACACAACATTCACATACATTACAAATCCTATTTCCATGTTACTAATACAACAACATTAAAATACACTTCATCACCTAAACATATTCATAATCACAAAATTCATATTCTCATGCAATTGCTACTCCATCTTTTCCAATCAATTCATCCATTTCCAACACATTACTCATCATTCTCATACACTTTTCTAACAATTCCAACCAACATTGTAAACCAACTATCATGCAACATGCTTTCAATCAACAACATACGAAATCACATTATCACCATCTTTTCTACACATTCCCCATTCTCCACATACATACATCCACTGATTCATGCCACACATCACCATATAGGTACACAATTCACAGGATAAACACATAGCGATCCCGACTCATATCCCAAGGTGACCGGTTCAAAATTGTAGGGCGAGTTCGCGACTTTAGGACGTCTCCCAAGTCTTTGCATTAGCTCCTACAACCTTTACCCCGGGTTCATTTTAATTGACTCCCTATATTCATTGGGTTCATTGGTTACAGGTTTCAGAATCGTCGCTCTGATATCATTCGTAACACCCCCATACTCCAAGTGCCTTACCAGGACCACTCAGGTATAAGGATGCCACCATCTCGGTTACCCGAGGCATGATATTCATAAGACAATAATGAAACAACTTTAAATGATATAACTTTAGTGAAAAGTACAACCAAGGCCAAATCCCAAAATACGGGTACATGTCCTCAAACCAACTGTCTAAACAACTAAAGGCAAAGTTTATAAAACTACTAAGCTACAAATGGAAGACTTCTATCGTCGGACAAAGGGCACATCCCAAAGAATCCCATGTGACTCAACTCAAACTCGCTCAATTCTCGCTCACCATCCCCGAATGGATCACCGTAGGTTTTACAAAACAACAACCGGGTCGACTAATCACACAACTTATATATATCAACAATACGATAAATGCAGACGACTTAACCGTCACACACACACAATCACACCAGTCCCATCAATCTCAATCACCGATCGTCCACGGACCCGCCACGGGGGGGACCGCAGCCGTACCCACCTAAGCCCCGCTCATCATACCGAGCGATAACCCTGTCCATTAATGTGCACATCCCTTCTGTGGCGGGTTCCATAGAAGGCGAAACTAGGGCGTGAAGCCACTCCCGCAAGTGACTCCACGCAGCCGAGAACGCATCTCGAGAGCCATAGACAAACAATCACAATCACAGCCGTCACAACACAATTTCTCTATCAAACAATCAATCTCAACACATCAACAATCATCCCATTATGGGACTAATACTGAGTAGGAAATCCTACCCGGAAAGCACAATAATCAGACGGTCTCAACAGTTGTATCAAAAAGCCTCTTCTACAAATCCTCCTCCTATCATACATACACATAACCACTACCAATCATTATCTACAACAAAACCCCCAATTCCCCATATTAGGGTTTAAACAAACTCAAAGACACAGTATAAAATTGGTATGTAGATCTTACTCTTGACGCAAGGAACACTATGATGCAAAGAACAAGATGATCCGACACTCCTAGCCTTGGGGATTTGCCAACAACGCGACGAGAGAGAACTACGTAACTCCTTTTTCTTTTGAAGGGTTTAGAAAGGTTAAAAGTGATTAAATAAACTGACGGAAACCTTTTATATCAAACTCGCGTTATTAGCAAAACCCGTCAAAACATTCCCCGTAAACCGGCTACTCGATCGAGTAGCTAAGGTACTTGATCGAGTGCCCCCTTATCGAGTACCCAACAGGTCAGAAACTATTTTAAAACGCAACATACCCTTACTCGACTGAGTAAGGCCTACTTGATACAGTACCCAGAGACTCATAAAACCGTAGTATTACAACTTTAATTCATTTTTATGATAAATACTTTAACCATAAATCATAATCACCCTTGGTTTCTCATACCATGACGGTTTAATCTGTGACTCAGTGATATTATTTGGTTAAATAAATTTTAAAGGGTATCATAACACTCAATTCTTTTATTTACCATTTCTCATTTATTTACATTTATAAACATAGTAGTCATAATTCATAATCATCCTTGGTTCCTTATACCATGTCGGTTTAATCCGAGTACGATGAAAAGTATTGACTAATTACAAATAAATGAACTTAACATATTTAGTTCATCTCAAACATTTCTCTTTATTTTATTTTCATCCTTGTCTTAACCATATCATATGTCACCCTTGGTTAAAATAAATACCATGTCGATTTAATTCGAGTACGGTTATAGAACGGTTAAGTATACATATTTTACAATTTTATTTGTAAACCATACTTTTCAAACATGTAAATCCGACAACGAATATTACTAACATAATAGTAATTATTCCGAGTCATGCAAATCATACATGCAAATCATTTACTACAAAAACCGTTTTAAACAACCTTTTAAACAACCAGGAGATGCCCCTTGGATCGGCTCATGGCTCACGCCCCAAGAGACCGTCTGTTTTAATCTTTAAAAACCTGGGCATAGCCCTTTCCCTTGCCAATAGGCTCGCGCCCTAATGGGGCTGCCTGGCACTGTTCTGTCTCATTTTGGTACTTGTCTAGGACGATCCCTATTACGGTTAATCCGAATACGTGATGGATCAGATTGACGAGTAATCATTTTATACTTTATCCATTAAACACACCTTTTCAAACAAATGGATCGTGTTAAGCATCATAACTCGAATTTGGTAAATGGATATTTAATTTCCGTTTCACATGCAAATCAATCTAAATCCAACTCGACATCATTTTCTTGATATTTGGATAAACAAACCGACTTATCAAATTCTCACATGTTAGGTTAAACTTTTGGATGCGCGTTCATGCATTTAAACCGTTTTATCAACTCTTGCACTTAAACAACCACGATCGATCAGTAGAGGCCGCTAACGCGGGCGGGATTGGGTGTCCGATAAAGAGCTTCCCAATACGTACCCTCACCCCTTACTCAAAACCTTTGGATAGTGGATGGCCTTATCCAGGGCGCACGAGAGTCATTTTAGGCATAGAATGCTAAAAGGGGGACGAGTCTTTATCTTTAGTATCTATGTCAAACACTGCTTTGTGCTTCGTTTGACCGAGGTATGAAGTGGATTTCGAACGGTTTCCAGGCATCCCATAATTGCTTGGTGGCGACTCCGAACATCTCAAACATCATTTCGAGACCTTTGCCGAGACGAAACCAACCGATCTAAAGCGATCCGGTCGAAAGCATTTCTACGCCTCCAAACGTGGCTTTCCGACCGCTATACGTCCACAGATTGGCTTGGCGTGTAGGTGGCCTACGTCCACGGATCGGCGGTGGCCCATGTACGCATAACACGTGGGCCATGTCCACACAAGGACTCAAAAAGGAAATAATATGATATGGGTGATGTAAATACCCGGTATCTGCTGAGACTCCAACAAACACCCGATGATTACTCGACTACAACATGTTTTGGAATCACGGCGTTTGATCGACAGTTTGTGTACAACTTTACATCGGAAAACTTAAAACGATTTCAAAAATAAAACATTTCAAAACATTTCAAAAATACCTGGAGTGTTTAATGCACGACGATGGGGTCGCAATGACACTAACTAGAGTCAAAACCGACACCGGACAAAAAACCGACTCAAAAATTCAAATCCCGACTCCAACAACGAGTCAAACCGAGTCAACCACAAAAAACAAACATTTCAAACCTTCTATGCTAAGATTTCCCGGATTTATGAATGGTCAAGTACCAAACATATGACTACAAATCCTAGGATAGAACAAATCATGATTGCGTTTGTTGTGAAAGCGACAACACAACTCGAAGACCCGCGACGTGGCTCGCGCCTCTTTGAGCAGCCCAGGTGGCCACGTCGCTCAAAACTCACACAGTCACTCATTCTCCTATAAATACCCCTCAAATGCCACCCATTTGAGAGTTACGCGAGTGTCTGCCCCCTCTTTTCTCCCTTAAAATTCTCGACTCGACTTCTAAAGTCACAATCCGACGCGTATTTACGACCTACCGATCGTAAACACGAGACTTACACATTGTTTGGTACCGTCATCGTGCATTAAACCACTTGACCGACCACTTCGACCACTACACCATCACTAAACTTTTAAAAACACTCTTTTACTTACCGAAACGGTTTTAAACCGAGTTTTTTCTGACCAAACGAGTTGTTACACTTACGTCGGTCACTCGCCATAACCAAACATGTAAGTATGAGGGTGTAAAAATCCTCTTTTATTATGTTTTCATTTGTTTCATGACTCTAACATGCTAAAACATGCATAACATGAACCAAAACAATGAATAAACGAGCCAAAACTGATTTTTGGTCTGAGGCAGAAGCCCCTTAGGTCGCCAACTGGCCCGCGCCTAAATGGGGTATTCAGACCAGAAATCAACCGTGTTTGTTCTCGTCATTTCCCTTAATCCATTTTTTTCATATTTGTAATCGGTTTTTACCATTTCAAGTATTTTCGAAACCTTTTTGTTTCATTTCACATGTTTTAACCATAAAGCATTTTTCACCCTTGGTTCTTTATACCATGACGGTTAAATCCGTGTTTTGATGATAATAGTTGGTTAATGACATTTAGAAGGTATTTTAAAGCCTTTTATTTCACTTCTTCACATTTTTCAAACAAACATATTAGTCACCAACACAAAATCATCCTTGGTTCTACATACCATGCCGGATTTTAACCCGGGTACGATGACGAGTATCGACTAATTACATTCAAATGGACTTAAAACAATTAGTCCATAATCATTTTTCAAAACTATTCATGTCAAGTTTGTCAAATTGAACCCGACACCGAATACGGTAAAGGTCAGAATACGGCACATAAATTGTTTTATAAAGTTTTCAACACGTTTTATAACGTTTTCTAAAAGGTCAGAATACGGCACATAAATCGTGGGCTAACCCACGCCTAAACAGGCTCTCCATTTCTCATTTTCAAAACCAGAGGGAGGCCCCTTACACCGTCGGCTGGCTCGCGCCTCTTATAGCCGTCTAGTACAGGGCCTGTTCTCTTCCAGCATTAGTCTAGGACGATCCCGACTCCGGTTAACTCGGATATAGGACGGATCAGATGATTGTTCAAACCATATTTGCAAAATGCCTTACTAAGACAAATGGATCATGTTATGCACCCTAAACCTAATACGGTAAATGGATGTTTAATTTATGTCTTGCATGTAAATCAACCATTAATCCAACTCGACATCTTATACTTGATACTTGGATTAAATCAACCGACTAAGAAAGCTCTCACATGTTAGGTTTAAATCATTGGATGCGCATTCATGTATTTAAACCGTTTTATCGACTTTTGCATTCAACCAACCAAGATCGATCAGTAGAGGCCGCTAAACGCGGGCGGGATTGGGTGTCTGATTAAAGGGCTTCCCAATACGTACCTTCACCTCTTACTCAGAAACTTTGGATAGTGGAGGACCTTATCCAGGGCGTACGAGAGTCATTCTAGAGATAGGATGCTAAAGAGGTATAAAGTGGAATTCGAATGGGTTCCAGGCATCCCACAAATGCTTGGTGGCGACTCCGAACATCTCTAATCGTTTCGAGACCCTTACCGAGATGAAACCGACCGATCTAAAACGATCCGGTAGAAAGCACCTTTACGCCGCCGAGCGTGGCTTTCAAAAAAGACCGCTGCCATTGTCCACAGATCGGCTGGGCATTCGCAGGTAGGCCATGTCCACAGATTGGCGACTCCACTAGGGAGAACTAGGACACTTACGTCTTTGGGATCCCTAGATGGTGAGACTCGAATGAGGTCTTGGTTGGAATGCATTAATTGATATTACGGTCACGGTCGGGTTTCCTTGTCCGGGCCCACAACCTAACCCTTTTTCGACCAATTGGCTCATTTCGTCGGCGTGAGTTTTCTCATCCCCGCGTTTCGAATCCCGATTGAGTCAAGCATACCATTGACGTTACACATTTCTGTTTCGTCAAAGAGCTTTCATCACTTTCGAGCACGAGGCTAGGGCACCCTCCTTACATATTTTGTTTGGATTGGTATCCCTCTCGCAAATCAGGGTTTGATTGCTTGGTGTGTAACCCACCCTTCTAAACCAAAACTCGTGTCAGCATGATGCATAATATAATGAACTGTGAGTGCTTATGTGCTATCTGATCATAAGTCCTTCCGTGTCATTTTCAACTTTCAAAAACACCCTTTTCGCGCCGTTATAATGGTCATTTCAAACCTCGGTATTTCGCCGACCGATGCACGCCTTTCTAGGCCGTCGTAATGACGATTTTCAAACCCAGTTTTGTACAACCATTTCAACACGCCTTTCTAGGCCGACGTAATGACGATTTTCAAACCCCGTTTTTACAACCATTTCAACACGCCTTTCTAGGTCGTCGTAATGACGATTTTCAAACCCGGTTTTGTATAACCATTTCAACACGCCTTTCTAGGCCGTCGTAATGACGATTTTCAAACCCCGTTTTGTATAACCATTTCAAATCACCTTTTCACGCCGTTATAATCGCCGCGTCTAGACACGGATTTTGACCCGTTTTGCGCTGACAATGGCTTTCTTTCAAAACCCGAGAAAAGCACACACCCTTTTCTCGAGACACTTTCGGATCCCGAGGACCATGCACCATCCCCGAGACCTTTTCAAACATTTCAAACTCGATTTTCAAAACATACAATTTTGAATTTCAAAAACCGTCTTGGGGAATGACGCACTCTTTTCCGAGCCGACTCAAACTCAAACTGTCTTTTGCAAATAAACTTAAGACAACCCTTTCAACTGATCGACTTGCGGGGATCTCTATCTTCGGAAGTCGCCCATTAAAGCGACAAATGAATATTTTTGGAAATTCCTATTTTCGAAAACTTCAGTCCACCATTCCAATTCCGCCTCGTGTGTAACACCCCCATACTCCAAGTGCCTTACCAGGACCACTCAGGTATGAAAACATTACCATCTCGGTTACCCGAGGCAATGATAATCAAACAACAATGAAGAAACAACGTTTATTATAAATAATTTAGCGAATAGTTACAATCCTCAAACCAAACCAAAAGTACGATACATTGTGCTCAAATGACTGTTCTAACTGAAATGTAAATAAACTAAAAGCTACAGCGGAAGACTCCTATCATCATGTCGTGGCATCCCAAATATCCCGACTCATCTCAATACCGCTCAATATCTGCTCACCATCCCCGAATGGATCACCGCAGGTTTACAAAACAACACCGGGGTCAGTACTAATCACACAATCAATATAAACAATAACGATAAGGTAAACAAACAGCTTAACTGTCACACACACACACAACCAACCAATTCCCATCATCTCAATACCGATCGTCCACCGGACCCGACCACCCCGATGGGGGGACCGCGGCCGTACCCACCAAATCCCCGCTCCACATAGTGAGCGATAACCCCGTTCATTAATGTGCACATCCCTTCGTGGCGGGTTCCACGAAAAGCGAAACTAGGGCGTGAAGCCACTCCCGCAAGTGACCCCACTCAGCCGAGAACGCATCTCGAGAACCATCAACAACGATCACCACCACAATCACAATACAATTATTACATCAAACAACCAAATACAATACATCAACCAATATCCCATTATGGGACTAATACTGAGTAGGAAATCCTACCTGGTATGCACACAATCGACGGTCTCTCATGAGAGTCAAAAGCCTCTTCTATGAACCCTCCTCCTATCATACAACACATAGAGGCTACCACATCACATACTACACATAAAACCCCCAATCTCTAAATTAGGGTTTAACCAAATCAAAGGAAATACAATAAAAAGGGTACATAGATCTTACCCTCGACGCAAGGAACTCAACGGTACGAACAACGACAAGAACTGACCGTCTGAACTCTGGGAATTGCTAAGAATGCGATTAGGTTTTGTAAAAGTGATTTAGAATAATGACGACGTAGCTTAAATACCTTAATCGCATAATTAACAAAACCCGAGAAAACTCCCCGTAAAACCGGCTACTCGATCGAGTACCCAAGGTACTCGATCGAGTACCCCCTTACTCGATCGAGTGCCCCAGCTACTCGATCGAGTACCCAACAGGTCAAAAACTATTTTATTTCGCAACTTACCCTTACTCGACAGAGTAAGGCCTACTCGATAGAGTACCCCAAGACTTATAAATACGGAGTATTATAGTCTTCCCTCCTTAAAAGGAACTTCGTCCTCGAAGTTCAAACCACTACTAAACAAGGGTACTCCCACAACATTCCCGACTCAACCATCAAACAAAATTCAACATAAAACGTGTTACTAATCCAACTCATCCCGACAAACATCCCGACACAACATATAAAAGGGGGTATAAAACTCTTAAAAACTGTTCGCGATCATCTCCTACCCCCCTAAAAGAAACAAGGTTACGTCCCCGTAACCATACATACCTGATCAAAAAGGAAAGGGTAACGCTCTTTCTTTGCTTCCTCTGGCTCCCATGTAGCTTCCTCGGTCTCGTGGTTAGACCATAGGATCTTAAGCAAAACTGTCTCACCACTCCTAGTCTTTCTAACCTTTCGATCAAGAATCTGCTTCGGCACCTCAAGATATGATAAGGACTCATCTAGCTCTAAGCTCTCTGCCTCTAACACATGTGACGGGTCACTCACGTACTTCCGCAGCTGCGATACATGAAACACATTATGCACTCTCTCTAATGCAGCTGGTAAAGCCAGACGATAAGCAACTTCCCCTACTCGCTCTAAGATCTCATAAGGCCCTATAAACTTCTGAATTAGCTTTCCTTTCTTCCCAAATCTCATAACCCCACGCATAGGAGACACTTTCAAAAGAACCTTGTCCCCAATTTGAAACTCTATGTCCCGGCGATGTAGATCTCGCATAACTCTTTTGTCGATCCCGGGTCGCTCTCATCCTTTCCCGGATCATCTTAATCTGTTCAACCATCTCATGCACCATCTCTGGTCCTAAAACCATTGCCTCGGCACTATCGTCCCAACAGATTGGACTCCTACATCTCCTCCCATACAAAGCCTCAAACGGTGCCATACCTATACTTTGGTGTGATAGCATATTATTGTAAGAAAATTCTATCAAGTCCAACCTCTGCTCCCAGCTACCACCAAAATCCATCACACAAGCTCGCAACATATCCTCAAGAGTCTTGATTGTTCTCTCAGTCTGCCCGTCTGTCGCGGGATGAAATGCTGTACTCATCTTCAAAGTTGTTCCCAACGATTCCTGCAACTCCTTCCAAAACCTCGATATAAACCTCGCATCTCTGTCAGACACTATGTCCTTAGGGACTCCATGTAACTTAAGCACGTTCTTTCGATAGGCCATAGCCAATTGTGCCTTAGTCCATGTATCTTTCATTGGAACAAAGTGAGCTGACTTGGTCAGACGATCCACTATCACCCAAATCATGTTGTTACCTTGTTGAGTCTTTGGCAAACCCACAATGAAATCCATGGAAATGGATTCCCACTTCCACTCAGGTACCTCTAAAGACTGAATCTTACCTTGTGGTCGTCATTGTTCCCCTTTAACTCTCTCGGCATGTCAAACAACGGGATACAAACTCACTGAGCAAATTGTCTCTTTCTTCATCCCAGGCCACCAAAACGTTTTCTTCAAATCCTTGTATAACTTGTCTCCACCTGGATGAACTGAATATGGTGTGCAATGCGCCTCTGCCATGATAGTCTTTTTCAAGTCCTCATCATTAGGAACACACCACCTACCATCAAACCTCAAACTACCATCTGTATGAATAGAAAACCGGGACACTGTCCCTTTCTCTACTCCAGCTCTCCACTCCACTATCTTAGGATCCAAAGCCTGTTTACCTCGAATATCATCATAAAACTCAAGCTGTACCGTCATATCACCCATGGCAACTCCTTTCTGCATCATATGTATCCCAAACCTCGCCACCTCATCTCTCAGCCTCATCAAAGATAGAGCTGTACACAGAGAATGTACACTCTTCCTACTCAAAGCATCAGCAACAACATTGGCCTTCCCTTCATGGTAGATGATTTCCATGTCATAATCGCCAATCAGCTCCATCCACCTCCTCTGTCTCATGTTCAACTCCTTCTGCGTGAAGATGTACTTGAGACTCTTGTGATCAGAAAATACCTTAAAGATTGCTCCATACAGGTAATGTCTCCAAATCTTGAGAGCAAACACCACCGCACCCAACTCCAGATCATGAGTAGGGTAGTTCTCCTCATAAGGCTTCAATTGCCTAGAAGCATAGGCAATCACTTTACCATTCTGCATCAACACACATCCCAGCCCATTCTTCGAGGCATCCGTATAAACCTCAAAGTTCTCGCTCCCTTCAGTAATGCTAAGACTAGAGCCGTGGTCAAACGCTCCTTTAATGTTTGGAACGCCGTCTCACAACTCTCATCCCAACGAAACCTGTTCTCTTTCCTCATCAACGCCGTCATCGGTCTAGCTATCCTGGAGAAATCTTTCACGAACCGTCTGTAGTATCCAGCTAAACCCAAGAAACTCCTAACCTCAGCAACATTCTTTGGTGCTTCCCACTTTGTCACTGCCTCTATCTTCGCCGGATCCACAGCTACTCCATCTTTAGAGATTACATGTCCCAGAAAAGTCACTTTCTTTAACCAGAACTCACACTTGGACAGCTTAGCATACAACTCATGATCTCTCAAGGTCTGCAACACGATCCTCAGATGCTCCCCATGCTCCTCCTTAGTCTTAGAGTAGACTAAGATATCATCGATAAACACCACTACAAACTGGTCCAAGAACTGTCTGAAGATTCTATTCATTAGATCCATAAACACTGCCGGCGCATTAGACAACCCAAACGGCATCACCACATACTCATAATGGCCATACCTCGACGTGAAAGCTGTCTTTGGTATGTCCACCTCTCTAATCTTCACCTGATGGTACCCCGACCTCAAATCAATCTTAGAAAAGATTGTTGCACCACTCAACCGATCAAACAGTCATCTATCCTTGGCAAAGGATACTTGTTCTTTATCGTCACTCGGTTCGGCTCACTCCCCGTAATCTATGCATAGCCTCAAACTCCCATCTTTCTTCTTCACGAAAAGAACTGGTGCTCCCCACGTCGATACACTTGGTCTAATGTATCCCTTCTCTATCAGATCATCCAACTGCTTCCTAAGCTCCTCCATCTCCTTAGGACCCATACGGTACGGTGCCTTAGAGATTGGCCCCGTCCCTGGTTTCAACTCAACGGTGAAATCTATCTCCCTCTTCGGTGGCAACCCCGGAATCTCCTCTGGAAAAACATCTGCAAACTCTCCCACCACTGGTATCTCATCAACTGTCGGACTCTCTACTCGGTCATCTCTCACATGGCACAAGATCAAAGGACATCCCTTCCTCAGATAAGACTTCAAGGTGACAGCTGCAATCAACTTAACTTTGGGTTTGACTAGAAACCCACGATAAGACACACTAACACCCTTAGGACCTCTTAAAGATACTTTCTTTTGATGACAGTCTATCTTAGCTTTATACTTTCCTAACCAATCCATCCCGACTATCATCTCAAAACCGTTAAAAGGAAACTCTAGCAAGTCTACAGGGAAATCAACTTGCCCAACTATCAAAGATACATCTCTGAACAATCTCCCACACGATACAGACTCACCCGAAGGTATGAAAACTTGCTCACTAACAGACTCATATACTCTCAAACCCAACTGTTTAACATGACTCGAAGACACAAACGACTGAGAAGCCCCCGAATCAAACAAAACAAAGGTAGGAATACCATTAACAAGGAATGTACCGGTGATAACGTGCGCATCTTCCTCAGCTGCTTTCTTCTCCATCATGAATAACTTGCCGGGTCTTCCGCCCACCTCCCGGACAAGATCTTGGGCCGAGGTGGTCGGCTTAGCACCCGACCCTTGATTGTTGTTGTTGTTCGTTGGTGGTTTCTAATAAGAATTACCGCCGTTGCGGTTGCCTCCACTCAAAATCCGACCTCCCGGTTTGGCCATGATCCAGCCGGTTTGTTGCTCGCGAAGCTCACGCGAGTCTCGGAAAGATCCCGGTGCACTTTTGCACTCATGTCTCTTGTGGCCTACACCACCACAGCCATAGCAGGTCACTCCCCAACTATTACTCACACTTCCACGGCCACGCCCAAAGGAAGCCCCAAAGATCGAACCCGGACCCCGAAGAAAACCCCTTAGACCGATTGTGGTTGCCTTTCTTGTGATTAGATTGGCCACCACCCTCGCTCTCAGACTTCCTCTTCTCACCACCTAACCTCTCCCGAGCCATCTCCACCAACCTCTCGGCTCTCCCGGCCCTCTCATAAGCTTCCTTAACATCGCAAGGACTCCCACGGGTAACTTATCCATAATCTTAGGGGTCAACCCCTCTCAAACCTCAATGCCGATTCTCCTCACTCAAACCCATATCCTCAAAGATACCTAGACTTCTCATTGAACACTGTAGTACTCGGCCCACGGACATCTCGGCGGTCATCTTAAAACCATCAAACTCTTCTCTCAACTTACTCCTCACATGTTCCGGTACAAACTCCTTCCTCACAAATTCCTACGAAACTCCTCCCAAGGTATAGCAGGTAAGCCTTGGTTTGTATATATCTCCTTAGCACTCACTTTCACCGAATCCCACCACTTGCCTGCCCTCCCTCGGATAGAACGCAGCTGTTCCACTCTCATCTCATCGGACAAGAACCAAATTTAATATGTTCTCCATCTCTCTCAACCAACTATCAAGAAGGTTAGGCTCCCCAACTCCCTTGTACTCTTTCGGGTTAAACCTCGCAATGTAGAGGCCGATTTTAGAATGGTCAACCTCCTTCTCCTTATCCTTATTCTTATCCTCATTCACTTTCTTTAGGGTCTCGGTAAGAGCATCCTGGTGCTCTAACATCTTAACGATGTCATCCGTGGTCATAAGCTCGGCTCTCGCATACAAAGCGCTTCTCTTGGGCGGCATCTTAAAACTATACATATATAAGAAAGGGTAGATATGAACACACGTACTAACTTCAAAACACGAAAACACGCCACCCAGGACCTACTCGATCGAGTGCCCAAACATACTCGATCGAGTAACGGGCTACTCGATCGAGTACCCTACATACTCGATCGAGTGCCCAAACATCAGACCATAAACAGACCTTCTGATCTCTTACCTACTCGACCGAGTAGCTAGGCTACTCGATCGAGTGACCCCCTACTCGATCGAGTACCCCTAGTTACTCGATCGAGTACCCAAAAACACGATTCTGGACTCAAAATCGTCAAAAACCCACCCGATCGAGTCAGTCCCACTCGATCGAGTCATGCCAAACTTAAAAGCTACCCGCATGCTACGTCATATGCTAACATGCTACACTTTATAAACCACATTATATCATAATAAATATGCTACGCATCTTTTCTACTATCTACGAGATCATTTCATCATGTTATTAAATGCCACATTGTAAATCATCCAACATGTTATCATCTCATCAACAAGTTCCCACATCTCACCATTTTTCTTTCACATGCTCAACTTTCTATTTCAACACCCAACAATTAACACATTTCATCACACTCTTACACAAGTTAACCAAACACACATACGACTCGACAAATATTGCTCCCATGTGGCCGGTTCAAAGTTGTAGGGCAACCCTCTGCGACTTTAGGACGTCTCCCAAGCCTTTGCACTAGCTCCTACAACTTTTACCCCGGGTTCATTTTAATTGACTCCCTATGTTCATTAGGTTCATTGGTTACAGGTTTCAGGATCGTCGCTCTGATACCATTTGTAACACCCTCATACTCCAAGTGCCTTACCAGGACCACTCAGGTATGAAGACATTACCATCTCGGTTACCCGAGGCAATGATAATCAAACAACAATGAAGAAACAACGTTTATTATAAATAATTTAGCGAATAGTTACAATCCTCAAACCAAACCAAAAGTACGATACATTGTGCTCAAATGACTGTTCTAACTGAAATGTAAATAAACTAAAAGCTACAAATAAAGACTCCTATCATCATGTCGTGGCATCCCAAATATCCCAAGACTCATCTCAATACCTGCTCAATATCTGCTCACCATCCCCGAATGGATCACCGCAAGTTTACAAAACAACACCGGGTCGATTAATCACACAATCAATATAAACAATAACGATAAGGTAAACAAACAACTTAATCATCACACACACACACAACCAACCAATTCCCATCATCTCAATACCGACCGTCCACCGGACCCGACCACCCGATGGGGGACCGCAGCCGTACCCACCAAATCCCCGCTCCACATAGTGAGCGATAACCCCGTCCATTAATGTGCACATCCCCTTTCGTGGCGGGTTCCACGAAAGGCGAAACTAGGGCGTGAAGCCACTCCCGCAAGTGACCCCACTCAGCCGAGAACGCATCTCGAGAACCATCAACAACGATCACCACCACAATCACAATACAATTATTACATCAAACAACCAAATACAATACATCAACCAATATCCCATTATAGGGACTAATACGAGTAGGAAATCCTACCGGTATGCACACAATCGATGGTCTCTACTGCGAGTCAAAAAGCCTCTTCTATGAACCCTCCTCCTATCATACAACACATAGAGGCTACCACATCACATACTACACATAAAACCCCCAATCTCTAAATTAGGGTTTAACCAAATCAAAGGAAATACAATAAAAAGGGTACATAGATCTTACCCTCGACGCAAGGAACTCAACGGTACGAACAACGACAAGAACTGACCGTTTGAACTCCGAGAATTGCTAAGAATGCGATTAAGAAGATAAACTTGCTTGCTTTCTCTCTTAAACAGGAATTTAGGTTTTGTAAAAGTGATTTAGAATAATGACGACGTAGCTTAAATACCTTAATCGCATAATTAACAAAACCCGAGAAAACTCCCCGTAAAACCGGCTACTCGATCGAGTACCCAAGGTACTCGATCGAGTACCCCCTTACTCGATCGAGTGCCCCAGCTACTCGATCGAGTACCCAACAGGTCAGAAACTATTTTATTTCGCAACTTACCCTTACTCGACAGAGTAAGGCCTACTCGATAGAGTACCCCAAGACTTATAAATACGGAGTATTACATCGTGTCTATCGAGTCAAAGCAAACGTACTTATGGGTCTTTAATTATGAGTCGTCTCACCACGAGACCCATCCAATGACGTCACGCCGTCATGATTGGACTCGTGTCAAAGGTTCGGTCAAACACCGTCATGTCATAAATCGAGTCAGCACCGAGGGACCACACACGGCCACCCCGTCTAGTTGAGTCGATCTTTGTCTCATCCTCTGTGTTGTCTGCGTTCAGTCTTGGAACCGTGTCGGATTGAGTTGTAATGTGAGTCGTTTTTCTGCCTCAGAGCCATGGCCCCGTCTCCAACTTCGTCTGTCAACCACAACAACAATGATAACAACAGAGATGTCACAACTGATCAGCTAGCCAGCCTGCTTACCGCTCTTAAGGTCACCCTGGATCGCGTCGAGACCCGTATCGACACCCTGGAGAACATGAAAATTGGGGAACATAATACCCCACCTCTGACTGAAACTGAGAAGAGGCTGAAACTCTTGGAAGAACATCTCCTAGCCCGGGGTAACAATATCCGTCTTGAGAACAACCGAAGGTTCGAACCTGTTGGGGACCAGTTACCTGACAACTTCACCCTGACTGATGTGCCTAAGTTCAAGGGAGTGGAGGACCCACTCAACCACATCCGTGGTTTCAAAAACTACATGGCCATTAAGGGGGTCAAACAGGAGCTTTTTACCAGGATCTTCCCATCCTCTTTGGAGCCGATTCCTCGCCAATGGTACTACTCCTTGGACCTGAAAACCCTTACCACTTGGGATGAGATCGCAGTTGAGTTTGCCAAACAGTATGCTGACAATGTCGAGATCCAGGCCAACACCCTTACTCTCGAGGTGCTAACCCAACACGACAAGGAAGGGTTCACTGAGTTTTTAAGCCGTTGGAGGAGGGTGAGTACTCAATTGGTCAGTAAACCGAGTGAATCAACTCTGGTGGAAAACTTTGTCAACAACCTCGCCCGGTTTATGCCAACCTACTGAGATATCAGAATATCAAAACTTTTCAAGATCTGCAGATTCTGGGGACACGTATTGAGGACGTCCTCCGAAAGGGTGTCTTAGCAAAGACCACTGGCAGGGGTTATCAAGGATCCACCTCAACTGGATCTCGCCCTTACGATCAGACAAACAAGATTGATGAGGTCAACCTCGTCGAACCATCTGCCAAGAAAACTTAGCGCCCCCAGAGAGTGTTCACCAACACCGGGTCGGCTCATGGACCAAGGGAAGCTACAACCGATCGGACCCATCCCGGATCCGACCGACGCCAAGAAGTCCCGATTTCGGAACCCCAACGCCTACTGTCAGTATCATCGAGGGAAAGGGCATGATACCGAAAATTGCTTCAAACTCAAGCACCTCATTCAAGACATGATTGAAAAGGGAGATTTGCCTATAAGCCCACCAACTAAGCCGAACAACAAGACGAATCCCCTGGGAATTCACGCCATCTCTGACGATGAGCCGACCCTAGACTGCTCTCATCTCATCTTGCCGATTGACGACGAGGTGAATGTTCTGGAAAAGGATCCTTCAGACGGAGTGTTTGTGTTCGATCGCCACCATGCTCACTATGTTTCAGCAAGTTGAAGAGGCCATAGCCAGCCTCTCTGAGAGAATCACCCGACTCGACGACGCCTACCGTCGACTCATCTTCAATCCGTCAACACCGCGTTCAAGGGAGAATTCCTCAAGCATTCAAAACTACCCGCCCCAGGATGGATTGATCCCGCGACCATTCTGGCACAGACCTCATGAAAATCACCTTCAAAATAACTACCCTCAAAATAACTACCCTCAAAATAACTACCCCCATAAAAATCGCCCTCACAAAAATGTCCCCCACAAGAACTACCCACCGAGGAATACCCCTCCAAGGTATCCTCGAGACCCTGAAATTAACGGCATATGGCGGGATGATGTTGAGGATGTCTATGTCATTCCGGGGAAGGAAAAGCGGACGAAGGAAATCAGGCATCTCACCCGGTCCGGACGTCCCTATCAGAATCCGAGCAACCCAGCGGCCATTCCAACAACGAATGACCAAGTCGTCCCGGAAGTGGACACTCAACCAAAGGCTCCGAGAACTCAATCCTAAAACAGCTCCAGAAAGCAAAAGCCGAAATCTCAATTTGGCAGCTGATCACAACGTCTTTTGAGCATCGACAGGCCTTGCTGCAGGCCTTGGGAAAATTAACTGTGCCCTCCACCTCTTCCCCAGAAGAAATAGTGGCACACATGACGAGAGACGCCCCTGATCTGAGCAACCCGGTCGTCTTTTCCGACCAGGATGTCCCTCTGTTCGGAGCCAATCATAACTTGGCCCTGTACATCACCGTACAATGCCTCCAAAAGAATATACCAATGGTCCTCGTGGATGACGGTTCCCCCGTGAATGTCATTCCTCTCAAAACTGCCCACAGGCTGGGTATTAAGGAATCTGATTTAATCCCAACGAATCAAGGAGTACGCGCCTACGACGGCACTCGTCGCAAGGTCGCTGGGCTAGTCACTTTGGCCGTCGCAACTTGGCCACTAGAAAGACAAACCAGTTTTCAAGTGGTCGACATCAACGCGTCCTTCAACATGCTCCTGGGACGTCCCTGGATTCACGCCGTCAAGGCAGTCACATCAACGCTCCACCAAAAGATCAGGGTCCCCTTCAACGGGAAAACGATCACGATCCCCGCTTCCCCAATCAAAGCAGTCATGAGAAAAAGGGGGTAGCCTCCCAAGCCATTGAGGAGGACGACAATGAAATGTGGGATTTCCAAGCCGTGAACGCCATAACTGATGAATTGGCAACCTCTGAGTGTGACCCGTTCACCAACCTCACGATCAACCGTATCATGATGCGTCAGGGTTATTTCCCGGGTTTGCCGCTCAATCCACTAAAGGACCCATTGCCTCCCTTGAAACAGGCTAAGGTCCCCAATATTCCCTTTGGGCTGAGATACGAACCTACCAATGAAGACATCCAGGAGATGAACCTCCTAATCCGAAAACGCAAGAAGCACGGAGTCATCCTCCGTCCCTACCACCTGACTCTCAACGGATACTTTGTCCCCGAGGGAGAGTCTGAACTCTACCACGGCTTTCCGGAGCCAATCTATGACTTTGTGACCATGGCTAGATTCCCGGGAGTGGAAGTCTTCCAGGACTTCTACTTTATCCCCGACAACATCGAAGCTGCATCGACTGAGTCCAAACCGTCACCATGCCTTGACGGACAAGCTGTCACACTCCTATTTGGGGAAGATAACGTCAAACACCTCAACTATGAGGACATTATCAACATCGCCCTGAAAGACAACCAGTTCGATCCAACCGCCTTGATCTCCGATCATCGACCGAGAAAGGCTACCCGTATGGAGGAAAACCATCAAGTGGACCGATCGCCAAGGCCGCATTCTCAAGATAACAACTGGAGAAGGCCCTATGTTCAAGGAGGGAGGTGAAGAAGGATCCGAGTCTGAGTCTGAGTCGGAGTCAGAGTCTGTCATAGCTCCTAACACTCCGGATGTCCCATTCAAGGTCCCCTTCCCACTGTTTTATCACAAAGTCGTGGCCGATTCAGAGGCTGAGTCCACTAAGGTCACCCCCACTTCCATGAATGGTGACAACCTGGAGCCTGTTCCAGGGGCCACTCCCTCTGTCGTGTCGCCTCTGACTGACCACGAGATGTCTGTCCTTTTCGAACTTTTCGCTCGTGTCAACTTAATGAACGCTAAGTTTGCTTATGACTCATCTCAATTTAACTGCAATGCAATTCTGAATGATTATGAGGAATTTGACTTGAGCAACTACCCACCTCACTTAGCCAAAGAATTTGACAAGCGGGAAACCAGAACCCCCATCATTGAGGAAGCCGAGCCTATTAAACGTAGGAACCGACAATACACCTCAAGAACTTAGGATAGGGACAACCCTGGACCCCTCGGAAAGACAACAGTTCATTGACCTCCTCCACGAATACAAGGACGTGTTCGCCTGATCTTACAGAGATATGCCTGGGATTGACAGAGAGATCGCAGAGCACCGGATACCCATTAAACCCGGAGCTAAACCTGTGAACAGAAGTTACGCCGGATGCGTCCTGAGTGGGCCCTAAAAATCAAGGAAGAAGTGGACAAACAGTTCAAGTCTGGGTTCATCAAAGTGTCTGAATACTCTGACTGGGTGGCCAACATTGTGCCCGTACCAAAGAAAGGCGAGTCCAAAAGACGACTTCCCTTAGCCATACGTTGACATTCTGGTGGACAACACTGCCGAACATGCTCTCCTATCATTCATGGACGGGTATGCCGGGTACAACTAGATTAATATGGCTGAGGAAGACATGCACAAGACAGCATTCACTACACAGTGGGGTACGTATTGCTACACGGTCATGCCTTTCGGCCTCATCAACCCCGGAGCAACCTATCAAAGAACCGCTACCACTCTCCTACATGATATGATGCACAAGGAGGTAGAGGTATATGTCGATTACATGATCGTCAAATCAAAAGAACGGGACGGCCACATCAATGCCCTCCGGAAATTCTTCGCTCGTCTGCGGAAATATAACATGAGACTAAATCCTCAGAAGTATGCATTCGGGGTCACCTCCGGAAAGCTCTTGGGACATGTCGTTAGCAAAAGAGGCATTGAGATTGATCCAACCAAAATCAAAGCCCTTCAACAAATGCCTCGGCCTAAGAACGAGAAGGAGATTCGGGGATTTCTCGGTCAGGTCCAATACATCAGCCGGTTCATTGCCAAGCTCACTATGATCTGTGAACCGATATTCAAAAAACTTCGTGCCTCCGATCACACCGATTGGGACGACGACTGTCAGAAGGCATTCGACAGGATAAAGGAAATCCTATCCAAACCTCCTGTCCTCATGCCACCTCAACCGGGGATTCCTCTATCCCTATACCCGATCATTATCGACGACACAGCCATGGGAGAAATGCTCGCACAAACAGTTGGCAACGAGGAGCGAGCCATCTACTACATCAGCAAAAATTTCATTGAGTACGAGATGAGGTATACCCAACTGGAAAAGACATGCCTTGCCCTAGTATGGTCAACAAAGAAGCTGCGGCATTACATGCTCAGCTACTCGGTCCACATCTACTCCAAGATGGACCCGGTTAAATACATCTTCGAAAAACCCGTACTAAACGGAAGGTCGTCTAGATGAACACTCATGTCATGTCCGAATTTGATCTCAAGTTTGTACCCCTTAAGGTTATCAAGGGAAGAGCGTCGCGATTTCCTAGCAGAAAATCCCATCAACGAGGATCCTACGACCGACACATGGTCACTTCCTGACGAAGACATCCTTTGTGCCGACTCCGACGCATGGGACCTATACTTTGATGGCGCATCTAATCTGAGAGGCTTCGGGGTAGGAATCCTTCTAATATCACCAGAGGGAGAACATGTTCCGATCTTGGTCAAGCTGGACTTTGCCGTCACCAACAATGCCGCTGAATATGAAGCATGTCTCATCGGCCTACAAGCAGCCATCACACTTGGCATCAAGAGACTGAGGGTCCATTGCGATTCCTCACTCATCATCAATCAGGTGTCCGGATCATGGAAAATACGATCTGACATCTTAGCTCCCTACCGAGCAAAGATCAATCAGGAGGCCGAGTTCTTCGACCAAGTCGACTACTTCCACTTGCCGCGAGAGGAAAATCAATTTGATGATGCCCTGGCAAAACTTGTCGCGCTCGTCAACGTACCTGACGACATGACATCGATGCCCCTATGTGTCGAGAGAAGGAGCGAGCCAGCTCACATTTGTGCCATTATCGACGATGAGGAAAGCCATGATGAACCTTGGTACCAAGCCATCCTCAATTACAAAACAAAAAACGAATTTCCTCCCAACTCTGATCAAAGAGGACAAAGAGTCATCCGTTACTTGCATCACAATTCGTGATAAACCAAAATCAACTCTACAAGAGAACACCCCAAGGAATTCTCCTCCTTTGCATTGACCATCACAAAACAAAAAAAGTCATGGGAGAGGTTCACGACGGAGAATGTGGCCCTCACATGAGTGCAATGATGCTTACACGGAAAATCATGCGTCTAGGTTACTACTGGACCACCATGGAAGCCGATTGCCGTAACTACGTCAAACATTGCCGCAATTGCCAAATCTTCGCCAACATACAACACATACCACCATCCCTTTTATACACCATGACATCACCCTGGCCATTCTCGATCTGGGGCATCGACATTATCGGGAAAGTCAACCCGATAGGCACCAAGGGGCATTGCTTCGTCCTCGTCGCCATCGACTACTTCACCAAATGGGTGGAAGCACAGTCATATGCAGTCTTGACCGCCAAACAAGTGGCCAAGTTCATTCAAAAAAACATTATCTGCCGATACGGGGTACCCCATGAAATCATCAGCGATCAAGGCTCTCACTTCCGGGCGGAAACTCAAGCCTTGCTGGACAAATACAAGATCAAACGACATCGATCATCCCCCTACCGTCTCCAAACTAACAGAGCGGTGGAGGCAGCGAACAAAAATCTTGTTACCATTATCAAGAAAATGCAAGACAACTACCGCGATTGACCGAGCAAACTCCCATTCGCGCTCTGGGGATACCGAACCTCCATTCGAACACCGACAGGCGCCACACCCTTCTACCTAGCATACGATATGGAGGCGGTTCAACCTGTAGAGTTAGAGGTCCCATCTCTACGCATCCTACTAGAGAGTCAAGTCCCTGAGGCGGAATGGACTTGTCGAAGGTACGAACAAGTCACTCTTCTAGACGAACGGCGACTCAACGCCTTGCACAACGTCCAGCTATACCAACGACGTATACAACAGGCATTCAACAAGAAGGTTAAACCCCGAAACATCCGGGAGGGCGACTTGGTCCTCAAGACAGTCCGAGCACCATTACCCGTCGATCCGAGGGGAAAATTCAAACCCAAATGGGTCGGCCCATACCTGGTCAAGAAAATACTTTCGGGGGGCGCAGAGAGACTGAGTGACCTAGACGAGGAGGACATTACAAACCCGACCAACCTAGACCAACTCAAGAAATACTACCCTTGAACCCTATCAACCAACAACCTAGCCTAGTTTTGCAACTAGCATCGACCTCAACCCTTTTCAAGTCAAGTTCCTCAATATGTTCTGATTTGAAATTGCATGTTTTATCGAGTCTAAGCTGCGGCACCTTGCCCGTTTCGAATGTCCTTTGATCCGTCAAAGGCAACGTCCATTTGCACTACAAAAACAAACCCCCTGAACTACGAGCATGGTTTGATTTCACCTCTTCAGGGGGATACGTAGGCAGTCCCTCTTATGCTTGAAGGATACAACCAAAAACCCCAATCAAATTCACAAAACATTTCGAACTACGATCATGGTTTGATTTCACCTCTCCCGGTGAATACGTAGGCAGTCCTTTCTTACACAAGAAGGATACAACCATCCCCATAAAAAAAACATTACCCACATACAAAAAACATCCCCATCAAAAAAGAGAAAGGGAAAACCATTCCCTTTCCCACAAAAATACAAAACAATGAGCCTTTCTCTCTTCCCACAAAATACCACTTTCCCAAGTGCAATTGTTTAGGACGATTCAAATTGAATTGCCTTCACCAAATGGATGGAAGAAACAAGTGTTCACAATTTTCGACGTGGGCAATCCTCTTATTTAATTAATAATGGGAGGGATTACAATTTCAACAACAAATAAAGCTCGACAAGTCTACAACTTGTCAAAAGCTAAGGTGTCAACTAACACACCTCAAATAATAAAACTAGCACAAAACACACAACAACTAGCTAGTACAACATAATAAAAACTCACAACAATAATACAACATAATAATAAAGCGGGTAATGGAGGTTTCACTCTTCCATTCTACCCTTGCCTTTTCCTTCGGGGTACATCTTCCCCTTGTTCTTCTTGTTGGCCCGCCTAGAATGGACTTCTTCCTCGGAACGGATCCTCAACGGGTCTAAGACGGCGACGGCCTCCGGTCTAGCACAAGACCTCATATTCGACCCAAGACGAGCCAAGGCATGGCCCACCATATTCTTGGGGCCGGAACTCCTCCTCTTCGGTGGTCTCATCACATCGGGGGTAGCTCCGAAACATACTCCTCAAAGAAGGCACGGTTGGCCTTACCAACCTCTCGATACTTCAAATCGACAACCTCGTCCTTACGAAATTTGGATCTCTCTTCCAAGGACGGAGCACGTGACCACTTGACATAAGCGGGAGTCACCCATGTCGTGGCAGCGGGGTTTGGCACCTCCCAAAGCGGCCGAGTGGCCCACCATCTTTCAAAGAACTCCACAAGCTCGGAGTTCCGGAAAACATTCTCTTGGACAAGGTTATCTTTAGCGGGCACCTTTTGTTGACGCCCCATTTGCCTCATGAACCTTTTTGGGATATAAGAAGGAAACGACCTTCAAACCCACCACCATCAAAGAGCGAGGACTAGCACCCGAAGCGGGCAACCCCGTGAAGGACCTCAAGTGCCACCACGGCACCACCCAACGGATATGAGGACCACCCTCCTCCGCCAAACTTGCGGCCCAATAGGCCTCGGTGGAAGAAAAACTATCCGGGTACAACTTCTTCCCCATGGTAAGATGACGGAAGGAATAAGAAGAAGGATCAACCGGAGGCTCTACATACCTTAGCCTCTCCAATAGCCACACTTGGAGGATCCTTGGGGATCCAAAAGAGGGAGCTTCTCCACAAGAGCCTTCCTTGTCCAAACCTTGGATAATCTCTCCAAGCACCAACCATGATGGATCTCTACCATGCTCCATTTGCTCAATCACATGGATAAGGGTCATGCTACCATGATATCTTGGTCCCTCCTTCTTCAAGACATCAACAAAGAGGTACACATGGACAAGGCAAAATGCAAGAGCCCTTCTCCTAGCCACCTCCGAGACATTAGCATCTAATCGATATGAAAAGATGTTGATAAGAGCCAACATATCCACACCATGTGGAGCAAGAAGAAAGTTGACTTGGCTTGTTGATAAGCCCAACATGGAACGGAATTTCTCCTTGTAGCACAACCGAGTCGGGGGAAGCACCGGAACATAACCTGGCCACCCACCAATGGCTCCAACTTCTTCGGCAAGAGGACAAAGCTCGCCTTTCGGGAAAAAGAAAACATAATGTTTCGAATCCCAAAACCGAGAACATGCTTCAAGAAACGAAGGTTGCACCTTGACTTGACGAAGCACCAACAATTGACCAACTCCCATGCAATCGAGTTGATACTTCTCGGGAGGCGACAAATCCCGACACCATTGTCGCAATGCGTTCTCAAAAGCATCCATGAAATATTTTTGTGGAATAAGAAGAGGTTTTATAGAGATGTTTTTGTGTTTCGGATGATGAAACAATGAAGCGCAAACGTCCCTATTTATACAAAATGATCAGCGCATTTTTCAGAAAAAGAGGAGAGCTGGCTTCCATCGCCAAGCTGCTCGCGGCTCTTTAAGGCTCCTCCAAAGATTCCCACCGTTGACTGTCTCTTTCAACATGTGTTTTCTCCTGACACCTCAAACCTCCCGCCAGGAAGCTCGCGTCTCTTCGGGATGATTCAGGAAATTTTGTGTTTCCTCACACTCACATTTCCTTGTTTTCGCGTTTTACGAAATCCGACACGGTTTCCATGACGCAGCTTTAAACATACGGATTTTTTCTTTCTTTTTTTAAGGGGGGAAAGGCTAGTCGCCCCGATCCGCGATGGATCGTTTCCATGTCAGTCGAAATTCCAAAAAATTTTCGCTTTTTCGCAATTCAAAAATCAAAATCGAAGATTTATAACACGACATCAATTTGCTCCAAAAATTCAAGCACTCACAAATTCGAGTCTTGACCTCAAAAATCAAAAATCAAAAATCAAATATACTCGCAAAAATGATTTTCTAAAAATTATTTCCTGACGGTTTGAGTTTGAATTTTTCGATCATTTCCAAAAATTTCGACGCAATTTAATTCACGACACGAGTTAATTGCTCAAATTTTCAAATCAATTCCTTTTGAATTCCAAACGCGACGTTTTGTCACGGAATTTTCAATTCATTTCAAATTTTCAAATTTTATCTTCAAGCCATCTTGGTTAATTTTTGTTTTTCACTCAAATGCTTCTACGTGTTTACGTTTATGCGTATGTACTATCTCTTGCCTGTTTTCTACACTAACGATACAGGAACTGGTGCAAAGCAAAAGGAGAATCAAACAGCCGACAGCGCTCCTCCGAAACACAACACAAAAAAAGCCAAAAATCACAAAATAAACCATAATCCAAAAACACATATATACAAACCGCCTTACGTGAAATACATCAACGAACGTCTATCATACAGACACTGGCATAAAACAAACGTCTATCATACAGACACTGGCCTAAGACAACGAACTGGGGGCTATCCGCCACCTACTGAACTAAGCACTCTCTATCCTCTCAAACGGAAAAGAAAGAGAGCAACATGGGAAACAGAGGAGCAGCAGCGGAAGCAGAGGTGGTTACCATGACGGTAACACCTCGTTCCTACTCCACGACAAAAAGAAAAATGGTGCCTGGCAGATTTTGGATGACGCGATGATCGAGGCTCGTAGCTCAGCGCGCTACCCCGATGTTGGTCTCCAATCGTCAGAATTCGAGGATGAAAAGGGATCAGGACAACGGATACTACCCCGATGTTGAACCTCACTCAGCTGAATTCAACAACGACCGAAAGCGACAACGTGGGATAACACACTCGTACTGAACCCCACTCATCGGACGTCCAAACCTCCGCAGGCAACGACAAACGATCGATACCCGATCATTGGCCAGACAAAGGCCGCCAGGCAGAAACACAACCAAGCCTGTAACAAAAAACAGTCGTCTTTCCCCCCTCCAGGATCGACTTCCTCCTCCAAAGCCTCAATGACGGACCCCATAGGTCCCAGGCGATACCCTGAAAAAAAAAACAAAACAAAAAACGTCAGCCGAAATTTCGGCATTACGACGGCATCAAATGGATAAATCCAGAAACAAAAAAAACACAACCTGCAATACAAAACAAGGGCAATCCCGCCCAAAAAACAAAACCATTCAAAACAAACAACACAAAAAACAACTCGCCCATCTTTTCAAGCAAAAGACGAGTCAAAACCACAAAAACGGCATTTCAAGACCCATACAAGGTCCGCCTACAACCCAAAATACATTCCCGACACAATGGGGATTTTACATTCCCGACACAATGGGGTATCTTTTCACGGCTCAAAAAGGCAATTCATACGCTAATTTGAGCCCAAACCGGTCAAAAATCAAAAACGACCGCAAAAAGGCAAACGTGATTTTATCACGCCTCAAGGTGACCTAAAATACCAATAAGGTCAATTTCAAGGCAAACTGACTCGATTCAAGCCCAAACAGGCGCTTATTTTGTCAGACGTAAGACCGTCGGAAAAGCCAAAAACCTAATTTTGCCCACAAGCATCCAACGAAGGTCCTTAGATGGCAAATACGGGTTTTCCCAACTACAATGCAACCTAGTGGGACCCACTACCCAAGCAAATAAACTTGGCATTGTGAAATGAGACGGTTTCTCGCCTCACTCACGTTTTCGAGCATAGGGAGAGGGAACGGGGACCAAAATGCAAACTAAAAGCACCTCTATACTCCTAAACAGGTTTCTAACCTAATGCAAACATCAATTTCACTCGAAATGGGCTCAATCAAAAACGCCCAATTCGATTTTTTAGGGCAAAATTCGCCCTAATTCAATCAAGCTAAGGATCAACTGTTTTAAATGGATTCAAGAGGAAATAGTTACCTTGAGATGACATTTGTTGACGATGTCACAAGTGAAAGTAAGCTAGAAGGTCCTTCAATGGCGATTTTGCGGGATTTTGAGGTTGAAGATGAATAATGAATCATCCGCAGCTCAACCTCGCGTCTTTTAACAGAAAAAAGGGAAGCCGGCTTCCATCTCCAGATGGCTTGCGCCTAAACCAGGCCTCCCCTTTGCTTTTCAGCGGATTTTGGGCTTTAGCCCAATTTCCCATAACGAACTTCAAAGTTTTCGTGGACGATATTGAATGTCGTCATTTCCTCAAAAACAAACAAAACCAAATAGTAAAAATTTAAATTCGCTATTTTCAAAAATTTCAAACAAGCGGCGATCAAAACCGCCAACTTCAAAAATAATGGCGAAAATTCAAAATCGCTATTTCCTCAAAATCCGAACGGCGGCACATAAACCGTCACTTCAATTAATAGTGAAGGTTCCAAATTCACTATTTCCATCACATGGCAACGGCGGTACATAAACCGTCACTTCAATTAATAGTGAAGGTTCCAAATTCACTATTTCCATCACATGGCAACAGCGGCACATAAACCGTCACTTCAATTAGTAGTGAAGATTCTAAATTCACTATTTTCAATCACATGTCAACGGCGGCACATAAACCGTCAATTCAATTAGTAGTGAATATTCCAAATTCACTATTTTCAATCACAAGCAACGGCGGCACATAAACCGTCACTTCAACGAATGGTGAAGATTCCAAATTCACTATTCCTTCAGATACCAGCAGGGGGCTTCCTCGCGGAACCCACTCATTCCAAAAACCGTGATAGTGGGAATCCATACTCACTATTTCCCCAGCGACATCACGAGTTCGCTACTTTCAAAACAAGCCCATTCGACGCGGCTACTCCCATGGTCCATTAACCGACCGTACCATTGGCTGGCGAGCCTTTGTCCGCAACCTTTCAAGGACACATCCCGAAGATGCCTCGGGAACCTTTCCTTACCTTTGGCTGGCGAGCCTTTGTCCGCAACCTTTCAAGGACAGATCCCGAAGATGCCTCGGGTACATTTCCTTACCTTTGGCTGGCGAGCCTTTGTCCGCAACCTTTCAAGGACACATCCCGAAGATGCCTCGGGTAGATTTCCTTACCTTTGGCTGGCGAGCCTTTGTCCGCAACCTTTCAAGGACACATCCCGAAGATGCCTCGGGTACATTTCCTTACCATTGGCTGGCGATCCTTTGTCCGCAGCCTTTCAAGGACACATCCCGAAGATGCCTCGGGTACATTTCCTTACCTTTGGCTGGCGAGCCTTTGTCCGCAACCTTTCAAGGACACATCCCGAAGATGCCTCGGGTACATTTCCTTACCTTTGGCTGGCGAGCCTTTGTCCGCAAACATTCAAGGACAGATCCCGAAGATGCCTCGGGTACATTTCCTTACCATCGGCTGGCGAGCCTTTGTCCGCAAACACACAAGGACATATCCGAAGATGCCTCAGGTATGACTCCTTCCTATGGCTGGCGAGCCTTTGTACGTAGTCTAATGGACTTTAAACGACCCACACGGACAGTCAACGACTCTCTAAACTGCTTCCCGACGACAGTCCTTGACTCATACCCTCGAGTCGCCTTGGCGTCGCCCTTCCCAACGGCAGGTCCTTGGCCCGAATCCTTTCGAGCCGCCTCGACGTCGCTTGGGTCTCCAGGTTGTAATCTTCGATTGACCTAGGGGCTCTACTTTGACTTTTGCCCTGTCCAAGCCTCAGTCAAAGTGGGGGCTCTGTAAATACCCGGTATCTGCTGAGACTCCAACAAACACCCGATGATTATCGGACTACAACATGTTTTGGAATCGCGGCGTTTGATCGACAGTTTGTGTATAACTTTACGTCGGAAAACTTAAAACAATTTTGAAAATAAAACATTTCAAAAATACCTGGACTGTTTAATGCACGACGACGGGGTCGCAATGACACTAACTAGAGTCAAAACCGACACCGGACCAAAAACCGACTCAAAAATTCAAATCCCGACTCCAACAACGAGTCAAACCGAGTCAACCACAAAAAACAAACATTTCAAACCTTCTATGATAAGATTTCCCGGATTTATGAATGGTCAAGTACCAAACATATGACTACAAATCCTAGGATAGAACAAATCATGATTGCGTTTGTGTGAAAGCGACAACACAACTCGAAGACCCGCGACGTGGCTCGCGCCTCTTTGAGCAGCCCAGGTGGCCACATCGCTCAAAACTCACACAACCACTCATTCTCCTATAAATACCCCTCAAATGCCACCCATTTGAGAGTTACGCGAGTGTCCGCCCCCACTTTTCTCCCTTAAAATTCTCGACTCGACTTCTAAAGTCACAATCCGACGCGTATTTACGACCTACCGATCGTAAACACGAGCCTTACACATTGTTTGGTACCGTCATCGTGCATTAAACCACTTGACCGACCACTTCGACCACTACACCATCACTAAACTTTTAAAAACACTCTTTTACTTACCGAAACGGTTTTAAACCGAGTTTTTTCCGACCAAACGAGTTGTTACACTTACGTCGGTCACTCGCCATAACCAAACATGTAAGTATGAGGGTGTAAAAATCCTCTTTTATTATGTTTTCATTTGTTTCATGACTCTAACATGCTAAAACATGCATAACATGAACCAAAACATGGAATAAACGAGCCAAAACTGATTTTTGGTCTGAGGCAGAAGCCCCTTACGTCGCCAACTGGCCCGCGCCTAAATGGGGTATTCAGACCAGAAATCAACCGTGTTTGTTCTCGTCATTTCCCTTAATCTATTTTTTTCATATTTGTAATCAGTTTTTACCATTTCAAGTATTTTCAAAACCTTTTTGATTCATTTCACATGTTTTAACCATAAAGCATTTTTCACCCTTGGTTCTTCATACCATAACGGTTAAATCCGTGTTTCAGTGATAATATTTGGTTAATGACATTTAGAAGGTATTTTAAAGCCTTTTATTTCACTTCTTCACATTTTTCAAACAAACATATTAGTCACCAACACAAAATCATCCTTGGTTCTACATACCATGCCGGATTTTAACCCGGGTACGATGACGAGTATCGACTAATTACATTCAAATGGGCTTAAAACAATTAGTCCATAATCATTTTTCAAAACTATTCATGTCAAGTTTGTCAAATTGAACGCGACACCGAATATTATCAAATAATGATGATTATTCGAGTCTAGTTCTTCAAATCAACAAATGCGGTCTAAACGACCCTTTCAAATCAAACCAGGTTCAAATACCCATTTTCAACACGTTTTCTAAAAGGTCAGAACACGGCACATAAACCATGGGCTAACCCGCGCCTAAACAGGCTCTCCATTTCACATTTTCAAAACCAGAGGGAGGCCCCTAACACCGCCGGCTGGCTCGCGCCTTTTATAGCCGTCTGGTACAGGGCCTGTTCCCTTCCAGCATTAGTCTAGGACGATCCCGACTCCGGTTAACTCGGATATAGGACGGATCAGATGACTGTTCTAACCATATTTGCAAAATGCCTTACTAAGACAAATGGATCATGTTATGCACCCTAAACCTAATACGGTAAATGGATGTTTAATTTCCGTCTTGCATGCAAATCAACCATTAATCCAACTCGACATATTATACTTGATACTTGGATTAAATCAACCGACTTAGAAAGCTCTCACATGTTAGGTTTAAATCATTGGATGTGCATTCATGCATTTAAACCGTTTTATCAACTTTTGCATTCAACCAACCAAGATCGATCAGTAGAGGCCGCTAAACGCGGGCGGGATTAGGTGTCTGATTAAAGGGCTTCCCAATACGTACCTTCACCTCTTACTCAGAAACTTTGGATAGTGGACGACCTTATCCAGGGCGTACGAGAGTCATTCTAGAGATAGGATGCTAAAGAGGGACGATTTCCTTATCTTTAGTACCTATGTCAAATGCTGCTTTGTGCTTCGATTTGACCGAGGTATAAAGTGGAATTCGAACGGGTTCCAGGCATCCCACAAATTCTTGGTGGCGACTTCGAACATCTCTAATCGTTTCAAGACCCTTACCGAGACGAAACCGACCGATCTAAAATGATCCGGTCGAAAGCACCTTTACGTCGCCGAGCGTGGCTTTCAAAAAAGACCGCTGCCATTGTCCACAGATCGGCTGGGCATTCGCAGGTGGGCCATGTCCACAGGTGATTATGCATATATTAACTAAGTCAGCACGCTTTATTTCAATGAAAGATACGTGAAGTAAGGCGGAGTTGGCTAAGACTTATATCAAATATGTGGTGAAGCCTCATGGTGTGCCTAAAGATATTGTTTCTGATCGTGACTCGAGGTTTATATCTAAGTTCTGGCAGCAGTTGCAATCTTTGATAGGGACTCAGTTGAAGATGAGTACAGCATTTCATCCAGCAACGGATGGTCAGACCGAAAGGACTATTCAGACACTGGAGGATATGTTGTGTAACACCCCGCTTATCCAAGAGCCTTAAGCTAGACGTCTCAAATAAGTGACGGTGTTATCATCTTAGTTGCCTGAGGTAAATAGTATATGAAACAAATGATACAAGGTACTTTAAATTAAATACTGAATGATAAAATTAATTGTCCGCATTGGACTTACAACTCACAACCAATAGTGCCAATGAATAATGAACTAGTTTAAATAAGTTAATTACAAACCAATAAATGAGTTTCTAGTAAATAAACGTTTAAGTAAAAAAAACTAGGTGATGACACATTCCAGCTCAGTCGTCCCATCCCAAGCAATCATCCAGCTACTAAACCTTTATTAATCTGTTCCCATGATGAAAACAGACATATAAAAACACACAATACACTCACAAGTCAATCATATGATCTTAATTAAAATTAAAGAACAATATACAAGTAATGCAATATTAACAATGGAAATAACTATCAAGTCTCTCTGCCACCGCCTCAATAATAAGTCACAAGTAGTCTGTTGCCAAGGCCCTCAGCCCAAGCTCAACCACACCATGTGGTCTAGTCACACCAGGTCCGGGGCTAACTCCTTATACCGTGCCCTGCCTGGCCTATCCAAACCAAGGTCCACGACTCTTCAACATCTACGTGCCTAGCCTATCCAAAACACACCCTTCTCATACCACATTGCCAATGCCAACATCATATACTAACTCAAAAATAAACACAATATAAATGCCAATGATACTATAACTACAATGCCAAGTTCCGTTTAAATAAATGCAAATCCAATACAAAGTAAAGTAGAATAAAATGCCATCTCATAAGATAAACATGCCCAACAAGCTGACAACAATAGTAATTAACCGTCAACAATTGATCACAGGCATATGGCTAACATGCTAACTAGGGTCACCTATTTCGCAGCAAAAAATAATGATAGGCAATCGCACAACTAAAAAAAGATAAATACCCTAGCTAGTAACAAATGAATGTAGTAATAGGGGTCGAACACAAGGAGATGAGAGTTGCTAACTAAGTTGTCATGGAGTGAATTCTATCAAGGTCGGTTATCGATTGAATGTTTGGTTTGGTAATGAAAGAAATTAATAATAAAGAAAGAGCCTAGGAAAGTCGGGTCACACATGCAAATTATGTAAATGCTCATGTCAAACTAGGAAATTGATAATAACGATAATTGCTTAGGCTTAAAGAAAACCACCTCTCAGCCTTATTGTCAACCATAGAACGGGTTCTAGTGAGCTCTTGCTATGACTAGATCGGTCTACTAAAACATGCTTAGTCTAATTCAATTTCGTGCCTCTCGACTTATAAAAGTGAATTAACAAATTTAATCTAGGATTGTGGCTAATAATCAAAGACTAACAGTTCAATATAAGCATATGATAGAAACTTTTAATCGATATTATAGTATCCCAATTCAATATTTACATGTAATATTTATGCATGGCTCCCCTAATCCCTAGACAAAAGAACTACTCGTGCATAATGAAAACTAAACCAGTGACATATAAAATGATAAACATGAACATACTAACTAGTAATGGAAAAGACAAATGAATAACAAAAGTAATACTAGAAATGCGATTACCTTAACAATGGAAATAGAACTTAGAAATCAAGAACAAGATAACAAATGGAAAGCTTGAATTATAAAGAACAAATGCTTAAAGGAAATCATTTATAACAATAAGGGAATGCTTAAAGGAAATCTAAACTATACTAAGAACTGAAATAAAGTGTATGAAAAACATCTAAAAGTGGTGTAAGATTGTGTATGAGGTCCCGGATTAACACCCCTTATATAGGAATAAGGGGTGTAACGTAAACAATCTAAGGAGGGGCAACCCTGATCGAGGACACCCCACCCCGATCGAGGACGTGGGTTTCTTGGTCTTTTCTCTTAATTTCGTCTTAATTGGCAAGGGAATCCAAAGCTACGTCTTAATGCTCCTTAATTCTTTCGACTAAAAGCATAATTTAGAATCCTAAGCTTGCAAGTCCACTTGATCATTTGGACTTTATTTGCGCTTCATTTTCTTTTCTTTACTTGTGCATAAACCCAAGTTAGTTTTGTACTCTGAATTTTCCAATTCTTCCCAAAATGCCCTTCTATGATCAAGTCTCGTTTCTTTAAGCCTCGTTAACTTTAGTGCTTGCTAATTTAACGGGAAAATGCTACCGAGTGCTTCATTTCCTACATAATGCAATGAATACAAGCAAAAACACCTAGAACACGGAGTTAGCTCACAAATACACTAACAAAAGTGCAATAACTAAATAAAACCTAGTCAAATGGGGAGTTAAACTATATATAAAATGGACACATCAAATACTCAACAACCATAACCATGAATGATAATTCAAAACACATAATACACATAAGAAACCCCGCATACAAATGTTGAGTAGCTAGCCTACCTTTACCAATTATCCAAGCTCGACAAACAACCAGTACTAGAAAGCTTCCTCGACAAAGCCGTCACCTAAACAAAATAAATAACATACAATTACTAACTATCTAATTAAATAGAAGCTAACTTACTTTCGAAGACTAAGAAGAATCAGTCAGCCCCCCAGCAAAAGTCGATCGACTGACCCCATCCTGGTCGATTGACAACCTGGCTAGACGCCCATGATTAGTCGATCGACTTTCCTATGTTCACCAACCATCTTAACACACGGCTCAACCATGAATGATTCCTAGTCTAACAAACCACAGTCCCTGGTCAGTCATCACATATAAAACCGTCTCAATAAACTACAATCAAAACCCCTAAATTAATTTTCTAAGTTTAACAACAATTGACAATACACTACTCTAACTAATCTAATAACCAAATTAAAGAGGTTAATATTGTCTTACTTACGAATTAGGATGGAAAATAAGCTAGAAATCGTCCCAAAAATCAAATCAGAATCCCCCTTTGCTCCCTTTCCCCCTTGCGTCGCGTCCGTCTACTTCCTCTAACTTTTTTTTTTATGATTTTGAAAAGGTAAAAGGTTGTAATTTTATATATAATATATATATATATATATATATATATATATATATATATATATATATATATATATATAGTATATATATATATATATATATATATATATATATATATATATATATATATATATATATAGTAAGGATCATATAAGTCCTTATAGTAAGTGTGAGTCCATAAGTCTCATTATATACCTTTGGATGTTGTATATGGATGGCTGAGATTAAGATGGAAAACCCACTAACAATATTATTTTATTGACTATCTTAATTACCTCTCTCCTCCTACAATCATAGGGTAAGTAGCATGCATGCAGGCTTGTCAATCAACCGTCAAACACGTTCCTTTTCCTTCCCCTTCTTTCTCATTTCACTCAATTATTCAAACTCAAACCACCCTCATAATTAAACCTAGATCAAAATAAACTTCCCCCAAAATTACAATAAAATAGGAACTTTATTGTCTTCTCCGTTTTCTTCATTCACTTACAACTTGCCATTGTTGTCTTCTCACTAAAGAAACTCGTTATTCTCCATTTTCGCAATTTTCGCTTATCAAGGTAATCATTTACTGGTTTTTATAGTTTTGTGTATTATTATTTACATCTTTCCATTGTTGTCTTACAAGGTAATTTATTTATTTTATAGTTTTTCGATTATTGTCCATTGTTATGTTCATATTAATTTATTTTACCCAGATTGTTTATCATATTTTCATACCCATTGTTTTACCCTTTTGAAATTTGATTTATGTTCGTCAATCATTTCAATTATGTTCATCAACCATTTCGTTTTTCAATGTAATCGTATTTTGCTTTTTTATGCTTTTATGTTCATTTATTTTGATTATTCATTATTACTAATTACTCACTTTGTAGTGTTAGTTTATTGTGTATTGTTTTGTTATTATGTGCAATAGTTTTAATTATTATTAGTAGCCATTTTTTTGTAGTTTAATTGTAGTTTCATACATTTTGAATTTTATATATCTGCACATTTTTTTGATTAGGGCAAAATAGATCAACACATTATTTGATATATCTGCAATCAGATGAAAATACACTTTTGCTTACAAAAATTACACTTTTGTTAGTTAAAGTTACACTTATTATTAGGTCTTGAAGTTACATATTTAGTTGATACAATTACAGTTTTTTGTGTTGAAGTCACACTTTATTTGAGAAAATTCACTGTTGATTTAGAGACTAGAATTTAATCCTATTACAGTTGTGTGTGCTGAAATGACAGTCTTTCTGTGTTACAGTTACATTCTCTTGACATATTGCTGAAATTACCCTTTTGATTATTAAATTTGCACTTTTTGTTGTTAGAATTACACTTTTTATCATTACAGTTATATAGTGCTGAAATTACACTTTTGGTTGTTAGAATTACACTTTTGTTTGTTAAAGTTACACTTATTATTAGGTCTTGAAGTTACTTATTTAGTTGATACAATGACAGTCTTTCTGTATTAACTTGTTTGTGTATTTCACTGTCAAAGTTAAGTTTACTTTGCTTTGTAAACAGTAATTACATTCTACTATCCTTCTTTTCCAGATGTCAGATTCTGAAGAAGAAATTGAAAGTCAGGAGGAGGATGAACAAGTTAAAGTAGTCACTCCTAAAGTGTCTGCCAACTGCCGACCAAAGATGCTTGTTGAGCTGATTGAAAAGCTGAATAAAGCTCAGTGAGCGGATGTACAAAGAGTTGGGTTTGGGGGGATCCTGGAGCTTAAGTTGAAAACATATCCGCTTGCCCATGTTCCACTATTTCTAGAGGCATTTAGTGATGAGTCTTATGTGTTGCGGTCCTCTGAACTGAAGGAGTTTATGGTCACGAAACATGATGTGTTTGACTGTTTCATGCTACCGCGGGGCCCTAGACCCATTGAACTAGTTCCTACAGGTCGGCACAAGGGTTCTCAAGATCCTGCGAACAAGAGTTTGAAAGATCGGTGGTGGAATGCGTTCAACGGCAAAAGTGGTACTGACGGAGTCAATTTAGGACTCGTCTTCGCAGAAATTGGAAAAAAAAAAGTACAGAGATGGAGGGGAACAATTT
The DNA here is from genome assembly GCF_048544455.1 of Silene latifolia. Classification (NCBI taxonomy): domain Eukaryota; kingdom Viridiplantae; phylum Streptophyta; class Magnoliopsida; order Caryophyllales; family Caryophyllaceae; genus Silene; species Silene latifolia. The sequence goes on along the minus strand of NW_027413141.1, from coordinate 580,579 downwards.
GTCAGGCTGTTTGTTCTGCTCGCCATGTCATCAATCCTCGCTCCAACCTCAAACAGTGTGATAGACTTCAAGCTTTTGAAAGCCATTGAAGATGTGAGTCTTATCTCGGAGTTTGACTGGTGTAGTCATGTTCTTGAATGCATGGTTAAGGCTGCAGTAGATGTTGGCAGAGGGAAAAAGATACTGCTTGGCCGTATCCCTTTTTTACTGATCACCTATTTCCATCGATTTGATTTCCGGGGAGAGAGCTGCCCCCATGAGCTTCCACTAATTAAGCATTGGGATCGGGCAAAACTTTCGGAACGGTTGCACGGTGAGCTAGACAATGGTCCCCTGGGTCGTTAAACGTTTTCCGAGGTGAAGTATCCTCGTTGCCTCCAAGAGCACCAATTGACCATCGGTGGCGTGGGCACTGACAAACAAGTTGTGACTATGGGAGATATGGGAGCTACGACTCACCTGAAGAAGTTTGTTGAGATTGAACTCCCATCGGGAGTTGAAGATGACGATGAGTTGAAAGCCCGGGCTGTTGATGTAAGTTTTTTCACCTGATTGTTTTTATTAAGTAAAGATATATGTATTTGTGTTATTGTTCAACAATAATTGGGTAACTTCAATATCGAACTTTCTGTTGACTTCAAAATTACACTTTTCTTCCATAAAATTACACTATTCTTAGTTGATGTTACACTTTTCAAAATTACACTTTTTCTGAATAAAATTACACTATTCTTCCTTAAAGTTACACTTTTATGAAATACATTGAAGTTTTAGGTTTCTGTACTAAAGTTACACTTTTCTTCCTTAAAATTACACTTTTCTTTGTTGAAGTTACACTTTATTGAAATGCATTTAAGTTTCAGATTTCTGTACTAAAATTACAATTTGTTTTGTTAAAGTTACTCTTTTACAAAGTCAGATTGATACTCTATTTTATACTCTATTTCTGTACTAAAATTAGAATTTATTTTGTAATTTTAATGTAGGATGTCCATGAGGTTTATTTGAAGATGCAGAGGAATGCCATAGTCTTCTATTAATGGTATGCCGATGCAGCTCAAAAGCTTAAAGGGTTAACATCAGGTTCTTCCTCTTCAAGCGGCTTCGTCCCTACACAAAGCAGCCAATATTTTTTTTCAAAGTCAGAAGATGAAGGTATATGCTGGGGAAATTCAAGAGATAGCCCAACGAATAAAGGATTCTGTTGATTTTGCACCCATACTTCAAGAAAGTGGGTCTGGAAATGTTAGCACAGGAGAGGAGGAGTCAGATGTTGATAGAGATGGAGAATATGTTGGGGATGAAGATTTTGGAGATGGGGAAGCTGTTTCCCTTGGTAGTGATGAAGTAGGCCGTGATAAAGATCGTGAAGTCGCTACAGAACAGATAATGGAGACTGTAAAGTTTTACAACAGCGGTGAATTTGATGAAGCTGCTGATTCAGGGAAAGAGGAAGAGGAAGGGCCAATGGGGGATGTAGGTGTACAAGTAATGGAAGCGGTTCAGAGATCATCTGGTAATGCTGTACAAAAGTCTCTTGAGTTGAAACTCTATAAAAGGCGTCAAGAACAGGAATGCAGCATACGTTATAAAAGGCGTAAAGTTGTCCAAGTGCCGGTGAAAGTAGTAGAAAATTTTATTCTCAAGATCTCTTAACTGATCGTCAAATTCTTCAGCAATATTATTCACCTGAGGATGTTGATGAAGCTATTAAGAAGGGGGCCCTTAATGCTGCTCGTTAGATGGAGCAAGTACAAGCCGCTGAGGAGGGTGGGCCTATTGGTGGCGATGCTGAAACAGGTGAGAAGTGTTGGGAAATGTGTCCTCAACAATAGTGCGATCACAAGATTTAAATATCATTATTAAATCTGATATAAAGAATACGTAAGGGATGATTCAATTATACAGTCGACTGACCGTCATTAATCGGTAATGATTGGCTAACTAGAGTTTGACATTACTGTCGTGTGACGGTGGTGGTCAGTTGATCCCTTTAGGTCACACCTATAGGATGAGGCCCAAATAGATATTTAATTAATTGTATGCGATACAAATTAATTAATTCCTTAATTATGGGAGTGCAATTTTGCGTCTTATTTTAATGTGATTAAATAAGATTAAATTTAGTAATTAAGTGTTATATTACTAAATTTGTTGAGGTATTATATAAGTTTTGAGGTAGAGGTAATTAGTTATTTAAAGTTACAAGAAGTTGTAATTTTAACTAACTAGTAATTATGGGACCCATTATATGATGATATAATAGTAGTATACTACTCAAAAAGTGGAGTGTATATTTTATTATTAATTGTAATATTTAAGTGTTAAATGATTACATTAATAATTAATTATGTAAGATAGTCAAACATATGACTTATAAGCATTTGTGGGACAAATGACAAGAGGCAAAAATGGACCAAAACAAGTCCATTATTTCGGCCAAAACAAGAGAGCACAAGATGCTCTTTTGTCTTTATTTGTTTGGATTAAAGCATGATAGTGACTTGTCATATGAAACTTTTATCATGCTATATCTTACACTATTGTTCCCTATACACTACATATGCTAAACAAGAGCTAAAAACAAAAGGAACAAGATTCCCTTCATGGGAAGTGCCAACCGGTTTTGGCATTACAAAATGAGCATTTGGTTGCTCATTTTAGACTACTAGTTTTGCTTGTTTTTGGCTCATGCTTCTCTGTAACTTTCCTCACATGCAAATTCATAAAAATTCTCTACAATACTAATACTCACTATATATATTACTAGAGGTAGTAATACAAGAACATTAGTATTTTTTAAGGATATATTTCTACTACATATCTAGTTAATATTAGTAGGAATTTTTGGGATTAATCTTGGGTGCAATTTATTGGAGTGGCTTCTATACTTGAGGTCTTTGGAGGATCATCCTAATACTCATCATAACTCAAGAACAAGTGAAGGTAGGAGACCTTACTTGTGCCCATAAATCGAAATTTACAATGTAAGGGACATTGTTTTCTTATAAATCTTTTATTTTGTTATGCATGCACTAGATCTAAAGAACATATAATTAACAAGTTAATTTGTTCACTATTAGAGGAGTCTAAAAATAGGTATATGAACCTAACAAGTGGTATCAGAGTATAAGGATGTTGCATGCATAATCGGTTATTATTTTTCCGAGTTAAAAGGTTAACATATAAAACTAAAAATTTGTGATTTATATTCATAAGCCACGAAATCACCATGAATGTTATATATTCTGGTCCTAAAATGTTTTTAGGTCATTTTTTTGATTTATGGAAATTTATTGCTCATTTTAATGATTTTTAGTGATTTTATTACATTTTTATGACTAAAATGGGAATTAAAATGCTAAAAATAGGTAAACTAAGTTTCTGACCTTAGAAAATTTATATGACCTCACATGCATATTTTACAAGTTGTATGTAAAAGGTCGAGTTAATTTGATTAATTTTGCATGATTTATGATTTTTATGAGATAAAAATGGATTAAAAGAGGTAAAATGGTTAAAATTAGTTAAATTTCGAATTAAGCCATGATCTTTTAATATGATGTCACATGCATAAGTTACAGAGAGTATGTAAATTTGTAGATTTAATGATCTCTTTTAGCATGATTTATGGATTTTTAGAGTAAAAATGGCATAAATAGTGACTATTTTGGCAAAATTAGCTAAAACGTATTGAATAGCTTAAGAAAATTATTTTAAGTTGCATTAATATCCCACTAATCAGATCTAATGTTCTAAAAATTATTGGATTAATTTTCGGATACTTTATGTATTTTATGAGATAAAACCGATAAAATGCAACTATATTTTCTCAAAATAAATTCGAAAATTTTAACTATGATTTTTGACATTATGAGTGTCATGGAATTATTCCAGAATGTTCAAAAATTTAAAATTCAAATTTTGAAATTTTTATAAATTAATTTGGATTTATTTCATATAAATAATGATTTTAAGGTAAAAAATGAGCATAAAAATTAAATCAAGTTGAATTATTGTCTAAAATTTAGTGATGACTAATTTTTGAGTCCTAAAAAGTGTTAGGATAATTAACTTGAGCTTAGATGTGATTTAAGTGTTAATTAGTGATTTTAAAAGGTTATTATCACACATTTCCATAAAACCGGGTTATATGTACAACATAAGTTAAATAGGGCGATTTGGCACATCATTTGGCATGATAGGTACATATTATAATGCTGCATATTTCAATTGTTGAATGTCTTTTATTTATATAATTTTAAATTATGTAATTTTATCTTAGTATGGCTTTAGTTTTAATCGGTATTACCCGTAATGAAAGGGAATATTGATTCGGTTGTAATTTAATGTGATCTCGTATCACTTTTATTTTTATTTTTATTTTATTAGTTTTTCCATTTTACAAATTTATAATAGGAATAGCTTTGTATTTTATTATTATTTGTAATTATGGAACATCTTCAAAGACGGTGCCATTCGGAAAGGTGATCCGACGAAGACGGTGTCTTGGGAGGCGTGCCATTTGAAGATTCAAGGGACCAAATGAGATGGTTTCCGAATATGTAATAGATTATTTGATTTTCTATTTTAGGAAGGCCATACTAGGAATTTTATTTATTGCTTTGCATTTCTTTTAATATGTTACATGCATTGCCAAATCGCCATAACAACACATGCATATCATATCGAGTCATCGACCGTGTCAATTATAATTATCGTAGTTCACCGCTTTAGTTCACTCAAAACGTGATAGATAATAAATTGACAAGACCTCTCACATATAATAATTGAGATAAAGCCTTACCAAATAGTAGAAACCCATGAAGTACCAATTTCATAAGGGAGTTAATCCGGCTTCACCGTAATACAAACCTTGTTACGTTGGCGAAGTCGGGTAATAAAATGTTATTACATCGAAATTTGGATTGAGCTCAACGGAAGTATTGTTGACCGTAGTCGCATGTGTTCCGGGCTAAAGATGAAAATTAGAGTAATTTTTATCGACCGAGAGTTCTAAAAATAGAATCGATTAAAGAGTTAATCCACCGAGTTATATTAATAAGGGATGAATCGGCTCACCGTGCCCGAGTTGATATGAATTTGGATCTCGGAATCATTTATATAGTTGGGTGGAGGTCACTATATAAATGAAATACTTGTAGTTAAATTTACGAGTATTATTAAAACGATAGATGTTAATTATTTCTTTCATTTTTCCGTTTTTGTAGTTAATTATTCGCAATGAATTCATCTTATACTCCTACACGCATCACCTTAATTCATAGCTCCAATCATACGATGAAAAATGCTCCGATTATGACAATGATACGATTAGAGAATTACGCGTTGGCTTTAGTGAGGATGGAAATCTTTGTCTTTTTACTACTTCTTCACCTCCCACTCACATACTCATGCCTACCTCTCATGTAAGAGGATCATATGAGGGGAATCTCACAGATTCCAAGATATCCTTGTTTGATGAAACAAGGAGAAATATCATATTAAGTGGGAGTTCTAGCAAGAGTGTCCTTGAAAATGAAAGGAGTATTGGTATTAATAAAGGAAAAGCAAAGAAAGGTAAGAAACCCAAATCCGATTGTGAATTGGAAATTGATAGTGAGACTACCACAAAACCATGATGGGTATCCAATCCTACCATGAATATCATTATTTTAATGTCATGGGCCAATGGAAGCATATTTGCCCCGAGTATTTAGAAGATATCAAGTTGGACTTATTACTCCAAGTGGGACTTGGAAATGTGGAGAAGCTAAACAAGGGTGATGTGGATCACCGACAATTTAATGGAGCTCAGGTAGCCGCCACTTCAAGAGAAACTTATGTACTTGTTTTTGCTAATAGCTTTGAGTTATAATTTACATAATTGTTATTATGTATCCACTTAGTCTAAAACATTATTTCCATTTCTATGTGAGACATGAAAGGATTTATATTTTGTCTTCAAAGACAATTGTTGTATTTTGTTGAAAATTGACATGGATGTGAGCCATGTCACTTATCTTTATGATACACAAGTTTTAGACAGTTCCAACTCATGTAATGATATCTACATAATACGATCCAAAAGACTCATAACTAGTAATCCAAATGATTTGTACATTTGCTTTTTCAATTAGGTTACGTAAATGAGAAACGCATTAAATGCTAGTGTCGACTAGAATTATTGGACCATTTGATTTTCAATCATATGGAATATGCGAATCTTGTCTCCTTTGCAATATAATTTGTACTTCCTTTAGTGGTAAAGGGACACAAGCAAGTGATTGGTTGAGACTAATACATGCCGATGTATGTGTTCTAATGAACATCACTGCAAGGGGAATTTATGACTACCTCGTCACTTTTAACAATGATTCAAGTAGATAAGGATTTATTTACTTAATCAAATAAAAGGTGAAGCATTTGAGATATTTGAGAAATTTCTAAATGGCGTAGAGAACCAATTGAATAAAGTTCTAAGCATTACGATTCAAACGTAGTGGCAAAGATCTAAGTAATAAATTTGATTTATTAAAGATGGATTATGACCTAGCGTCACTACCCATAAGATCAAACTAATATGAGTTGGTTTGAGCTGTTGAACTCAATTTTGGGAATTTGCAATCCAATACGGACAAGTAATTCTAATCGGATGGTCAACCATGAGATACCTAGAATAAAGAGTCTATTAAACAGATGGCATGGATAAGACTCGTATATTATCAAGCTGCCATGTTAAGATGGTCTTTTGAAAGCTAATACATAGTCTAGATAAACACTAATACTCCGTCATATATATATGTTTGTGACTCACAAAGCTATCTCTCAAGAAGATAGATGTATTTCTGAGAGATAGAGTGGGAGAAGATTGTATCGTCACAAACATCTCTTATAGTTGAAATGTTACTTTGTGAAAGTAATAGAATTATAGAGTTGGAGTGTAGATGAACTATAGTCTATGAAGATAGAATGGAAGTATAGTTCAGTGGGAGTTTATCGCACATGTCTTATTGTTTAAAAATATTACTTTGTAAAAGTGATAGTATCATGACCTTCTTACATACGAGCCGAAGCATTACAATCCGAAAATTGTTACTCAAGAGTAGATTTACTTTAAGGCGAGGGTATCCTCAAAAGTAAATAGAGCTTTAAGAGTACACAAATGCATAAGATTTACATGAAGATGTTGATCAAGGTTAACTATGTTAGGAATTGCCGCATTTCATTTTAATGAAGAATGGCAAATTGAATTCGCTTTTCTAAAATGGGAATTTAGAGAAGGAAGTGTTTGAAAGAAGGAAGTGTTCGAAACACGAAACCTTAGATGAAGATCTAAGAATCCTAACATATTATGCGTAGCTATCTTAAGTGATCACAAGATGGTCTTAAGCTAGCATTAAAGATTATACTTTTCGTTCATGTGATAATAGTGGAGGGTTTCATCCACATGATTGAAGAATCATGATTATACATGGAGTTAAGTGGGAGCTAGAATTGTTTCTCCATGTCTTATATGTTGATAACGTATTACTTATTGAGAATTATGTACCAATGTTCTCTTCTGGCAAGAGTAATTGGGACACTTGGAATGGGATGCAAAGTATTCTAGATTTTGAATCTATGTGCGAGAATATTGGCATAGAGTTGAGAATCTTATGAGGATAAGATATTTCACATCTGTTGTACAACAACAAAGTTGAATGGCTTATTCATGATGATGAAAGTGGAATTACTATGATGGAATCATAATCGTTCACTGAACCGATTAAGTTGTTGATTACATGAAATCGATTGCTAATGTTTCCGCCATTAGAATGATCATGTATGCCAACAGACACACATGCCATGGTGTGACATATGCTGAGAGCATAATAAGTCAATAAAAGGGATAATTCCCATGATATGGCTAGTGAAAGCCTTAAAGAGCATTCTTGAGATTCTTGAGAAGAATTAAGGATTCGTTCAAATGTTTGGATGATAAACTAAGTAATGTGTTGAAGGGTTGCACAGACTTTAGTTTCCAAACCAAAAGGGATTTGTTGAAATCCTAGGGTGACCTATTGACTAAGGAGTAAAAGACTTAGAAAAGTGTTTTAGTTTCGCGCATTGCAAATACTACGAAAGGAATCTAAGTAAATTGTGATAAAATTGTCAATGTATGGATTAAGGGTGAATCCCTCAATAAATGACTTTATCACAAGTTATGCGATAACAGTGGGAGCATCTTTCAAGTTAAAGAGACCAAGTCTAGTAAGGAGTCTAGACATGTACTTAGATAAATTCATGTCATTAGAGATGACATTGAATGGAAGGAAATAGCAATTAATAAAGTGGAATATATGGATATCGGGTATATCTACTTTCCAAGCTTTTATTGCAATTTAACTAGTGTTAATAATACACTAATGATTATAGAATATGAAGTAGTAATAGTGTATTGACTATTCATATGTGATAATCACATTTATCGTTTGAGTTTTATTAAACTCACCCGTTACCTTGTCGTATCCGAATGGGTTGTAGAGACAAGTTGAACCCCATTAAAGTGAACTGGATTGACTTGGTATTCGCCCCTAGTTACTTATATGAGGTGACGTCTCCAAGTGACTAGAGTGTGATGCGATTGATGGAAAGTTCAAGTGCCATAGAGTCATATGGGATGACTAGTCGATCACATAGGCAGACTGTATGGGACAATCTGTCGGGCAGTGACCGCTTATAGAGTTCTGGTAATTCATAAAGCCTGGTCGTGGCAAGAGCTGCTATAGTATTCTTATGAGTCAATTCTTTTGACTAGAGACTATTCGCCCAAGTTGGCACAACTTCTGATTAGCTTTGATTTATACTCTACGATTTCGTAAATGAGGTCAAACTGGGTATATTTTGGGTTATGATGGACTGTGGCTGGACGAAGGGAATAGGGCGATAGGAATTGTCCACCCCTTGTCAGGGTTGTTTGAAATCTCAAGGCCACTCGAGGAGTAGTTAACTGGAAATGCGTGGCCACGCTCGGAAGGTATCTCTGATAGATAATTCCGGTCAGACAGGTAATCTCCAGATCGAGAAAACCACTCAAGATATGATCAAGTGTAAGTACGACCTGCAAGACACCTTACATTGAGTGAGAGATTGTAATAGGACAAGAGAATTGGTGACGCACACTTGTCGAGGACAAGTGGGAGATTGTTGGGAAATGTGTCCTCAACAATAGTGCGATCACAAGATTTAAATATCATTATTAAATCTCATATAAAGAATACGTAAGGGATGATTCAATTATACAGTCGACTGACCGTCATTAATCGGTAATGATTGGCTAACTAGAGTTTGACATTACTGTCGTGTGACGGTGGTGGTCAGTTGATCCCTTTAGGTCACACCTATAGGATGAAGCTCAAATAGATATTTAATTAATTGTATGCGATACGAATTAATTAATTCCTTAATTATGGGAGTGCAATTTTGCGTCTTATGTTAATGTGATTAAATAAGATTAAATTTAGTAATTAAGTGTTATATTACTAAATTTGTTGACGTATTATATAAGTTTTGAGGTAGAGGTAATTAGTTATTTAAAGTTATAAGAAGTTGTAATTTTAACTAACTAGTAATTATGGGACCCATTATATGATGATATAATGGTAGTATACTACTCAAAAAGTGGAGTGTATATTATATTATTAATTGTAATATTTAAGTGTTAAATGATTACATTAATGATTAATTATGTAAGATAGTCAAACATATGACTTATAAGCATTTGTGGGACAAATGACAAGAGGCAAAACTGGACCAAAACAAGTCCATTATTTCGGCCAAAACAAGAGAGCACAAGATGCTCATTTGTCTTTATTTGTTTGGATTAAAGCATGATAGTGAGTTGTCATATGAAGCTTTTATCATGCTATATCTTACACTATTGTTCTCTATACACTACATATGCTAAACAAGAGCTAAAAACAAAAGGAACAAGATTCCCTTCATGGGAAGTGCCAACCGGTTTTGGCATTACAAAATGAGCATTTGGTTGCTCATTTTAGACTACTAGTTTTGCTTGTTTTTGGCTCATGCTTCTCTCTAACTTTCCTCACATGAAAATTCATAAAAATTCTCTACAATACTAATACTCATCATATATATTACTAGAGGTAGTAATACAAGAACATTAGTATTTTTTAAGGATATATTTCTACTACATATCTAGTTAATATTAGTAGGAATTTTTTGGATTAATCTTGGGTGCAATTTATTGGAGTGACTTCTATACTTGAGGTCTTTGGAGGATCATCCTAATACTCATCATAGCTCAAGAACAAGTGAAGGTAGGAGACCTTACTTGTGCCCATAAACCGAAATTTACAATGTAAGGGACATTGTTTTCTTATAAATCTTTTATTTTGTGATGCATGCACTAGATCTAAAGAACATATAATTAACAATTTAATTTGTTCACTATTAGAGGAGTCTAATAATAGGTATATGAACCTAACAAGAAGGAGTCGGGGGATGTTAAGTCAATGGAGATTCTGCCTCCTGCTACTCCGTTCCTTTTTACGACCGCTGAGCTTAATGATACAGAGCGGAGAATTGTGGAAACTGAATCACAATTGATAAGAACTCAAGTGGGACGTAAACCAGCCGCAGTAGACCCTGGGAACGCTAACATTGTCACTGGTGATTTATTGGGAAATGAAGACGCGGTTATTGATGAAGAAAATGATGTAGCAAATAATCCAGTGGTGGTGGAAAAGGAGGATGCGGGGGGGGGGGGGGATGGTGGACAGTGTGGTGGAGACTGCAATGGGGGACGCGGCAGTGAAGGATCATGGAGGTAATCAGTTGTAGTTAAGCTATGCTTCCTAGAGTTACATTATTTGGAAGTTGGATTGATAGTATTATTTGAAGGGGCATCATTGTGTGTTGCTGTTACTTTTTTAGTGGTTAGAGTTACATTTCTTTTTGCTGAAATTACGTTTTTGTGTTTGTCTGGTTGAAATTACACTTTCTACTATCAAAGTTATACTTTTTGTAATTAGAATTACACTTTTAAGTTGAGTGTTATTTGCCATTTTTTAGTTTTTGTTTCAATCCAATATTTGATGTTGAACTTCAAATTACTAATTTCACGAAATAATATTTTGGAGGAGACATTTGACTTATTTTTTCAAATTTCGTAACGCGTCGCTATTGTTCAACCCCAGTGGAGGTTACAGTGCAGGATGCGACCGAAAAGTCATTCGACTTTCCACTTACTTTTTGGTTTACTGCTGAAGTAGATGAGGCCTTTCGTTGGGGTGCGGTTCAAGAGAAAGGGCGATCCCAACTGGTGAGGTTGCAACAGTAGACCCTGAGAAAGTGAATGTCGTGACTGATGAGTTATTGGGAAATGAAGACGAGGATATTCCTGAAGATAATGATGCAGCAAATAATCTGGTGGTTGTGGGAAAGCATGTGGTGGATGATTTTGTGGAGAATGTGGTGGATGATGCGTGTATTTTATATAAGGTTTTTACCTCATTTCTACACGCATTTCTGTACTATTTACGTGTCATCTAGCTACAAATACCCCCGAATAGTCTACTTTGGTTCGTTTTATGTAAATTGCAGGAATAAACCGAAGAGGATCTAAATCAAGCCTAAACTCGCCCCATTTGCATGCATTTATGGAGGACAAGGAGCCAGAGCTTGGAATCTATCACTTTGAAGACGCGTGAGCTGGTTTCGGAATGTGTCATAGTGTCTAACGTGCCAAAATAGCTCGATCGACTACTTTTCTAGTCGATCGAATGCTTTATAAACTGAAGGTTACTCGATCGAGCAGTCCCAGTATCTAATCCAGAAGACAATACAAGGAGTTACTCGATCGAGTGGTTTATTTCCACTCGATCGAGTGGTTTGGCCCGTATAAGAGTTTTTTCGCCTAATTTCGTATGGGCTTTTGTAATTAAGCTATGGATTAGGTTTAAGGGAGAGATTTTCGTATGCTACTAAAGAGAGTAGACTGCGTAACTCTTATGGCATCTTTCATTCACTTAGACTTTTATCTACTTCTACTGCTTATTCATTTCTATTCTTCTTCTACTCCTTTCTACTCGGATTCGGATTCGTAGTTGGTATTATTTCTCCTTTCATTTCTTAATCGTAATTATCATTTTGTTTCTATCTTTCCCTTATTGCTCTTATTACTGTTTACTTAATTCTCCATTTTCTGTTATTATTATGTTTAATTCCTATTACCTATATGTTATTGTTGTTGATTTGATAGTAATGTGTAGCTAATTCCCCTTTGCTAAGACTAGGGAATCCATGATTATGATGGAATAACAATTGCCATATTAGGTCTTATGCTTGTATAGTCTCTGTTATTAATCGCTGCACTTATTTGTATGTGTCTAATTGAGTCGACGCAATTAGGCATTTAAATTATAGTAAACCTCGACCTGGACCGGAAGGTTGGAAGGGGTGATACTCGTAGCGAACATTAGGGCACTGTAGTGAGGGCGGAAGCTAAGCTATTTGTGCTTTAGGGCGAATTGAGATCGGAAGGAGATATTCACTACTCCTCAGACCATACTTGCATTGAACTGAGATTTAGATTGCTTGACTGAATGATCATGGTGAACCGTCTGTCTTAGCTGCTTTCTCTATTTTTGCTTAATCTTTATTCTCTTGCTTTTCCTCTCTTTCTTAGGCTTTTTTTTAGTTTAAAACAAACAAACACAACCCCCCAATTTGGTTACCGTGACAAACTTAGACAAACCTGGCATTTTCCCATCTCCCTGTGGAGATCGACCTGACTTCCCTAGCTATATTAGTTATAACCAGTTGGTTATTTTTTATAGGTATACGACTGCCTTGTCAAATTTTGGCGTCGTTGCCGGGGAGGTGGCGCAATTTTGTTGCTTCATTTAAGTTTGTCTCTCGTCTCAAGGAATTTATTCCTTGAGACTGATCTCATTTTTGTGAAGTTTTTTATTAGTTTTGCAGGTTATCTGTTCTATAAGAGAACATCGTCACACCTACTTTGCTTTGTAAACTCTATCTGCCAAAATGCCTAATATAGCCAGCCATTCAGAGCATAATGTGGATTAGCTTCCAAAAGGTTTCCTATTACCCACTCCTGAGTCGGGAACCTTTGGAATCCACCCATCCTATATACAGCTGGTCGAGAGAAATCTCTTTAGGGGGGGTACCTGAAGAAGATCCGTGTAGGCATATAGAGCTATTTACGGAGTATTGCTCTACCATTCCTCTTCTTCTTTGGGTGACACAGACAAAGTGAAGGGAGTTCTTTTTCCCTTTTCTTTAGATGATGATGCCCGGGAATGGTTGAGGGATCAAGATAGGGAGGCAGCCGGTGTAACCGACTGGAGTTCTCTTGCTTTGTCCTTTTACAGGCGATATTTCCCACCGCAGCGCACCAATGCCTTGAGAGCTCAGATTACTTCTTTTGAGCAATTGCCCACTGAAGACTTGGATGGGGCTTGGACTAGGTTCAAGAATCTTGTCCGTTCTGTGCCTCATCACGGTTTCAAGCGTTGGTTCCTTTGCACCCTTACAACGGGTTATATCGGAATCAGAGAGCTATTCTTGATAGTGTAGCTAAGGGGAGATTCACTAAAAATGTGGAAGATGATCAAGGGTGGCGTATTATTGAAGAGATGGCTATCCATGTTGCAGAATATGGAAATCCCCGAAGGAGTGGGCAAGTTAACGAGTTGGCTGCAGCTGTAGTGGAAAGTCTTAGCAAAAGTCTAGGTAATGTGGAGATTACGGAGGCTATGAGTGAGAGTGCACAAGTTTGTGTAATTACTGAGCATGTGGAGATATGCGGTAGATGTGGCATGGAGGGGCATGACCCCATTGATTGTCTGGCAAGTGTAGAGCGTGTCCTTACTTATCAGAAATACAAGCAAGGGGTTCCTTTTTCTCAATTATATGAGGAAATGAAAAGTGTTTCTACTCCTTCTACGCCAGCACCGCACCCCGTCTCTCCTTCTACGAATGGGGAAATTGCCGAATTGAAGTCCCTAATGTTGAGCTTAAAACAATAGTTTGGGGAGAAATGCAATAGGAATGAAACCGTTATAGTGGAGTTGAGAGAACAAGTCACGCAGTTAACACTCGCGAAATACCAAGCCAACCATCCACTGACATGCGACCTAGTTAATGCTATGAATCTCCAAGGTGGTCTTGCTCATGAGGGGCCAAAAGTACCAGAAGACGGGGTTGTGACAGCTGATAATACCCCGGATGATGATTTGGATGAATTTCTAGACGATATACTTGCTGCGTGTTATCCAGACACTCGATCGAGTGAAATTTCTACTCGATCGAGTGAAATAGTCCATCAAATCACTCGATGGAGTGATAATTGTGGTCGATCGAGTAATGCCCAAATCATAGATGCTCGATCGAGTGATATTTTTACTCGATCGAGTAAAAAAGAGGAAGAAATCACTCGATCGAGTGAACAAAGTGATCGATCGAGTAAGCCTGAAAAAGAACTCACTCGATCGAGTGAGGAAAGTACTCGATCGAGTACCAGAAGCAGCGGAGACTCTATTTTGACATCTAATTCCGCTACCGTGTCATCTTCCCCTGCTATGGAGACGTCATGCACTGATAAAGGTAAAGAGAAAGTCGCGGGTCCACTCATTGCTACCAGAGTACCCTTTCCAAGTCGTCTGAAGGATGCGAAGGTCGAGCGACAGTACGGTAAGTTTGTGGACGTTGTGAAGAATCTCCAGGTAACTGTCCCTTTCACTGAACTTGTTACCCAGGTACCTAATTACACTAAATTTATGAAAGATATTGTGACGCGTAAGAGAGAGCTAAGTGAATTTGAGACCGTTTCGTTTATGGAAGAGTCTAGTAACTTACTTTTAAATAAGGCTCCGCCTAAAATGAAAGACCCGGGTAGCTTTTCAATTACCTGTATTATAGGGAATGTGGTTATTGATAAGGCTCTTTGTGATTTAGGAGCCAGCGTTAGTGTCATGCCCTTATCTGTTTGCAAGAAATTGAATATGGGTCATCTTAAGTTGACTAATATTACCCTAGAGATGGCTGATAGATCTGTTAGGAGACCCTTGGGTGTCTTAGAGGACGTGCCTGTGAAAATAGGCAAGTTCTTTATACCAGTAGACTTTATTGTTTTAGACATAGCTGAGGACACCCGGACCCCAATTATCTTAGGAAGACCGTTCCTTTGTACAGCTGGGGCCATTATTGATGTCAAACAAGGGCGTCTGACTCTTGTAGTAGGGGATGACGCGATCACTTTTAGTCTGCCTAGTACCTTAGCTCGGCCAATGATAGAGGATACATGTTATTCAGTTGATATTATTGACGAGTCTATTTATGACTTCTGGTCGGGTTCTTTTATGAAGGACCCACTAGAAGTTCTTATGCTTTTGGATGAGTGTGCAGATAACCCAGATGACGATGATGCTGTGTTGGATTTGCTTATAGATGATTTAGATGAGCGTGAGCTCACCGACGCTAAGGGAGAGCAAGTGGAACAGATGATCAGTACCCTTTGCTCCATTGAGGTAAAGGTGCCGGAACGTAAGCCTCTTCCCTCTTATCTAAAATATACTTTCTTAGATGATACTAAGCGATATCCAGTCATCGTTAGTGCTAAGCTTGATAACGATCAGCTGACTTCTTTGTTTGCTGTACTTAAGAAAAACAGGAAAGCTTTGGGTTACTCTTTGGACGATATCAAGGGGATTAGTCCCGATATTTGTATGCACAGGATAGAGCTGGAGGAAGATCACAAACCTTACAGACAGGGTCAGTGCCGGCTGAACCAGAAGATGCAAGATGTTTTGATGGCTGAGGTAATGACGCTGCTCGACGCAGGTATTATCTATTCTGTTGGTCATTCTAAATGGGTGAGTCCAGTGCAGGTGGTCCCGAAGAAAGGAGGGACTGCCGTGGTTAGGAGTGACAAAAATGAGTTAATACCCACTTGAGTAGTGACTAGTTGGCGGATGTGTATAGATTACAGACAGCTGAATGCCGCCACCAAGAAAGCTCAATTTTCCCCTTCCTTTTATTGATCAAATGGTAAAAAGGTTAGCTTCTCATAAGTTTTTCTGCTATTTAGACGGGTATTCAGGGTTCTTTCATATCCCTATTCACCCAGATGATCAAGTTAAGACTACATTTACTTGTCCTCAAGGCGTTTTTGCTTATCGCAGAATGCCTTTTGGTTTATGTTATGCCCCTGCCACCTTCCAAAGGTGTATGATGGGAATATTTTCAGAGTATATTGAGTCTATTATGGAAGTTTTCATGGACGATTTCAGTGTTTATGGAAGTGATTTTTCTAACTGTTTGTCTAACCTTGATAAAGTGTTGCAGTACGCATTGATTGAGTTAATCTCGTGCTTAATCAGAGAAGTGCCATTTCATGGTCAACGAGGGAGTTGTCTTAGGGCACTTAGTTTCTTATAGGGGAATAGAAGTTGATAAAGCAAAGGTGGAAGTGATTCAGCAATTACCACCTCCTGTTAATGTTAAGGGGGTGAGGAGTTTCCTTGGCCACGCCGACTTCTATCGCCGGTTTATCAAGGATTTCTCGAAAATTGCTAAACCACTTACACAGCTGCTACTTAAGGATGCCCCTTTTGTATTTACTGACGAGTGTCTTTCTGCTTTTAACAGGTTAAAGCAGGCTTTGGTCTCTGCGCCGATCATACAGCCTCCCGACTGGGACTTGCCGTTTGAGATAATGTGTGATGCTAGTGACTATGCACTAGGAGCAGTGATAGGCCAACGGAAAGACAAAGCTTTGAATGCAATCTACTATGCGAGCCAAACTCTGGATGAGGCTCAAGTGAAGTACACAACCACTGAAAAAGAGCTGCTAGTTGTAGTTTATGCCTTAGAGAAATTTCGTTCTTACTTGATTGGGTCAGAAGTTACTGTTTTTACTGACCATGCAGCTTTGAGGCACCTCCTTGCTAAGAAGGAGGCTAAACCACGGCTATTGAGATGGATACTCCTGCTACAGGAGTTTGATTTGAAGATCAAAGATAAGAAAGGAGCTGAGAACGTTGTAGCTGATCATCTGTCGCGAATGTCGCGAAAAGAAGAGGAAGATTCTTTACCTATTGATGAGTCTTTTCCTGATGATTCTTTATTTGCTGTATTATCGTCTATTGTTAACCAAGAGCCTTGGTATGCAGATATAGCTAATTACGTTGTTAGTGGCAAGCTGCCGCCTGACCTTTCTCATCAGCAGAGGAAGCATTTTCTGTATAACGCTAAGCAGTATTTTTGGGATGACTCTTATTTGTTTAAGGAATGTGCAGACGGTCTCTACAGATGGTGTATTCCGCAGTGGGAGACCAAAGTGGTCCTGGAAGGCTGTCACTCCTCTTCCTATGGTGGTCACCACGGCCCATCGCGCACCGTGGCTAAGGTACTTCAGTCTGGTTTTACTGGCCTTCTTTGTTTGCTGATGCTAAGTCTTTTGTTTCAGCTTGTGATGCCTGCCAACGATCAGGGAAAATTTCAAAGAGACATGAGATGCCACAAAATGGTATCTTAGAGGTTGAGGTTTTCGATGTTTGGGGCATTGATTTCCAAGGACCGTTCCCGTCCAGTAAAGGTAACAGGTACATTTTAGTGGCTGTAGATTATGTGTCGAAGTGGGTCGAGGCAATTGCCTCACCTCATTGTGATGCCAAGACCGTGATAAAAATGTTTAAAAAGGTCATATTTCCCCGATTTGGTGTCCCTAGGGTCGTCATTAGTGATGGGGGAATGCACTTTAAAGAAAAGAAACTAACTTCCATTCTGTCTAAAGTTGGTGTTCAACACCGGCGTGGTTTGGGGAATCACCCCCAAACTAGTGGTCAGGTTGAGGTCTCTAATCGCGAGCTAAAAGAGATCTTGTCTAAGGTAGTTTCTAAATCACGGAAGGATTGGGGTCTTAAATTAGAAGACACATTATGGGCCTACAGAACTGCCTTTAAGACACCAATTGGTGCATCACCTTATAGGTTAGTTTATGGGAAATCATGTCATTTACCTGTTGAGTTGGAATGTAAGGCTTGGTGGGCAATTCATGAGCTTAACTTTGATCCTAAGTTGTGTGGTCAGAATCGTCTTTTGCAGCTAGATGAGTTAGAAGAATTTAGGCTTAATGTCTATGATAGCTCGCGCATTTATAAGGAAAAGACGAAGAGATGGCATGACAAAAGAATTCTACCTCGGGAATTTCATGTTGGGCAAAAGATGCTGCTGTTTAATGCCCGACTGCATTTATTTCCTGGCAAGCTGAAGTCCAGGTGGAGTGGTCCTTATACGGTGACAGTTGTTACTAAATTTGGATCTGTTGAGCTAGAAAGCCCCGAGGGAAACCGGTTCAAGGTGAATGGGCAATATGTGTAGCATTATCACGACGCAAATGAAGCAGACAATCGTGATGAAGTCCTGTACTAAGACGAGCTTGACGCGCCAGTTAATTGATGCCAGAAAGGTCGTGCGGGACTTGTTAAACCTGCGCTCTCCGGGAGGCAACCCGGACTGTTTTGTTGTATTTTTGTTGAACTATTTCTTTGCCTTTAGCTTTTTGTTGAACTTTAGAACACAAAACTATGCTCTCTATACTTTCCCTATGCTTCTTATACGAATTTCGCAGGTACAGTCACTCGATCGAGTAGTTTTTCTACTCGATCGAGCACTTCTGAGATGATATTCCCTCGATCGAGTAATTTATCTACTCGATCGACAAGCTGCAATTTCAACATCACTCGATCAAGTGATTATTTTATTCGATCGAGCCCTTCTAACACCAAATCACTCGATCGACCTGTTCTAGGTCACTCGATCGAGTGGTTTCGTCTTCCAGCTGCTACTTTTCGTCTGTTGAGCTACTGCTTGACTTCCTTTGACATCCCATGTTCATGGTCGGTTTGGGGAGGTCCCTCTTCACGACGTTTTGTAAGTATTCTACCACGATTTATCCTTTTATCCTCAGTTTGCATTTCTTTCCCTATTTTTGGTACAATGAGGGCATTGCTCGGTTTGGTTTGGGGAGGTATGCATCCATATCTGTGTTTGCATGTTTTCTTGTATTTTCGTTTGCACGTTTATTTATTTTCGCATGCATTGTTGTTTTTAATTCAAAATTTCCAAAATCACATAAATTTCAAAAAAAATTCACGTTTAATTTGAGTCGGAACGTTTGAACTTTGAAGCTACATTGGATCCTTACTTTAGCCTTTCATATTCTTGACATTTAGCTGGCATGATTATGTGCATGATCTACGAGTTTTTGTTTCTCTCTTATCTGAACGAATAGACTTGACTCACATACTGGCAAGCTACATTACATTTTGAGGTTAGAGCTTTATAAACTGGTGACATTCATGACCGGTTTCATTTAGGATGTGAGTAGTACTCTCTCTAAGGCATGTAACATCAATTTGCATAAGCATGAGTCTAGTCTTCTTAATACATGTATGCATTCGGTCTGTGGATGGTGACACGTGTTAGGAAAGGCAGTTCCCTTTTATTTCATTCTACCCATGAGCCCCACATAGCCAAATTGCCCTTTTTGTCCTACTAGCTACAAATTATAATTTTTCCTACCCTAGCCAAGCTAGTGATGTGTAGCTGTTTGAAATGCTTTACTGGAGTTTGTTTACTTTTATCTGATTTCAGAAGATGGTGGAAGAACTGAAGGGAATGAAAAGAAAAAAAATGATGAATGAAAATGAAAAAAAAAAAAAAAAAAAAAAAAAAAAGAGGAAAAAAAAATGAAAAGAAAAAATTGGAAATACGAAAAGGAAAAATCATGTGCGAAAAAAATGGAAAATTATATGGATGATTTTTACTCCCATGTTTTACTTATATTTTATGGGGAGCTGACAAGTTTATGGCGTATTGTGAGATGAGTGCATTGAATTTGCACCGTTCTGTTTTGTTATATTGAGTATGAAGTTGGGATGCTGTTCAATATTTGGATTCGTTGTTGCTAGCCTGGCTATTAACTTCACATATCTAAATTCATCTTAGCCCCTTCTTACCCATTACCTCACTTACCCAAATGTAAGTCCTCGGCATGTGCCTTGGTCATTAGTATGGTTGGAATGCGTATGTATGGTTGTAGAGACTTTATTCATGTTAACTGCATGCATGTTCTTATAGGTCGAGTTAGGTGAGTGTCTTTACTTCTTTCTATCTTTCACATATATACTCACCTTGTGCCTAATTTTGAGTGATGAGCGACTCGTGAGAGTCCGATATTTTTGAGTCTTGCAAGGTCGACGGTTCAGTAAGTTTGAAACATTGATTTAATTCGTTTGCACTTGTCATTTGCCACTTTGTTAGTTGTTGCATTAAACTGGTTTTGGTGGATGATTTGTAGCTGATGCCTTGGTCCCGTTCCACTGTTATTTCTTAGTCGCATTCATAGTTTGCTTGGGGACAAGCAAAGGTTTGGTTTGGGGAGATTTGATGCGTGTATTTTATATAAGGTTTTTACCTCATTTCTACACGCATTTCTGTACTATTTACGTGGCATCTATCTACAAATACCCCCGAATAGTCTACTTTGGTTCATTTTGTGTAAATTGCAGGAATAAAAAGAAGAGGAGCTAAATCAAGCCTAAACTCGCCCCATTTGCATGCATTTATGGAGGACAAGGAGCCGGAGCTTGGAATCTATCACTTTGAAGATGCGTGAGCTGGTTTCGGAAGGTCTCATAGTGTCTAACGTGCCAAAATAGCTCGATCGACTACTTTTCTAGTCGATCGAATGCTTTATATATCTTGAAGGTTACTCGATCGAGCGGTCCAGATATCTAATCGAGAAGACAATACAAGGAGTTACTCGATCGAGTGGTTTATTTCCACTCGATCGATGGGTTTGTCGCTGAGTTACTCGATCGAGTGGTTTATTTCCACTCGATCGAGTGGTTTGGCCCGTATAAGAGTTTTTTCGCCTAATTTCGTATGGGCTTTTGTAATTAAGCTATGGATTAGGTTTAAGGGAGAGATTTTCGTATGCTACTAAAGAGAGTAGACTGCGTAACTCTTATGGCATCTTTTATTCACTTAGACTTTTATCTACTTCTACTGCTTATTCATTTCTATTCTTCTTATACTCCTTTCTACTCGGATTCGGATTCGTAGTTGGTATTATTTCTCCTTTAATTTCTTAATCGCAATTATCATTTTGTTTCTATCTTTCCCTTATTGCTTTTATTAAGTCCATTTTCTGTTATTATTATGTTTAATTCCTATTACCTATATGTTATTGTTGTTGATTCGATAGTAATGTGTAGCTAATTCTCCTTTTCTATGACTAGGGAATCCATGATTATGATGGAATAGCAATTGCCATATTAGGTCTTATGCTTGTATAGTCTCTGTTGTTAATCGCTGCACTTATTTGTATCTGTCTAATTGAGTCGACGCAATTAGGCATTTAAATTATAGTAAACCTCGACCTGGACCGGAAGGTTGGAAGAGGTGAGACTCGTAGCGAACATTAGGGCACTGTAGTGAGGGCGGAAGCTAAGCTATTTGTGCTTTAGGGCGAATTGAGACCGGAAGGAGATATTCACTGCTCCTCAGACCATACTTGCATTGACCTGAGATTTAGATTGCTTGACTGAATGATCATGGTGAACCGTCTGTCTTAGCTGCTTTCTCTATTTTTGCTTAATCTTTATTCTCTTGCTTTTCCTCTCTTTCTTAGGCTTTTTTTTTAGTTTAAAACAAACAAACATAACCCCCCAATTTGTTTGCCGTGACAAACTTAGGCAAAGCTGGCATTTTCCCATATCCCTGTGGAGATCGACCCGACTTCCCTAGCTATATTAGTTAGAGCCAGTTGGTTATTTTTGATAGGTATATGACTACCCTGTCAGTGGACAATGCGGTTGAGACTGCGATTGAGGACGTGACAGTGAAGGATCATGGAGGTAATCAGTTATAGTTTTGATATGCAGTTACTTTTTGAGTGGTTAGAGTTTCAGTTTTGTTAGAATTACACTTTTTGATTATTGCAAATACACTTTTTGTTGTTAGAATTACTCTTTTACCATTATAGTTACACTTATTCATATAGTACTGAAATTATACTTTTGGTTGTTAGAATTACACTTTTCGTTGTTAGAATTACAGTTTTTACCATTACACTTTATTTGTTAAAATAACACTTTTGATTTTTAAAATTACACTTTTTGTTGTTAGAATTACAGTTTCTGTTATTAGAATTATACTTTTCACCATTTCAGTTACACTTATTTATATAGTACTGAAATTACACTTTTGATTGTTAAAATTATACTTTTGTCTGCTAGAATTATACTTTTTAATATTACAGTTTCACTTATTTATATAGTCTGGTTGAAGTTACACTTTCTTTCCATAAAGTGTTTATTTTTGTATCTAGAATTACACTTTTAAATTTACTAAGTGTCACTATTGTTCAACTGCAGTTGAAGTTAACGTGCAAGATTCGCCCGTAAAGTCACTCGAGTTTACATGCACTGTATATTCCACTGTAGAGTTAGATGAAGCTTGTCGTTGCGCTGCGGGTCAAGACAAAGGGGAGTCTGAGACTGGCGAGGTTCTGGCAGCTGTAGTTGCAGGGGCAATGCATGTGGAGATCCCTGTCCCAGAACCGTACGTGCCCTATAGTCATCTAAGCTACCATCCATTTTTACTTCACTCAACCGAGGTCTTACCCTACATGGAGCACGTCATTGAGAACCTTGGTTGTTCGATAGACTGTGGTGCACCTGCTCCTGATCAGAAGATCGTCACGTTTGTATCGGAATGGAGTCACCATGACCTTGACCCAGTGTTCACTAGGAGGAAAAATGTGATTGATTATGTGTTTAATGAATCAGATGCGTTTGAAAAATTGTGAGTAATTGATGCATTTCGTTCTTATAAATTGTTATGTATATATTGAGTTTGTTTTTGCTAATTAAATATCGATTTTGTAGGGAACATTTGGTAACATTTAACGAGTTTTTATTCATAACCCGGGAAGACATTGCCACTCTGAGGCCTACGCAACAAATTATGACCATTGTAATTGACGGTTGGTGCCTACTTCTCAACCATATCATGAAGCCTACAGCTGTATCCCGTTGTTTCTTCGGCATGACTCGCATAGTAAGTTATTCTATTGTTAACTAAATTTGTGTTGCAGGGTAATTCCTACATTATGGTTGGAAACAATTTTGATAAAAGTGTCATTCCTTAGAATAGAATTACACTTTTTCTGGTCAAAGTTATCTTTATTTAAATTGAAGTTACACAAAATGTCATTAAAATTACACTTTTTGGGTCTAAAGTTACACTTTTTCTGTATTACAGAAAGACTATTTATCAACCTTTTCTCACAACATCATCTTTCTTATTGCATCATTAGGACTGGGCGCGGTATATTTGGAAGGACAAGAAGAAAGGAAAAGTGTTGAATAAAGATGAAGATGTTTTCGGTGGCTGGGACACTTGGACTGATACCTGTTCTTCACCATTTCAGCTTGACTCGGATATGGTGAGTTCTTCATATTTCAAGATAGGACATGTGTAGCATTCTTCTGTACAATGTTTGGCTAAACATTACATATATATGTTCAGATCTTTCTCCCTGTATTATCTGGTGATGGTGATCATTACAGCTGTGTGTGCATTAACTTCTTAACCGAGCAAATTGAGTACCTTGACAACCATAAGTATGATGAAGACTTAGAAAAGCTGCCTTATGGTGGGATTGCACTTATTACGGTAATTTTTCTATGAAGTACTCAATTTTGAGAAATCATTTTTTTTAAAGAACTGTCTACCTAACACACACACACACACACACATGTATATGCATATATCAGGTTGCCTTAATGGGGAAGTATTTGGTGAGTAAAGGTCTGTCTAAAGGCTCAAAGGTCGCTGGTTTTAAACTCGTTAACATTCAATTCAGTTGGCAAAAAGTTGGTTATTCGAGAAATGACTGTGGTGTTTATATGATGCTTACAATGATGTTTTATTTTGGGAACCTTTTTGAATGTGGCCTTGGGAAAGCTATGAATATGAACCTGTTTCGTGCTGAGATTGCGGCAACCCTTGTCCTATGTGACATTAACAAGGAAAGGGAAGATGTATTACGCCGTGTTGATGCTTTTAGAGAGGTTGCTTCTCATCCACTGACTATCAACTTGGATGCCAACAAGAGAAAAACAGTTGCTGATATCGGGGCTAGCACCAGCAAGCATGTCAGTGCTTCAGATCCTAAAGAGACCGCCCTGGTAGTTACGCCTGTTAATATGCGGCCACCTTCTGGCCAAAAACTATCTGCCGTAAAGAGCCACCCTCGTGAGAAGGGGGATGGGTTGGGTTGTTCTATTGACTGTCATAGTGGTGGTGCCAAGACTCAAGTGGTGTCCAAGCTGCTCCGGAACAACCAAAGTTTGATAAAGGATATTAAAACGTTAAGAAAGCACGTTGTTGACTACTGTTTGGTGGATGACCAAAATTTCGATGATGGGTCAGTTTTCATGAATTGCACCTACTTTTGATTTAATTGTTAAAATTACACTTTTGATTTTTAAAATTACACTTTCTCGTTGTTAGAATTACGCTTTACATTAATAGAATTACACTTTTTACCATTACAGCTACACTTATTTATATAGTACTGAAATTACACTTTTGATTGTTAAAATTATACTATTGTCTGCTAGAATTATACTTTTTAATATTACAGTTATACTTATTTATATAGTCTGGTTGAAGTTACAACCAAAGTTTGATAAAGGATATTTTGTGGGTCAGTTTGGTGGATGACCAAAATTTCGATGATGGGTCTGTTTTCATGAATTTCACCTACTGTAAATGACGCTATCTGAAAATGACAATTTTTCACTTAGTTTTGTTTAATGTTATTATGTTCGCAGTGAGCAATTAGTTTGGTACTAGACACGCTCAGCTACAGAGGAAGGACCTAATGTCTATGGCCCCTGATAGACCAATGTCGGCGAATGTGATCGAGTGTTGGTCGATATTGCTGAACCAGTTAAAGAAGGAGGAATACGGTAAAGATGCAAGGATGGCATTTCTCGGTATCAGGCACATGGTAATTAAAGTAACTCTTATATAGTTTTATTTATACGTGCTTTGGTCATTCAACTTTGTTCTGTAGTTACACATTTCTGTAGTTAAAGTTATACTTTTTTGTGATACGGTTACACTTTATCAGCAGTCAATTTTTCTTATTAGAGTTATACTTTCACTAAATGCTGTTACTTATAGTTAATGGTCACTGTTTGCTTGTTTAGGAGATGTTGCTTGTATTGTTGGGGACTTTTGAGCAGCAGGGCACATGCACACAGCAAGAGAACCTTTGTGATAAATTGTTCAACGTGTGGGACACCTTCATCGTGGATAGTAATCGAACTACTGACATGAATACAGATTTACTCTTTGTCCCATTCAACATCAGCGACCATTGGGCATGTGTATGTATCAACTTCAGAGCACGGACTATTGACTTGCTTGACCACCAGCGGCATGCAGATTTGGACAAATCACTCATGGGAAAGGCGACTCATTTAATTGTACGTTGTCCTCCAATTCTTGCCATCTAAAACCTGTTAATATAATACTTCTTTTTAATGTACGTTCAAACATTTTCAGGGAAGTTTAATGAGCGACTACTTGGACTCAAGAAAATTTGACAAAGAAAAAGAGATTGTCAATTTTACAGTCCGCCAGATACCGTTTAGTTGTGTCTCAAGTGTTCTCAACATACCAGAGTCTGGTCTGTTCACCATGATGGCGATGCTATTGTATGAGGGTCTTTCATTTCAGCATCCGGACATAGAAAGGAAGGTTGCAAGGCGTTATTTGGTGATACAGCTAGTCGCAACACTTGTACTAGCTGACATGAACATGTTACGACCTGCTATTCAGAAGAAGGTGGAGACCTTTATTGTTAGCAAAGACAAATTATTCCAAGACGTGCAAAGCAAGCGTAGGATTAACAAGGCTGGTAAAAAAAATAACAAGTCTTAGTTTGACAACCTAATTTTGAATGATGCTCTGTATGAAATTATCTTGTTGATAGCTAGCATCACGTGACAGTTAATTATGTGTAACAATGTAAGTAGGAACAATTTGTGGCTTTGAACTTTGAACTTATTTTGGCGTTTTCTGCCTTTAATGAAGATAACATGTTACTTCAAATTAATTGTCATTCTGATCTGATAAAGTGTAATTCTAATCAAATAAACTGTAATTCTGAACCCACAGTGTAACTTTAACAAGTGAATGTTATAACTTGTGCGTAATTATCCAACCAAAAGCAATTCCAGTTGAATTACAATATAAGTCACCAAAATTATGACTTTAACAAAGATAAAATGGTACTTCAAATTAATTGTTATTCTGATCAGATAAAGTGTAATTCTAATAAAAAAAAGTGTAACTCTGATCACACAAAGTGTAACTTTAAGTACTAAATGTTATAACTGGTGAATAATTATACAACCAAAAGCTTGTCCAGGGGAATTACAAAATAAATTAGCCAAAAGGACCTCATGGTTGCTCAATTATACATCAGAATTACAATTACTCTTACTCTTCTTCTTCTTCTTCCTCCTCTTCTTCTTCCTCTTCTTCTTCTTATTCTTCTTCTTCTTCTTCTTCTTCTTCTTCTTCTTCTTCTTCTTCTTCTTCTTCTTCTTCTTCTTCTTCTTCTTCTTCTTCTTCTTCTGATTCTTCCCCAAATGATGCCCCAGATGCTGGTGGAGTAGGTGGATGCTGTGCAAAAGGGTTAGGACAATTCTTCTTGTCGTGATTAGCTAATTGCTTGCAATTTTTACACATGCGCTTCGGCTTCATCGCCAAGGTTATTGCTTTAGTCTTACTCGACAAGAGTCTCTTTCCACTTCCCTTATTTTTCGATTTCTTTGGTGGAAATATAGTTACTTCCTGAGTAGTAGAACACCCAATAAGCGCAACCATTTGTTGTTTTTTACTCATTTGTGAACCTAATGGTGCCAGTTTTTCCTTAAACTCTCTTATCAGAGACGAAAAGTTGTCAACTACTTCCTTGCTTCTTCCCATCGGTATCCCAACCGTCTGGTGTACCTCGGACCATATTTTTGACATGGAAATCTGTTTGGCATCTATTATATCAATCTCTTCGGCTGGATCACCATTACAATTGAAGGATTTTGACCGGAGTGCATCTTTACACCATCTGTTCACAACATACTCATCCGGTATAGTCTTCACTCCGTTAGATGAGTAAATCCATATTATATGCCTGCACATAATTCCTTTCCTTTCAAGCATTCTGCAGCTGCAACGTGCTTTATACGTAACTAGTTCACCAATATATAGTAAACTGTTAGATTGTCACAGCTATATATTTCGTAATTACAATAGGAAAATGTGTAATTTCAAGTAAGAGTTAGTGTAACAGTGTTGTCTATAACTCTCTTCAAGAATAATGTAACTTTAAGTAATAATAATGTAACTTCAACCAGGAAAAAGAACAGAACTTCAGTATTCAATGCTTTTACCTGGGCAGTACGTAACATCGTAATTCATGTCCCTGCTTGCATCTCTTACAGTAGTCACTTCTAAAGAGTCGATTTCGGCAAAACCTCTACTCTTACATGTATCGATCGAATACTTGGCCTCCTCTTGGAACTCCTTAAAAACTTTATGAGTGTACACCTTTGCACCGTGAGCCTCAAGAACCAAATGTGTCTCCATTTTAGGAGAAGTGTGCTTGTCTTCGTTGTCAAACTTCGTATGCGTATGCCGTTGTTGGTCTATAGCACTCTTAAAACGCAGCTAAAACTCAAGCAATGTACCTGATTTGCCCTCAAATCTTTTAAAAAACTATTTTCACTCTCTGATCTTTGGGCCGTCCTCATAACAGCTCCCATCTCTAGGTCCCTGCAATGTGCCATTACCCACTGGTTCCTTTTCGAGAACATTTCTTTAAACCAGTCAATGTTATTGAGTCCATGTTCTTCGCCTATCTCTTCCCATCTGGCATCGAATTCTGCAGCTTCAATGTCCTCATCCCATATAATGGCATTTATTTTCTTTATAAATACAATATAATCTTCTCTTGTCACCCCATACTTAGTAGGCACTTTGTTCATGATATGCCACATGCAAAATCGGTGCCTCGCTTTCTTGAACACAAGTGGTACCGCTTTCAAAATGCCTGGATCCTGATCGGTAATAATATAATTAGGCTCCTTTCCACCCATTGCCACCAGGAAACGACTCAAAACCCACTGAAAGGAATCAGCGTCCTCATGTACGACAAGAGCTGCACAGAATGTGACAGACCGCTTATGGTTGTCCACCCCGGTGAACGGTGTGAAGGCCATATCATACTTGTTGGTTGTATACGTTGGATCGAACGACACACCATCCCCAAAAGCAGAGTAGTTCCTTCTTGCAAGATCACTTTGTCAAAATAGCTCTACTCAAGCTACCGTCAGAGTCAACATCATAGTCAAAGAAGAACCCTTCCTTATTTACAGCCATTTCCTTAAAGTGATCTATGAACAATTGGCCATCCCGTTCATGAATGTAACATTTCACATTTCTGTGAAAGTTCTTAAAATCATTTAGGCTAGCTCCAATGTTCTCAAAACCATTTACATGTTCTTTCAACATTTTGTATGTCTTCGTTGCTCCTATCTTCAGCTGTAAATGAATGATATACTTTAAGGCATCAGCATAGGAAACATCTTTATGATGCCCCAAATAAGTGTAATTTTGAGCAATAAAAGTGTAATTATAGTTTACAAAAATGTACTTTCAACAAAATGTAAATGTAATTCTAACAGACAAAAGTGTAATTTTAACAATTAAAAGTGTAATTTTAGCACTATATAAATGAAGGTAACTGTAATATTAAAAAGTGTAATTCTAACAGTCAAAAGTGTAATTTTTACAATCAAAAGTGTAATTTCAGCACTAAATAAATAAGTGTAACTGTAATAGAAAACAGTGTAACTATAACGGACAAAAGTGTAATTCCAAATAAGTGTAATTGTAATAAAAGGCTAACTAGATGACACACCCTATAATTATAAAGGATAATGATTTTCTAATAATCAGTTCAGTTGCATTTCAGCTGTAAATGAATGATATACGTAAGTGTAACTGTAACATAAAAACTGAAATTTCAGCACTATATAAATAAGTGTAACTGTAATATAAAAAAGTGTAATTCTAACAGACAAAAGTGTAATTTTAACGATCAAAAGTGTAATTTCAGCACAATATAAAATAGAACAAAGTGTAATTCTAACAGACAAAAGTGTAATTCCAAATAAGTATAATTGTAATAAACAGAAGTGTAATGTTAGATAATAAAAGTGTAATTCCATAGATTGGTGTCATAAATAGAGAGCCAAAGACTACCTCAAGCACTCACCCTATAATTATAAAGGATAATCATTTTGTGATAATCTGTTAAGTTGCTTGACAGCTTTTGAAACTCTCTGTCCCTGGCTTATATGAGCTCATGGTTGTGTCCTGCATGAAAGCGATCAATGAATAACCCCCCATTCTTCATAAATAGTCTAATCCTCGCTTTGCATCCCACGCGCCTGACTTTGTGCTTTCGCACCCAATCCTAACGCCCACTTCTCTCTATTTCTTTTTTATATTTGAACCCCTCTCGGTTGCAAACCAACAGCTTTGACTTGATTTCCCGTCACGTCATCTTTTGGTCGTGTATTTCCGTACATCTAAACCGCAAGCAATTGCATAGATCTTATAGAATGTCACTGCTTCCTCGATTTCCAAAAATTCCTGCCCAATATATGGTGTAAACTTTTCTTCTACTACCCTGCAAAATTCCTCCTTATTTGGCTTTCTTTTGCTATTGTCCTGAGCAGTATTTGTCAATGGTTGAAACAATATTCTCCACGAGCTTCATCTTAGCCAACAAATATGTAATTTTCATAAAGAAAATTGTAATTTAAACAGAAGACAACAAAAAGTACAACTGTCATCTAAACCTAAAGTTTAACTTAAACATTAGTGTAACTTTAACAAACAAAAGTGTAACTTCAGTGAATAAAAGTGTAATTCTTGTCGACAATGTTGTAATTCCAAAGATTAGTGTAACTTTAACAAACAAAAGTGTAACTTCAATGAATAAAAGTGTAATTCTGTAATTCTAGTCGACAATGTTGTAATTCCAAAGATTAGTGTAACTTTAACAAACAAAAGTGTAACTTCAGTGAATAAAAGTGTAATTCTAGACGACAATGTTGTAATTCCAAATATTGGTGTAATTTTAACAATAATAAGTGTAATTTCAGTGAATAAAAGTGTAATTTCAACAAAGCATAATTTTAGTGCAAGGAAATGTAACTCTAGTCGACAATGGTGTAATTCCAAATATTTGTGGCAAATTACAGTTTAAAATGTATGATGTATTTCAAGGAATCAGCATAGCAAACATTTATCTGATGACCCAAATAAGTGTAACTTTAATCAAGAAAATTGTAACTTCAGTGAATTAAAGTGTAACTTATCCATTACTGCAATAGAATAGTTTTATCTTTTCCATGATGTAACTCTAATTTCAGAAACTGTAATTTTAACTGAAATATGTTTAATTTCAAGTAACAAAAAGCGTATTTTCAAACACACGTGTTCATATGTAAATTCCAGCGGGAAAAAATGTAATCTTTTTAACCTAAAGTCAAACTTAAACCTATTACCAAAATACAAACAATTCACTCTTTTTAACTACATACTCATTGATCTCAAGAATTTTACACTGTACACGAATTAGGTTACAGCATAAAACTTGCTCTACACTCTACTGTAACTTTAATGACCAATGTGTGTATCTTCATTGTTTTCAAGTATTTCATTTTTAATATAGAGAGTTTAGATTTATAAAACATAAACAGATAAAAGAATTATTAGATGTTAATAATTACCATCGATCACTGTTACAATTTGCATGTCAGCCATTGTTGATGTTGGAGTACGCACTTTATCAGGCTTGTTGTTGTTGTTGACTCGGGAACTTCGTGTACCTTTGATATGCTGAAAATTGTAGGATAAAAAAAAATTACTTTATTTGCTAGAAATTATGACCATGAAAGATTATCGCGAGCTAGCAAATTGTTGTTCTTTTTGGCATTTTAAAATTTGTTGAAACGGGATTTTAAATTTTGTTGAAGCGCGGTTTTTGGGATGTTATCGTCATGAAAGAGAGGAAGAAATTTGATGTTTTTTTTGTGTGTTTTAATTTTGGTGGTGGTTGTTGATATTGTGTTGAGGAAGTGTTATAGCAAGTACATGCATGTTGAGAAGTAAACAGTGGGTAATAGCTTTGTCCCGTGACACAACTCTCTCTCTCTCTCATGCTAACCCTATTTTCCTTTTTTTTCCAACGCCTAATCAGCCTATATTACTCCCTTCATCCAGACGGTTCATTTAGAAGATCCTATGGCTCTAATAAGGACTTAGGGACTCAAATATTATGAAGGACTTATTAGAACTTGACTCTATATATATATATATATATACACACCTCATATTGGAATAAAGTCAGTTCCGTCTTCCTTATTTTTTTTTCTACGTTATCTCTATAATTTATCCATCTCTTTATTTTACAACAATAACATTAATGATTGTGGAAAAGTGGTAGGGTAAAGATTTGTGGTCATGACTCATGAGGACGGATATATTCACGAAACCAATACTTTTTTCTTGTCAAGGAGCGAATTACTATTAGAATAGGGCCATCTAGGAAGAACGGAAATTTTAGCTTAACACATCAAATTTTCTATTAGTCTAGAGGCGCTAATCCCTACTAACTCCACTAGTACTCTTTACAGGCCTGGTCTTGTGTTTTATGGAGCCCTGGGTGAAATACTAGATTAGGGCCACCTTAAAAAAAATATAACTGCAAAATAAAATGACACTTTTATCGAATAAAGTAAGCTCTACCTCTATATGAAATGCAATACTTTTAGCAATATTCAATTCATACTAGAAGTGAATCCTCATCTGTAAACTTTTAAAAATGAGACAAAGTGATGTCGATACACAGATACTTAAATTGCAATTTCTTGCATAGCATCTTTATATAAACAAAAAATTTCATACTAAGCCCAAATTCAAAACTTTCAAGTGCATTAAACAAACAATGTGCTTCATTAGGACATTGCATCATTACAACACTTTAAAGTAAGTTGAAGATTATTAGAATAATGAGCGGCATTTAGCTTGGGCTTTAGATCACCGCCCCTCCAAATGACTTTTAGAACCGGGCATAACTCTCTAATAAACAATTTCAAATTAATCGATCATTGGAATAAGTGCACTTACAAGTTATAATGGCCAATTTCGGTTACCTTGTAATTGTGACGGTTTATCTTATACTCCGTATATATTACTTAAACTTCATAAGAAAAGATAAAAATTAATGGCCAATGAGTTTTTTTTCGTTAAGAGTACAATGGCCAAATAATTTGAACTATATCTTTCTTGGATATTGGCGGTCCTCCCCCATTTGGTAACGGTATGTCGAACGTTATCCAAAGAAAAGTTACGTGTAACATCTAATACCTTGCTTTATACTCTGCACTCTATAAACACGCTTATAGTTTTCTGCTCCAAAACAACTTGCTATTGCTATTAACTCAAATTGAGAGATGGTTTAATATAGAGTTGCACACTCAATACATCATCTAAAAATAAAATAATAAAGGGATATTCTACATGGTACCCCTCAATTTTTTGACTTTCTACATGGTATCCCTACACTTTTTAAAACATACATAATACCCCTAATTGTTGTCATTATGACTAAGTGTACCCCTAAACTTTATTTTCCGTCAATTAAACTCGGTTTTAGGCGTTACGTGATTACTTGGACGCGTAACCAAGCTTGTCATTTATCATCTCATGACATAAGGACTCTATTAGGCTCAAATATCCATCTTTGGACGTGATAATTTGGCGTGGGATCAATAAATTTTTCGTCAAAATTTTTTTAGCCCATATGTATCAATAAATATTAGGATCGAGATGGATATTGAGCCTAATAGAGTCCATATGTCATGGTATAATAAATAACAAACTTGGTTACGCGTCCAAGTCATCACTTAATGCCTAAAATTGAGTTTAATTGACGGAAAATGAAGTTTAGGGGTGCACTTAGTGATAATGACAACAATTAGGGGTACCATGTATGTTTTAAAAAGTGTAGGGGTACCACGTAGAAAGTCAAAAAGTTAAGGGGTACCATGTAGTGAAAATGGTTGTATAAAATTAGAATTGAAATGTGACCAACGGTTTATACTAGACCTGTCAAATGGGTTTGGCAGGTTGGGGCCCGGGTCGGGTCAGAATACGGATCGGGTTAAATACGGGTCGGGTCAGATACGGGTCGGGTCATACGGGTCACGGGTCGGGTTAGGGTCAGAATACGGGTCAAGAAATAGAGGTGTAAACATATCACTGGAACAGAGGGAGTACTCCATAACAAAATAGAGGTGTACCCTATCTCAATAGAGTGAGTGTTCCTTAAAATGGATCATTTTCGTTTCAAACAATAAGATAGAGTCTTTTGAAACCACTACAGCCAAATGTGACCACTTTGGAAAAAAAGTCATCATAAGCTGTAAATACTATCTGGACCATAATAACCACATTTAACCATAAAATAATCTTAAAATCTCGTCTTATTGTTTGATAGGTCGTGTCGTTCTCACTATCAAACAATATTTTTACACTCAACAAACAATTTTAGCAAGTGGTAAGTAGAGGTAGAACCCAAAGGACGGTTAATCTTTGTTTTGTATAAATAAGTGTTTAAGGTAATAACGAGGGGTGTCACAATTTGTATCACCCTCATTTATTCAGGAGCCTTTAGCTAGGCCTTCTAAGTAAATAGAAGTGTTACTATCTCAGTTTCTTGAGGAAGTAAATATAAAAGACGAACAATACTAAAGGTACTTTTGATATAGAATAGGTCGTTTTAAACGTGAAATTGCTAGACTCAAAATATGCAGCAGAATTGTTTTGATGTTATTGGTGTAAAACGTGAGGAATGCAGTAATTTATTCGCGAATTCGAAACAAACAATAAGGTAACGGGATAGATATGTGTGAATATCGCTCCCCACCTTGCAAGGTATGAACTTGAATCACGCAAAACAACCTCGCAAGGCTGCTGACTCATTTATCTCGCAAGACAACGAAAATAGCTCACAAATGTAAATTTTTATTAACTCTCTGTAATATGAAAAATAGGGTTACAAGAAACCCTATTTATACTAATACGTCTCCTAGCCTTACTTGACTAATAAGATAGCTAGTTTCATAAACTAATTAGGAATAAATAAACTAATAATTAAAAGACCAACAACCATATTTTAGCAATCTAATTGCAACTAGGATTAGGAAATTATTCCTAAACTTATTTGAATTCAATAAAAAAGTTGAATAACTAATACTATCCGGTTTAGGAAACCGTGTTTGCTAGCTCAGATTCAGCGTTTTGCTAGCTAGGCCTAGAAAACCGTGTCTATTATAAAGTTCCCGCATCATTTTCTTCTTCTTTTTGAGAATTTAACCTCAAATTTTGATGGCATGTAGTGCTACCTGGATCAAAAATAAACCATACAGACTACACCATGATAGTAAAGACGACCCTAGGTAGTATGCTTTCGACTTTCTCCATGGCAGCAACCCTCATGCGGCATTTATGACCTTTGAACCACCCGTTCTTGTGCCTTCCACCCCACCTCCCACTTTGCACAAATCTAGAGAAATCAAAATGGCACTTGCATGTGCTTGCAAGTTCACCAAAAGCAACCACAGGTACCGAATTGAAAAACCAGCAACATTGATAATCCTTAGCATACAGTTTCTTGTCAATCGATTTATCGAGTGATGAATGATAAATTTCCTTACCTCCAAAATCATCAGATTGACTCGAAAAATCCTCAATATTATCCACGATCAACCCCTCTTCCAAGACTCCTTTCACTCCGTCTTCTGTTTGTTTGCCCTCATCATGATCACTAACATTAACAAGCTCAATTGGACTGGTTTGGAGATGCAAATTTCGATCCACCACTTTCGGCTGGGCTGTTTGATCATCGTCACTTTCGAGCTCGACTTCATAAGTAACAAAATCGTCTTCCACTTTATCACCCTGAATTTTACAGTCGTTTGGACTGTTTGGTAGCACGAAACTGTTGGAGTAAATGTCCCAGACAATAATGCGATCACAATTGTCGATCATATTGATCACATATTTAAATCTCATACCAAGAATACGAAAGGGATGATACATTACATATGTAGTCAACTGGTCCACACATATCGGTAATGATTGGCTGGCTAGAGTTTGACATTACTGTCGTGCGACGGTGGTGATCAGTTGATCCCTTGAGGTCACACCTAAAGGACGATTCCCTTAATTGAAAAGGTTAATTAATTGTATGTCGATACAGATTAATTAATTCCTTAAAATTGAACAAATTATTATCATAAGAGATAAAATGACATCTTATTATAATGTGATTAAATAAGATTTCATTTAGTAATTTAAGAAGTTATATTACTAAAATTAATCGGCGTTTGCGAAACACGCGAGATGAGAATGATAAGTTAGTCATAATTACAAGATGTTGTGAATTATACTAACTAGTATTTAAATGACCATTTTATGTGAAAGTAATTTTGAATTACTAGTCAATTTGTTAAATATGATTTATTTAATTTGTAAATGATATTTAATTTGTTAAATATGCATTTTAAATTAAAACATGACATAAGACATGTCACATGTCACATGACATACAATTGTACAATTGACAAAAATAATATGGACTCCATATTACACATATAAACCGAAAATTGGTGGGCATTGAGAGACGTTTTGTCTTTTTCCATTTGTCTTATTTATTTGTCTAAAATGCTTGATAGTGACATGACTATGGACAAAGGCTTACACATTTGTCTTGTGAAGACAAAAAGAAAAAGAAAAATGGTCCTAATACTCTAAAGACCCACCGGTTTTGGGCATCATTTTAGAGAGTTTTTCTCTAAAAATTTTATCATTCTCTTATGTTTTTCATAAAAACTACCTTCTCTCTCTTGTTTTTCATAAAAAATCATTTTTATGAATCTAATTTGTATAAATCAAACACTAATAATACTAGTAGTAGTATATGAGTATTAGTAACCGATTTTAAGGTAAACCACATTATAAATATCTAGTACATATTATTTTATGGGATTTTGGGATAATCTTGGGTGCTACTTATTGGAGGGCTTCTATTTTAAAGTCATGAATGTTCATCCATTATTGGAAATCTCAAGAACTAACAAGAAGGAGATCTTGTTGGTGCCCATAAATGACCGAAATTATAGATGGTGAGAAATCGATTTTCTCATCTTTTGTTTTTAATTTGCATGCATAAGATTTGTATTTAATTTTATGACTAAATTAAATGTAACATATATGAATATGTAAATTAATGAGATATAGATTTCTAACAAGCGGTATCAGAGCCTTAGGTTGTTTGCATGCAAATCGGTTATAATTTTTCCGAGTTATTTTGCATGTTAAAGTTTCTGATCCTAAAATGTATTTAGGATATTTTGTTTAATTTATGGATTTTTATTGTTCATTTTATATAATAATGGCATTAAAAATGTGATTTTAGGATAAAAATGTCATTTTCGGACTAAAATTAGCTAAACTTCGAATTTTCCAGTGGTTTTTGGATATGTTTTTACATATATTATTTTTAGATGACCTGTAATTTTTAACAATTTTTGGAGTTCTTATGCTCGAAATATGGATTTTTCATGATAAAAATCGAATCTAAATGAAAAATAGGTTAATATGAGATAAATTTCGAATCTGGTCATTAAAATTTAGTATGTTGTCACATGCAATTTTACAAGATGTGTGTAAAATAATAGGCTATAATGAAGTCTTTATACATGATTTATGAATTTTTGATGAAAAATAGCATAAATAGTGACTTTAATTAGTGAATAATTTATAAAACATACTTCATGACTAAGGAAAAATATCACATGTTGCATTTTATTACCTATTTCAGATCTAAAATTGAAAAGTTGATAAATATAATTTTCCTCATATTTTTTATGATAATATTTGATAAATCCTGTAAATCGCAACATAGTTTTTCCTTGATAATTTTCGAAACTTTTAACCTAAGTTTTTGAACATTATGAGTGTCATGGTATTTTTCCAGAATGTTCATGAGTTTAAAATTTCAAATTTCAAATTTATTTGAAATTTTTGTGATTTATTTGGAGTTTATGGCATTTTATTGTAATTTTGAGTCCATTAATGAACAATTTTAAGAAATATAAGTTAATTATAGTCAATATATTAGTGGAGACTAATTTTGAGTCCTAAGTTGGTTAGGGTAATTAACTTGTGCATAAATATGATTTTATGTAATTTATTGTGATTTTAAAAGGTTGAATCACGCAAATCCGTAAAAACCGTTTAATATACGATATTGGCTCCTTAAAGGCGATTTAGCATAAAATTGGGCATGTTCATACATATTATAATGCTGCATTTTAATTATGATTGTCATAATTTTATTTTATGTAATTTTACTTAGTATGGCCTTAGTTTTTAATTGGTATTACCCGAAATGTATGGAAATATCGATTCGGTTGTAATTTATTGTGATCTCGTATCACCATTTTGTAATTTAATAGATTTATTTTATTTTAATTACAAATGTATAATAGGAAATTATGTAATTTGTTATGTAATTTATTTATTTCGGAGTTCCTTGAAGACGGTGTCACTCAAGGAAGACGATACATAAAGACGGTGTTATCTCGAGATGCGTGCCAAAACCGAAGTTCAAGGGACCAATGGAGTTGGTTTCCGAATATGTAATAGTTTATTAGATTTAATATTTTAGGAAGGCCATACTAGGATTTAATTTATGCTTTGCATTTTATTTATATGTTGCATGCATCGCTAAATCGCCATAACTAAAACATGCATTGTCATTTTAATCGAGTTTATCGACCGTGTCAATTATAATTATCGTAGTTCACCGTTTTAGTTCACTTAAAACGTGATAGATAATAAATTGACATGACCTCTCGCTAAAACAAACAATTGAGACTTAGCCTTACCAAAAGTAGAAACCATGAAAACCTATTTCGTGAGGGAGTGCACTCGGCCACACCGGGGTACAAACCTTGTTACGTAGGGGAAGTGGGTGATAAATGTCTACCCACCGAATTTATAAAGATGAGGGTTGTTTTCGGCTTTACCGATGCCCAAGTTGATGTAAATTTGGATCATGGACACATTTATTCGAAATTTGGGTTGAACTCAACGAAAGTATTCTCGACGGTTGCCGGATGTGTTTCGGGCTAAAGATAAATATTAATGTAATTTTATCGACCAAGAGTTCTAAAAGTAGAATCGATTAAAGAGTTAATCCACCGAGTTATATTGATGAGTGTTGTATTCGGCTTTACCGATGCCCAAGTTAATATGAATTTGGATCTTGGAATCATTTATCATAGTTGGGTAGAGGTCACTATGTAAATGCTTTACTTGTTATTTACAAGTATTAATAAAACGATAAATGTTAAGTTTTCCACTATTCCGTTATCATATTGTTCTATTTCTTCACGATAATTTTTATACGATATCATTTCGATTCAAATCTCCATTAAAACATCGTAACTAAAGACAAAATTTGAATTTTTCTTCTAAAAACCTCGTATTATCCATTGTAAGGATCACTTGTGAAGAGTATACATAAAAGTTGTTTGTGATCAAAAGGGTTTTTGATTCTTGACTAACATATCTACTTACAATGAATTGTTTCTCATATGCTTAATTGAGTTAAGTACTTTGAAACGTTTTGGTAACTAGATTTGTTGGAAATCAAAATTGACCAAAATACCACAACCACTTCAATAAAAGTTTTAAGACTAAACGAACGAATGAAGAGTGGTCTTCATGAAATTAAATTTTGCTTCTCTAAGCAAAGACTCATTGAAGTGAGTGGGAGCATTCTTTTAAACCGTTAAGAAAAGGATAAGGTTCTAAGAAGTAAAATTAGAATGGAATTGATACAAGGTAATGTTAAAAGTAAAGTTATTGAGAATAACGATACTAAACCTATCAATCCCGACCAATAAAGTTTCCATTGTCTTAAATGTTGGACACTAGAAAGGAAACTACCCCAAGTTGTTAAAGAATAAGCAAGTTAGTTGTGGGACATCTAATAAGACTTAGTTCTTTATTTATTTGATTGACACAAAATTTGCTAGTACTACTTCGTCAATATTAGAAACCGGTGGTGGTTTTCATCATTGTACTTGATACATAGGATGATTAGAATATGACGACTAGCAACTATGATGTCGAGAGATAGAGTCATTGTGTACTCAATCTAGTTTTGGGTTTATATTTATACCTTAATTATGACTATTAAGTGAATAAACTCTAAATAAGAATATAAACTTATTAAGATACATAAGAGGTTCACTTTTGTGACCCTATACACCATGAGTTGATGTATGGCTAGCCTATTATCAAAGGTGATTATATTCTAAACCAAACTAGAATAATATATCATGAAGATGATACAAGACTCAAATTGGTAACCCAAGATTGAACCTTAAATTTTGGAATGATGAACGCAAAGAGTTATCGAGTACTCTTGAAACCATTACATTGTTAATCTTATGGTATATGCGTATCGTGTATTCAAAGCAAGATGTCTCGTGCCTTTTGGTTGAAAAGGAGATCGAGGTTGTAAATCATTGATCCAAAATAGGTTGATCATTATCTTTTACCAACGATTTAAGTTGACGCTAATATGTTCACTTAATAAGGTAAATAGAGAAATCTTTGAAGAAGTTCAAAGAGTTCAAAGAATCACGCTTTAGTCGTGATGGGATTATCAAAGTGAAGACTTTGATATAAGCCAAAGGAAAAGTGATATAGTATCACAAATTAATCTATCTTAGCACGCATTATGGGATAATGTGTGGTTGGATAAAGAATTCAAACTCCATTCGATATGGTTTGGACTTCAATCAAGTTACTTTGAGTTACTTGATCCTTTTGGGGATTTTATCATTTTGTCTAAATTATTTTTCCACTAAATCTAAAACGAATCATATGATATATGAAATGGTAGGGTACCATGTTTGTAAGTTTTCAAAAGAAACAAATGCTCATTTTTCCTTATTATAATCACGAGTACAACGGGTTTGTGGCTCGTGAAGCTGTCTTTCAAAAATATAAGTTTATTTCTAGATGACAGAGTGGGAGAAATTATTCGAGAGCCACAAAGAATGTTATGTGAATGTTATGCCGCGAGAAACTGGTCTTTCTTGGCTACATGAGACGTTTTGTATAAGACGTTGTTTCTTCAAAACCTAGGAGGTTAAAGTCATCACTTGTTCAAGATGATGAATTCATGTTACTTTTAAGGAAGTAAAGAGCTTAAAACTTACAAAGAAATTGTTTGATTCAAGTTGATTACTTCTGGAAAGTAATGAACATATGACTTACATGAGAGTGTTTAAATCACAACTCAATACAAGGCTTAGACCCATGAAAATCCGAAATAAATTCCAAGTGAATTATTAGATATCCAAGCTTGATTGGTTGCAAAGGGTTTTGCACTAGTTGAAATGCTTAAGTCTATTTGGATCTTCTTAGGGATTGTGTTTCATTATGATGATATACATATAGCGAGTGAATCAAAAACTCACTTCTTCAATTAGAAGGAATGTATTCAATACATGTCTTGAGTTTTGTAGATTCTTGCAATCCTAAGATAATGTGAAACTTAAGAGAAAGTCTTAAGTAGGACATCAATGAGTTGGAATCAATGTTTTGATCATGTTATAAAACTTTTCTCGATAAGTCGAGAAGTTGTGTTTATACATGGAGTTTAGTGGGAGTTACGGAAATTTTAATTAGTCTTATATGTGGATGACATATTGATCATTGGGAATGATTTAAGACTTTTGGAGTATTATAATACATCTTTAATATCCGGATTTATGGAGATAAATCTACATGACTTTAGCGTCAAAGAAGAAGTCTTATGTTGATAAGATTCATGATTAGTTCAATCGAGTTGAACATATTTGATTGATTCCATTTGCTTCCGCTGCTGGATCAATTAAATGAGTAAGGATGTACAACACTTCATATACTTTGAGTATGATGAATTGTTTCAAAATTGAATTTAAGTAATATTTACCAAGTAGCCATATAGATTATTCTTAAGTGCTTGAGGCAGCATTAAGGGTGTAAAGCAAAGTGTTTTTGATGCAATTTTGTGTAAGAGTGTTACACAAATGACAATTGACAATTGAGATTGCGCATGGCTTCCGACAAAGCCATAATCGAAACACATTAGGATGGTTAAGATACCATTGTGGCTATGTTATTTAAGAAATAGATTTTCTAAAATCGTTCTAGGCAATAAAGAACAATGAGAAATATTTACAACGGAAATTGAGTACACTTGCAATCATGAGATGTGCAAGAAGGATGAGTCCCGCACACTGTGAAAACAGTGGGAGCTATTCTAAGGCTAGAAGGCCTATGTCTTGATTGGATCTCGCCACGTACTCAGAAAGTTTTGTAATGCAAATGTATACATTACAAAGGAAAACGAGTATGTAGTAAGGTTGAGTAAGGTACAAGAAGTTGATAAAACCTACTAACCAAAGCCTTATCATAGGCGTAACATGATTAGTCATGTCATTTTAATTGGATTGAGATTAATAACTACATAAAAGATCAAATTAGATTATAGAATATGAAATAGAAATCAGGTATTGACTATTCATATGTGATAATCACATTTGTCGTTCGAGTTTTTAAGCTGAAAAACTCCTTTTATACTTTGTTACATCCAAACGGGTTATAGAGACAACATTGAACCCCGTTAAAGTGAACCCGGATTAACATGGTATTCGCCCATAGTCACTTGTATGAGGTGACGTCTCGAAGTGACTAGAGTGTGATGCGATTGATGGCAAGTTCAAGTGCCATAGAGTCATGTGAGATGACTAGTCGATCATATAGGCAGGCTGTTAGGAACACTATGTCGGGCAGTGACCGCTTATAGAGTTCTGGCAAATTTATATAGCCTGGTCGTGGCGAGAGCTACTATAATATTCTAATGAGTCGATTCTTTTGACTAAAGACCGTTCACCTAAGGTGGCACGATTTTGATTAACTTTGATTTGTGTTACTACGACCTTCGTAAATGGGGTCAAATGGGCATATTTTGGGTTATGATGGTTGTGGCTAGTCGAAGGGAATGAGTGCGATAGGAATTCTCCACCCCCTTGTCAGGGTTATAACAATATCTCAGGGCCACTCGAGGAGTAATGAACTGGAAATGCGTGGCCGCGCTCGGATGGTATCTATGGTAGATAACTCCGGTCAATCAGTTATTCTCCAGATCGAGGAAACCACTCTCGATATGATCACTTGCAAGTACGACCCGAAAGACACCTTGCATTGAGTGGGATATAGTAATAGGACAAGAGAATTGGTGACGCACACTTGTCGAGGACAAGTGGGAGATTGTTGGAGTAAATGTCCCCGACAATAATGCGATCACAATTGTCCATCATATTGATCACATATTTAAATCTCATACCAAGAATACGAAAGGGATGATGTGACACCCCTCGTTGAGGCAAAAAAATATAACTAGTAAATCGTGGCGGAAACACGAGATTTTTTTAAAACTTTTAAAGCTTCTAGTGAAGTCCAACGCGAGGTATCACCAACACGATAGATAAGTTTAGATAGTTAAAGTTAAGTTTACAACACAAGTCTATTTATTGGGGAAAAGATATCCCACGAATGAACATGTGTCTAAAAGTAGGTGAGTCTATTAAAGTGATAGCTAAATAAGGTCCAAGGTAAGAACTCGCTAGCTCACACGGTCTTCCCCACTTAAGCTTCATCACCAACGTGTCATTCATAATAAATATGAAAGCCACAGTCAGTGGGGAGTAACTCAGGGTTCTCCCAGCCACAATATGTCAAAATACAAGTAATTAAGAATTTAATTAAACAAACAAGCATAAGAATAAATACTTACGGTAACAAGAGAATTATGATTAGTATACAAAATGCAATAAGAGTAGTTATGCATAAATGAGAGAAGAATAATTAGGACAAACGGTCACAAATTGACTCGACTCAAATGTAAGAAAAATTACAAAGTATAGACTCAAACAAGACAAC
Organism: Silene latifolia; assembly: GCF_048544455.1. Classification (NCBI taxonomy): domain Eukaryota; kingdom Viridiplantae; phylum Streptophyta; class Magnoliopsida; order Caryophyllales; family Caryophyllaceae; genus Silene; species Silene latifolia. The sequence goes on along the minus strand of NW_027413141.1, from coordinate 537,253 downwards.
CCTCTAGACTCCAACCTCTTGGTAGGACGACGATCATAATACGGTCCTAGTCTAAACCTGGCCAGACTCTCGGGATGGACGACACCCGATTCGACAAACGATACCAAATCGTATCCAAGACTCGAAATATGGTACACCTAACCGTGCCCGAAAGTCGAGTAACCTCAAATCGGAACCTTGTCACCTAACCATGACCCCCGGTCCGAAGAGGCGGAAGGAAAAATAGCCCAACTCGGGAACAATGGCACCTAACCGTGACCCAATGTCCGAGGGCAAATAAATAAGGAATGTCGAGTAGTCTCACAATGTAAAACGTCACACTCGGGTCACTAATACGAGTGGAAAAGATTGCACAAACATAACGTAAACAATTCATGTGAAGCATGCATAAGTATAAAGGTATAAGAAACATCAGGTGCTCTCTGCCGGTGTGAGCACCGGCTGCCGGCCCACCGGCAGAGGATTCATGCTAAGGGGAACAAGGTCAAATTAGGTGAAGGTGTATTCTCTGCCGGGTGGCGGCTGCCCCACCGGCGGGGGATACAAGCTAAAGGAAACAAGGTCAAAAACATTCAATGTGTATTCTCTGTAGGGTGACCGGCGCCCACCCACCGGCAGGGAATACCTACTATAGTCAATTAAGTTCAACATTTCACATTGTGTATTCTCTGCCGGTTGACCGGCCTCCGCCCACCGGCAGGGGATACACCCTATTATAAAAGACACCAAAATTTCATGTACTCGCTGCCGGTTGGGTAGGCCGGCTGCCGGCCCACCGGCAGGGAATCACAAAGGCTTAAATCCCTATTTTTATAACTCAGAAATGCCATGACGCGCTGCCGGTTGGGTAGGCCGGCTGCCGGCCCACCGGCAGGGGATCACTGTATACGAAAACTCATCAAACATCCATCTAAAGTCTTCCAAATTCAACCATCTTTCATTTAATCATTTCATACTCCTTTAACATGATGAATACTCAGAAAATTACCACTTTCAAGATGTAATTAACATATGAGGTTGTTTATTAATCATTAAAAATGAGGTTTAATCATGTAATTATGAGAGAATTCCTTTAAGACAATCTCATGTTTTACCATATTACAACAAGACATGAATTTACTCCTTAAACATATGAGAATCATCATACAAGTAATCTACTCAACACCAAATCACCACAAAGCATGAAAGACACCAAATTTAACATTCATATGAGTCTAATACTACATAATTCACACAATTTTAACATAAAAGTCGAGTAACCCATCACCGTTACCTTTTTGCACTTCAATCTTCTAAAGACTCGTCAATGATGTAGCTATCCTCCTCCGGGTTGTCCAAGTTCTCCCCTAAACACAAAAATAAAGGTATTAAGTCAAGAATCCACATCCTTGTAAGATGAGAATTTCGAAAAAGAGGAAACGATGACAACTTTCTTACTTAAAAAGGAGGGGAATGAGAAAAGGAAGAGAATGGCGCGAAAAGGAACGAGATTGGTGAAGAATTGAGTGCGTTATGGTGATTTTAGGGTTGAGAGGAAAGGGTTTAACAATGGTGGTGTGTTTGTTGGGAAATTTCAGAAATTAGAAGTGAGGGAGATGAAGTTGTGAGGGTTTAGTTGAGGTTTTGTGTAGAGAAAAGAGGGGGAAAAGGCCCATGAGTCAAGTTAAGCCCAATAACTCAAAATGAGTCCGTATCCACTAGAATTTTCGTCCCAAGTCTACTATAACTCGAGTCGGAGAATAATATTATTAAAATCTACACTATTATTACCGTTACACGGCTAAGACGATATTTTATGAAAATAAGCTTTAAATAATAATTATTTAATAAAAATTACTTAAAAGTTTATTTAAAATATAAGAAAGGCGCGAGGTGTTACAATCATCCCTCCTTTTAAAAAGTTTCGCCCTCAAAACTTGAAGTGAAAGGCATTACCTTAAGAAAACAAACTAGGGTACTTGACTCGCATGGAAGCCTCCGGCTCCCAAGTCTCTTCTTCTACATCACCACACTTCCACAACACTTTCACCAAGGGCACCACTTTGCTCCTTAGCTTCTTCTCCTTCTTATCCAAGATACGAATCGGTCTCTCCTCGAAAGAAAGACTAGGCTCAAGCTCGGGAATTTCATTTTGCAACACATGACTAGGGTCGCTAATGTATTTCCTAAGTTGAGACACGTGGAAAACGTCATGAACTTTACCCAAACTCGGGGGCAAATCCAATCTATAAGCCACGGCACCAATCCTTTTTATCACTTCATAAGGTCCAATGTACTTCGGACTCAACTTCCCTTTATCTCCGAACCTCTTTACTCCTTTCATCGGGGACACTTTTAAGAACACCTTATCTCCAACTTCAAACTCCAAGTGTCGACGGCGAACATCGGCATAAGATTTCTGTCGATCTTGGGCGGCTTTCATTCTTTCACGGATGAGTTTAACTTGATCAATCGTCTCGGTTAACTTGTCGGGTCCTAGGTCACGAACATCACTTGCTTGGTCCCAACAAATCGGACTACGGCATTTCCTTCCATAAAGGGCTTCATAAGGGGCCATCTTGATAGAAGCATGATAACTATTGTTGTAAGAAAATTCCACCAAAGGTAAGCTCTTCTCCCAACTAGAATGGAAATCAAGGGCACAAGCACGCAACAAGTCTTCTAGAGTTTGAATCGTCCTCTCGGATTGTCCATCGGTAGCGGCATGAAAAGCGGTACTCATCAACAACTTACTACCCATAGCATCTTGCAAAGCTTTCCAAAATCTTGAACAAAAACGCGGGTCACGATCCAACACGATCTCCTTAGGAACACCATGGTAACGAACGATCTCTTCCACATAAGCACTAGCAAGACGGTCTAAACTCCAAGTTTCTTTGATAGGGATGAACCTAGCACACTTGGTCAACCTATCCACAACAACCCATACGGCATCCTTTCCACCAACGGTCTTAGGCAAAGCCATCACAAAATCCATGGAAATGGACTCCCACTTCCATAAAGGAACATCCAAAGGTTGTAGCAAACCACCGGGTCTCTTATGCTCAATCTTCACTTGTTGACAAGTAAGACACCTTCCACCATATGACACAATGTCATTCTTCATGTTAGGCCACCAAAACTGAAGCTTTAAATCTTTATACATCTTGTCTCCTCCGGGGTGAATCGAATAAGGGGATAGATGAGCTTCATCTAGAACTCTCTTCCTCAAATCAACGGTATCGGGCACGTACATGCGTCCTCGGTAACGAAGGTAACCTTTAGCATCAATCTCACAATCCTTTGCTTTCCCTTCAAGAAGCTTGGCTTGAAAACTTTTAAAGGTAGCATCGTCCACAAGGCTATCAAGGATCTCACGGTGAAGAACGGGCTCGGCAACCATAGCACCAAGATAATCAAAACCACTCTCCACAAGTTGCAAACTTAACTTACGAAACTCGGCACAAAGGTCATCGGGGAGTACACGAATGACACTCAAGGAATGAGTAGACTTCCTACTAAGGGCATCGGCAACCATATTTGCCTTTCCTTCATGATACAACATCTCTACGTCATAATCATTCACCAACTCCAACCATCGTCGTTGTCTCATATTCAAATCCTTTTGGGTGAAGATATATCTCAAACTCTTATGATCGGTGTAGATGCGGCAATGGACTCAAATGAGGTAGTGTCTCCACATCTTCAAGGCATGAACAATGGCGGCTAATTCCAAATCATGAGTGGGGTAGTTCACTTCATGAACTCTTAATTGTCGCGAAGCATAGGCAACAACTCTTCTATTTTGCATAAGAACACAACCTAAACCCATCTTAGAAGCATCACAAAACACATCGAAGTCAACTCCATCCTCGGGCAAGGTCAACACGGGAGCGGTAGTCAACCTCTTCTTCAACTCTTGGAATGCATCTTCACAAGCTTCGGTCCACGCAAACTTGGTCTCTTTATTTAAAAGTTGAGTCATCGGTCTAGCAAGCTTGGAAAAATCTTTCACAAAGCGACGGTAATAACCCGCCAAACCCAAGAAACTACGGATCTCACCAACATCGGTTGGACTCTTCCACTCAATTACGGCTTCAATCTTCGAAGGGTCTACCATGACACCATCCTTAGATATAACATGGCCTAGAAAGGACACCTTAGACAACCAAAATTCACACTTGGAGAATTTGGCAAACCACTTTTGACGACGAAGGATCTCCAAAATGATACGAAGGTGATCGGCATGCTCTTCTTCGGACTTGGAAAAGATGAGGATATCGTCAATGAAGACCACAACACACTTGTCTAAGAACTCACTAAAGGTCCGGTTCATTTGGTCCATGAAAATAGAAGGGGCCCATTGGTTAAACCAAAGGGCATCACCTTAAACTCAAAGTGTCCATACCTTGTGCTAAAGGCGGTCTTAGGGATGTCGGACTCACGAACGGGAATTTGATGATAACCGGATCTCAAATCAATCTTGGAGAAGGTAGAAGCACCCTTTAGTTGATCAAACAAATCTTCAATTCTTGGTAGAGGATACTTGTTCTTGATGGTAACACGGTTAAGCTCGCGGTAGTCAATGCAAAGTCTCATGGATCCATCTTTCTTCTTCACAAAGGGAACGGGAGCACCCCAAGGTGAGGCACTAGGTCTAATGAATCCTTTCTCAATCATCTCATCAAGTTGCTTCCTCAACTCCTTCAACTCGGTTGGCGCCATACGGTACGGGGCTTTAGCAATCGGTCAGGTTCCGGGTACAAGGTCGATAGAAAATTCTACATCACGCTCGGGAGGGATTCCGGGCAATTCTTCGGGAAAGACATCGGGAAACTCACAAACCACGGGCACTTCTTCGATCTTTGGTAAGGAAGGGGAGGTAGAAGTCACCACGCATAGAAAGATTTGGTAACCTTTCCTCTTCATGCTCATCAACTTCAAAGCGGAAATCAATTTCACACCTTCTTGGGAACGAACTCCTTTATAGGATACGCGGGTGCCTAGCGGACTCTTGAGGCAAATCTTTTGGTTTCTACACTCGAATATTGCATCATACTTTGACAACCAATCCATACCCAAAATTACATCGAATTCCTCAAGGGGGAAACGAAGTAGGTTAGCGGGAAACAAGGTTTCCGAAATAGAAATAGGAATGTCGGAGAAAATGAGGGAGCAAGAGAATATTTCTCCGGAAGGTAAGGATATAGAAGTTTCCTCACTAGGAATGGGCTCAAGAGCTAGTTTTTCCGAAAACTTGGAAGATATAAAAGATAGAGATGCGCCGGTATCAAATAAAATGAGGCAAGGTTGATCAAAAATTGAGAACATACCCGTAATGATATCGGGATGAGCGGCGGCTTCGGCTCGACTCATGACAAAGATAGTTCCTCTTGGCCTAGCATTTGAATTAGGAGCATTCTTCTTCTCGGGGCAATCGGCAACACGATGTCCGGGCTTCTTACAATGGAAGCAAGTCAAGGGCTTGCCATAGCATCCAATTCCGGGGTGTGCAGCTTGCCTACAATGGTAGCACTTACGGTCCTTCTCAAGTTCATTAGTTGATGTGGGAGCTTGTCCTCTAGGTTCTTGAACTCTTGGTCCTTGTCCTCCATGGTCTTGTATTCTTGGCACAAACCTCCTCTTGTTGGCATAGTTTGGAGTAGAAGGCACAAATGGTCTCTTGCCATGAAAGTTAGAACGGTAAGAATGAGAAGAGGAGTGGGGCTTGGCTTCTTCTTCAATGGCCTTCAAAGAGCTTTCAGCCCAAATGGCATCATCATAGACTTCCACAAAGGTAGTTGAGTTTCTTCTCACCATGCTTTCCACTTTAGGATTCAACTTGTTCTTGTAGAAGTAGACACGATCCTCTTCATCTTTCACGAACTTGGAGGCATAATGAGCAAGTTCATTAAACTTGTCGGTGTAGGCTTGAATTGATAGCTTCCCTTGCTTGAAGTCCATGAACTCCTTCAATCTTTGTTGTTTGAGCTCCTTAGGGTAGAAGCGAGTCTCCACAAGTGACTTGAAGCGGTTCCAATCAAAGTTGGGGTCTTGAGTAGCGGTAGGACCGGTCAAAGTCCACCACCTATCGGCTTCCTTCACAAGAAAGTGAGAGGCTAACCTCACCTTGTCCTCCTCTCGGGCATCAAAGAGAGAGAAGTTCTTATCCATATCACGAAACCACTCCGAGAGAGCAACGAGATCCACTTCACCACCATAGGTCCTAGCCTTGTTCCTTGCTAGTTGACTTGCAATCCACGCATAGCTTCCTTGACGGTTGGCTTCATGAGGAGGGGGAGCGGGTTGAGCATTTTGTTGATTAGCAAGCACTTGAGTGAGGGCTTGCATGATAGCATTTTCCACGTTGGTTGGTCGTACCATCTTTTCGCACAAGAGCAAACAAGTTAGAACCTATCACAAAACATACACAAAAAGGCTACCAACTTAGGTCCTTAATTCTACCCATCTCTCATTCATTATTCAAGGTCAAGTAAGAATTTTAAGTTGGGGAACACGTGTGTGCGTCGGGAGCAATATATGCTCTGATACCAACTGTGACACCCCTCGTTGAGGCATAAAAATATAACTAGTAAATCGTGGCGGAAACACGAGATTTTTTTAAAACTTTTAAAGCTTCTAGTGAAGTCCAACGCGAGGTATCACCAACACGATAGATAAGTTTAGATAGTTAAAGTTAAGTTTACAACACAAGTCTATTTATTGGGGAAAAGATATCCCATGAATGAACATGTGTCTAAAAGTAGGTGAGTCTATTAAAGTGATAGCTAAATAAGGTCCAAGGTAAGAACTCGCTAGCTCACACGGTCTTCCCCACTTAAGCTTCATCACCAACCCGTCATTCATAATAAATATGAAAGCCACGGTCGGTGGGGAGTAACTCGGGGTTCTCCCAAACACAATATGTCAAAATAAAAGTAATTAGGAATTTAATTAAACAAACAAGCATAAGAATAAATACTTACGGTAACAAGAGAATCATGATTAGTATACAAAATGCAATAAGAGTAGTTACGCATAAATGAGAGAAGAATAATTAGGTCAAATGGTCACAAATTGACTCGACTCAAATGTAAGACAAATTACAAAGTATAGACTCAAACAAGACAACCCTCTAGACTCCAACCTCTTGGTAGGACGACGATTATAATATGGTCCTAGTCTAAACCTGGCCAGACTCTCGAGATGGACGACACCCGATTCGACAAACGATACCAAATCGTATCCAAGACTCGAAATATGGGACACCTAACCGTGCCCGAAAGTCGAGTAACCTCAAATCGGAACCTTGTCACCTAACCGTGACCCCCGGTCCGAAGAGGCGGAAGGAAAAATAGCCCAACTCGGGAACAATGGCACCTAACCGTGACCCAATGTCCGAGGGCAAATAAATAAGGAATGTCGAGTAGTCTCACAATGTAAAACGTCACACTCGGGTCACTAATACGAGTGGAAAAGATTGCACAAACATAACGTTAACAATTCATGTGAAGCATGCATAAGTATAAAGGTATAAGAAACATCAGGTGCTCTCTGCCGGTGTGAGCACCGGCTGCCGGCCCACCGGCAGAGGATTCATGCTAAGGGGAACAAGGTCAAATTAGGTGAAGGTGTATTCTCTGTCGGGTGGCCGTGCTGCCCACCGGCAGGGATACAAGCTAAAGGAAACAAGGTAAAAAACATTCAATGTATATTCTCTGTAGGTGACTGGTCTTGCCCACCGGCAGGGAATACCTACTATAGTCAATTAAGTTCAACATTTCACATTGTGTATTCTCTGCCGGTTGACCGGCTGCCGGCCCACCGGCAGGGGATACACCCTATTATAAAAGACACCAAAATTTCATGTACTCGCTGCCGGTTGGGTAGGCCGGCTGCCGGCCCACCGGCAGGGGATCACTGTATACGAAAACTCATCAAACATCCATCTAAAGTCTTCCAAATTCAACCATCTTTCATTTAATCATTTCATACTCCTTTAACATGATGAATACTCAGAAAATTACCACTTTCAAGATGTAATTAACATATGAGGTTGTTTATTAATCATTAAAAATGAGGTTTAATCATGTAATTATGAGAGAATTCCTTTAAGACAATCTCATGTTTTACCATATTAAAACAAGACATGAATTTACTCCTTAAACATATGAGAATCATCATACAAGTAATCTACTCAACACCAAATCACCACAAAGCATGAAAGACACCAAATTTAACATTCATATGAGTCTAATACTACATAATTCACACAATTTTAACATAAAAGTCGAGTAACCCATCACCGTTACCTTTTTGCACTTCAATCTTCTAAAGACTCGTCAATGATGTAGCTATCCTCCTCCGGGTTGTCCAAGTTCTCCCCTAAACACAAAAATAAAGGTATTAAGTCAAGAATCCACATCCTTGTAAGATGAGAATTTCGAAAAAGAGGAAAAGATGACAACTTTCTTACTTAGAAAGGAGGGGAATGAGAAAAGGAAGAGAATGGCGCGAAAAGGAACGAGATTGGTGAAGAATTGAGTGAGTTATGGTGATTTTAGGGTTGAGAGGAAAGGGTTTAACAATGGTGGTGTGTTTGTTGGGAAATTTCAGAAATTAGAAGTGAGGGAGATGAAGTTGTGAGGGTTTAGTTGAGGTTTTGTGTAGAGAAAAGAGGGGGAAAAGGCCCATGAGTCAAGTTAAGCCCAATAACTCAAAATGAGTCGGTATCCACTAGAATTTTTGTCCCAAGTCTACTATAACTCGAGTCGGAGAATAATATTATTAAAATCTACACTATTATTACCGTTACACGGCTAAGACGATATTTTATGAAAATAAGCTTTAAATAATAATTATTTAATAAAAATTACTTAAAAGTTTATTTAAAATATAAGAAAGGCGCGGGGTGTTACAGATGATACATTACATATATAGTCAAATGGTCCACACATATCGGTAATGATTGGATGGCTAGAGTTTGACATTACTGTCGTGCGACGGTGGTGATCAGTTGATCCCTTGAGGTCACACCTAAAGAACGATTCCCTTAATTGGAAAGGTTAATTAATTGTATGTCGATACAGATTAATTAATTCCTTAAAATTGAACAAATTATTATCATATGAGAGAAAATGACATCTTATTATAATGTGATTAAATAAGATTTCATTTAGTAATTTAAGAAGTTATATTACTAAAATTAATCGGTGTTTGCGAAACACGCGAGATGAGAATGATAAGTTAGTCATAATTACAAGATATTGTGAATTATACTAACTAGTATTTAAATGACCATTTTATGTGAAAGTAATTTTGAATTACTAGTCAATTTGTTAAATATGATTTATTTAACTTGTAAATGATATTTAATTTGTTAAATATGCATTTTAAATTAAAACATGACATAAGACATGTCACATGTCACATGACATACAATTGTACAATTGACAAAAATAATATGGACTCCATATTACACATATAAACCGAAAATTGGTGGGCATTGAGAGAAGTTTTGTCTTTTTCCATTTGTCTTATTCATTTGTCTAAAATGCTTGATAGTGACATGACTATGGACAAAGGCTTACACATTTGTCTTGTGAAGACATAAAGGAAAAAGAAAAATGGTCCTAATACTCTAAAGACCCACCGGTTTTGGGCATCATTTTAGAGAGTTTTTCTCTAAAAAATTTATCATTCTCTTATGTTTTTCATAAAAACTACCTTCTCTCTCTTGTTCTTCATAAAAATTCATTTTTATGAATCTAATTTGTATAAATCAAACACTAATAATACTAGTAGTAGTATATGAGTATTAGTAACCGATTTTAAGGTAAACCACATTATAAATATCTAGTACATATTATTTTGTCGGATTTTGGGATAGTCTTGGGTGCTACTTATTGGAGGGCTTCTATTTTGAAGTCATGAATGTTCATCCATTATTGGAAAGCTCAAGAACTAACAAGAAGGAGATCTTGTTGGTGCCCATAAATGACCGAAATTATAGATGGTGAGAAATCGATTTTCTCATCTTTTGTTTTTAGTTTGCATGCATAAGATTTGTATTTAATTTTATGACTAAATTAAATGTAACATATATGAATATGTAAAGTAATGAGATATAGATTTCTAATAGAAACAAGGCAACATCCCACACAATTCTTGTAGAGTAAGAGCTCTCTTTTGTGGGCATTCACTAGCTATGTGCCCATAACCTTGGCACTTGAAACACCGCCTCGAACTAGCATTCTTAGTTTCCACGACAAACATCTTTCCTTTGGCTTTAAATTCGTCTTTCTGCAACTCAGTGGCAGCCATAGTATGCTCAGCTTTCCTGTGGACTAATTCCGGTTCTACAACCCAATCACGATTTTTGTCGGTCTTTTTCCCCTTGTCACGCTTCTTGAACATCAGAGCCAACCTGAAAACATCATTAAAGTTGTCGTAATTCTGAACTTCCACGCGCTGTGCTAGGCTCGGATTGAGGCCACGAATAAAACGGGCCGTTCGTAACTCCTCTTTCTCTTCTAGGTCACAAACTATACTCAACTTTTCAAATTCCTTTAGGTACTTAGCAACACTAGAGCTTTCCTATGACAAAGATGTTAATTTTAAATAGTTGTCCTGCTCGTAATCTCTAGGAAGGAACTTGTTCATTAGATGCTTCTTAAGATTCGTCCAAGTATCAATCTTTGGCTTCCTATCCCGCTTACGCTGCTTCTTTAAATTCCCCTACCACAAGGACGCATACTTGGTTAGCTTTGATGTAGCAACTTTAAACTGTTTGTGTTCGTCGTAGTCCTTATATTCGAACACCATTTCTGCTTAGCGAATTCAAAATGTAGAGTAATCTTGCAAGGACAAAAACAAAACTTAACAAATAAGTGGGCGTAAAGGTCAATAACTAAAATAAAATATTTATGGTAAAAAGAAGTCACCGGGTGATACTGACTTTGAGTAACCCTAAACTAATATAATCATTAAAATTAAACCTATAAATTCTTAAATTTGTTTAGAACCAACATTTTAAAAAGGTTAAAGCCCTGTTATTTTGGATTTAATTTTAGCTCATTTCAGTTCAACTACGCTATATTCGGTTGAGTTCGGCTTCATTCAATTCAGTTCAGTTCATCATTTCACAAATTAACTTTTAGGCCCTATTCTTTTCGGCTAAAAAGAGCTGAACGGAATTAAACCGAATTGAATATAGCTAAACTGAATTGAAATGGGCTGAAATGAAGCAAAAAAGAACAGGGCCTTACTACAGTCCAGTTAAGTTTAGCCTAGCTCCATAATTTCAGTTTAGCTCTTTTCAGACGAAAAAAATAGGATCTAACAATGGAATTTGGCATTGAATTTTCAAAGAATATTGAAGATCTATAGATTGCTGTAACACCCCCATACTCCAAGTGCCTTACCAGGACCACTCAGGTATGAAGACATCACCATCTCGGTCGCCCGAGGTATGATAATCAAATAGAAAAAACAGAAACAACATTTATTATAAATAGTTTAATGAATAAATACAATCCTCAAAACCAAACCAAAGTACGATACAAGATTCTCAAATGACTGTTCTAACTGAAATGTAAAATAAACTAAAGCTACAGCGGAAGACTCCTATCGTCATGTCGTGGCATCCCAAATTATCCCAAGACTCATCTCAATACCTGCTCAATATCTGCTCACCATCCCCGAATGGATCACCGCAGGTTTACAAAACAACACCGGGGTCAGTACTAATCACATAATCAATATAGATAACAACAATAAGATAACAGACAGCTGAACTGTCCCACACACACACACACACACCACCAACTCCCATCATCTCAATACTGACTGTCCACTGGACCAGCCCTGCCAGTGGGGGACCGCAGCCGTTCCCACCTAAGCCCCGCTCATTGTACGAGCGATAACCCTGTCCCATTAATGTGCACATCCCCTTCCGTGGCGGGTTCCACGAAGGGCGAAACTAGGGCGTGAAGTCACTCCCGCAAGTGACCCCACTCAGCCGAGAACGCATCTCGAGAACCATAGACAACCAATCACCATCACAATCACAATCACAATCATCATATCAAACAACTAATTACAGCACATCACCAATATCCCATTATGGGACTAATACTGAGTAGGAAATCCTACCTGGAAGCACAACAAGCAGACGGTATCTACAGCTGTATCAAAACGCCTCTTCTACGAATCCTCCTCCTAACACATAACACATAAAGACTACCAATCACTTACTACTCATAAAACCCCCAATCTCTAAATTAGGGTTTAATCAATCCCAACAAAACATTATAAAAATTATGTTAAAAGCTTACCCTCGACGCAAGGAATCCAACGACACGAAAAACAACAAGAACCGACCGTCTGAACTCCGGGAATTGCTAAGAATGCGATTAGGAAGATGAAGTGGCTGCTTTCTCTCTTAAACAGGGTTTTAGGTTTTGTAAAAGTGAATTAAAACAATGACGAATATGTTTAAATACTTTAATCGCATAATTAACAAAACCCGAGAAAACTCCCCGTAAAACCGGACACTCGATCGAGTACCCAAGGTACTCGATCGAGTACCCCCTTACTCGATCGAGTACCCCAGCTACTCGATCGAGTACCCAACAGGTCAGAAACTATTTTATTTCGCAACTTGCCCATACTCGACAGAGTAAGGGCTACTCGATAGAGTACCCCAAGACATATAAATACGGAGTATTACAATTGCATTATTGACAGTAAAAGAATTTGTGTAAATTCCTTCTCTTGAAGCACAAATTGAACTAGTTTGTTCTTTGCAATTTTTTCCCATACGTACCATATAATCATAATATTAATGGACATTGGGTGAATACGGACGGGTTATGGGTTTGATCATTTTAGGTTCCGGTAAAATATGGGTCAGGTTTGTTTTGGTTTGTAAAATACGGATTTGTACAGGTCGAGTTTATATGGATTTCAGGATGGATTAGGATTAGAAACCAGTCAAATTAACAACTTTTTACAAATGTTTATTTTCTTTAATTTTTATTAAAAACATATTTATTTTTAATCTTTTTAATTATATATTTAAACATTAGATATTAGTAAGAATAAGTATTTTTGTCTAAAATATATATTCAACATCGCAACGCTACAAACTATTAACGTGATTAATTGTTATACATACGTGACAAATAGTGACTATACTCATATGGTAATTATTTGAGTAATTAATTAAACGGTTTTTCTAATGTGTGCCCTAAGGACACAAGTTAATAACCTGTATGTGGAAATAATAACAAGATAATCTTATGGGATATCCAACATTAAACTCATTTTTACCATAAATAATGAGATTATCTTGTTATTATTTCCACATATAATTTATTAATGTGTGTCCTTAAGGCACACATTAAAAAAAACAATTAATTATATGCTCAAGCTATGCTCTAATACAAATATAAGGATAATTTATTTCAAAACTTTGATAGTGACAAATGAACAATTTCCGAGCAGCAGTTGATGATTGTGGCTTGACTGATATTGGGTGGGAGGGATACCAGTTCACTTGGGATAATGGGCAAGCAGGAGAAGCAAACAGACAGAGTATGATAGATAGAGCTATGTGCACAAGCTCGTGGATAGGTGTGTTACGGAGGTGGAGGTGAAGCGTGGATTTAAGTTCGAACAGATGTGGATAGGTGAGAGGGGTGCGAGGAGGCGATTAGGCGAGGTGTCAGTAAGGGGCGTGGAGAATTGGGTGCGGCTATTAATGCGTGTGCAAGAGAATTACAGGCGTGGAAGAAATCTATCATTCGAAAAATTGGGCATATGGTCGAGCGTAAATGTAAACAATTGGACAATTTGTCTGAAGGGAATAGGACCGAGGAGGATATAAGGAAGCGGAAGAAACTTGTCTCTGAAATTGCTACCCTTCGACGTCAAGAAGAGCAATATTTGAGGCAACGTTATAGGGCACTGTGGCTGCAAGACGGTGACCGTAACACCAAATTTTTCCATACTAGAGCGGGAGAGCGAAAAAGAAAGAATTATATAGGTATGCTTATTGATGATAATGGGGTTGAGCAATCGGGACAGGAGGCGGCTGCGGGGGTTGTTTCGAACTATTTTCAGGATCTCTTCACATCATCTCAGCCAAGGAACTTCGACGATATGCTTATTGGTTTGGAAGGAAGAGTCCTGAACCGAATGAATGATAGGCTACGGCTCGAATATCGAGAAGACGAAGTTGTGGAGGCTTTGAATCAGATGCATCCGCTTAAAGCGCCTGGACCGGATGGTATGAACGCTCTATTTTTTCAATCCTTTTGGCACATTATTGGGTCGGATGTTATTGCTTTGGTCTTGGGTATTCTACGCGGGGAGCTAGGACCCGTATGGCTTTAATAAGACTAATATTGTGTTGATACCGAAGAAGAAAGCGCCAGATAAAATTAGATATTTCAGACCGATCAGTCTATGTAATGTGGTGTATAAACTGGTCTCTAAAGTTCTCGCTAATAGGTTGAAAGGATTCCTTGGAGAGATTGTGTCCGAAAACCAGAGTGCTTTTACCCCGGGCCGGTTGATAACAGATAATGTGCTTATTGTGTTCGAAATATTTCATCATATGAAGTGCTCGAGCAAAGTGGAGGGTAGTATGGCGATAAAGTTAGACACGGTCAAAGCCTATGATAGGGTGGAGTGGGGGTTTCTCAGACGGGTTTTGGAGGTGATGAACTTTGATAGGGGTTGGGTCTCACGGTTTATGGCTTGTGTATCGTCTGTTTCTTTCTCTGTTCTCATTAATGGTGTTCCGACGGATAGTTTTTGTCCACAGCGAGGCCTACGCCAAGGGTACCCCTTATCCCCATATTTGTTTATACTCTGTGCAGAGGCGCTTTCTAACCTGGTTTGAAGAGCAGTGGAACGTGGGACCCTTCATGGGTTAAGAATTTCGAGTAGTGCGCCGGCCATTTCTCATTTATTCTTTGCGGATGATAGCATTTTTTTCGTGGAAGCGAATGAGGAGGAAGCGGGTGTGGTGAGTGAGATTTTGCGACGATATGAAGCAGCTTCAGGCCAATTAGTAAGCTTGGACAAGACCACCGTTTCATTTAGCAAAGGGGTCCGGAGGGGTGTGAGGGAACGTGTAGCAGCGAGACTTGGGGTGAGGGAGGTGGATGTTCAGGAGCGATATTTGGCCTTACCGACGGTCGTGGGGCACTCTAAAAAGGTTCTCACGGATATGCTTCGGGACAAGCTCAACAAGAGGTTATAAGGTTGGCACGGTAAATTATTGGCGAGGGCTGGTAGGGAGGTTCTCATAAAGGCTGTGGCCAATTCACTTCCTACCTATGTGATGAGTGTGTTCAAAATCCCGGCGAATTTTTGTAACGTTCTCAAATCAATGGTGGCTCGGTTCTGGTGGGGACATGACGAGGGTAAAAGAGGTATCTCGTGGGTTTATGTCGGCCCAAGTGTGATGGTGGGATCAGATTTAGAGATTTCGAGCTGTTCAATAACGCACTTCTAGGTAAACAGGCTTGGCGTCTCGTGACTGAACCTGAATGCTTATGGGCTCGGGTGACGAAGGCTCATTATTTCCGATCGGGTGAGTTTATGACTGCGGAGGTGGGATATAGACCGAGCTACACTTGGAGGAGTATCCTTGGCGCCCAAACGGTGTTGGAGCGGGGCTTGAGACGGATGATAGGTGATGGTCGAGACACGAGGGTGTGGGGACATGCGTGGGTTGAAGGCAATGAGAGTGGTAAGGTGATATCGCCGTATGGACCAGGGAACGAAATTATGACCGTTGCTAACCTTCTAAAGCCGCAAGGGAGGGGATGGGACAAGGATATTGTGGAGGGTATGTTTCTGCCTTTTGAAGCATCCCGAATTCTAAATATCCGCATTAGTTCGAACTTGCCGAGGGATGAGTGGTACTGGTGCCTTGATAGAGACGGGGACTATACTGTCAAAATGGCATATGCTTGCTTGGTAGGGGATCTCAATGACTTAGGTGGTCCGTCGAATTGGGAGAAAGAAAGATGGTTATGGAATCGGCTATGGAAAGTTCGGGTTTGGCCTCGCATCATGCTCTTCTTCTGGCAGCTGTGTAGCGGAGCTCTGACAACTTTGGACAACATAGCAGCTCGGGTCAGAGGTGAGTCTTCTTCTTGTTATTTTTGTACGTCCAATTCCGAATCATCTTTACACTTGTTCCGAGATTGTAGTGTGGCTAAGTGGGTGTGGAGTTCGCTTAATCTGGATGGGGCCGAGGAGGGGGATATAACGGATGGCGTGGGTGAGGTACGTGACTGGGTGGAGGGGATCTGGCGGGTTGGAGATGCGAGGGAGGTGGAGAAGTATATGGTAGGATGTTGGGCGATCTGGGAGCATAGGAACATGGTGGCGTTTGACGGGGTTATGGTAGAACCGGATAGAATTGTGAGACGTATTAGGGACATTCTTGCGGAGATGGAATCCGGGTGTGAGGGTGGACAAGGATGCCCGCGTAGAAGGAGATTGAGGATGGAGGAGAGGGGGAATGACGGGTGGAAGCCGGCGATGAATGGCTATGTCAAGATTAATGTGGATGCGGGGGTCAAGGAAGGGGAAGGGGTATGCACGGGAGTGGTTTGTCGGGATGCAAGAGGGGAGGTGTTATGGGGCATGACGATAGTGCGAAGGTCGGAGTGGGATCCTCGGTTTGCTGAAGCGGCTGCGGTATATGATGGTTTACAAGAGGCACAGATTCGTGGTCACCGAGATGTAGTGGTGGAAAGTGACTGCCTTCAGGTGGTTGAAGCGCTGCAAGCACAACGTAACGGGAGGAGTTTGTTTTTGTTATTTATCGAAGACATTTTATCGCTGTCTAATAGCTTTCATTCTGTAATTTGGTCGCATACGAGTCGTATTAATAACTCGGTAGCTCATGCTTTAGCTCATATTTTTCCTAGGGTAGTTCGTAAAACTGTGTGATCGACTTTGTTACCTCCTGTTGCGAACTCTGCGGTGGCGTATGATTTATCATTAATATATTAATACCCTTCGGGGTGTTTTCCTCAAAAAAAAAAAAAAAAAAATATTAGGGATATTTTATGGTATACCCTCGAGTTTTTCGATTTTCTATGGTGTACCCTTAGATTTTTTTTACATTCTACATTATACCCCTAAACTTCTTAGTTATTTCTCTATCATGACCTTATTTAGCTCTCTGTTAACTTTATCACTATCAAATAACCGTATTTGACCTTTATTTTGACTCATTAATGTTGTATCATCATTTTATGTGAAAAGTATCACAAATCACTTTTAATAAGCACAAACTATTATTAAAAAACTAGTATAGATCCCACGCAAATGCACGAGTTTTTAAATAGAAATATTAAAGAAAATAACAATTATACAGCTGAAATTTAATCGTAAAATTATTATTATTAATGTTTTGTATTAATCGATGGAAAGAGGAAAATTTAGTATAATCCAGTTGTAGATAAAATTTAATGAAAGCCCAATTACAGATATGATATAATAAAAGCCCAATTACAGATATGATATAATAAGAGTATTTATAGCCGAATTCATTTAGGCGGGAAAATTTGGGAGATCACTAATTCTTTGATAGTATAAGGGGAATTATACGCCCAAAGCATCTTGTGCAGATGATCATTGTTGTTATTCAAAGTAAAATAAGGGGACACACACAGATCAAGGCTGGGGTAGGAGATCGAAAATGGATTGAGAGACTATTAGAGAGACCATGATGACGGATCTCTGGTAGAAGACGAAAGGGAGAGAAGCAGGGCCGTCTCCGAGATTCCAATCCCCTGTGCGAAAATTTAAATTGGGGCCCTATATTATACATTTCAATTATAACTTCCCCTAATACGGAGCATTATATAGCTTTAAGTTGAGATACGTCATACACTACAAGAAAACTGGTTTCGGGCGACTATAAAGAGCGACTGAATACAATAGTCGCCAACTTGGCGACTGAAATTAAATTTGGGCGACTGTATTCAGTCGCCAATTTGGCGACTGATCTTTTTCGTATATTAATTAAAAATGGCGACTGATTATTAGAAATAGAGACTGAAATCAGTCGCAAAAATTGGCGACTGTGCATTTCAGTCGCCAAATTGTGTGGACACAAAACAACAATAGATCCTACCTCCCCCAGTCCCTTACTCCCCTCACTCTTACCTCACTCTTTTCCTGTGCACAAACAAAAAACACGACTCTCTCTCATCTTTTTATTAACAAATCCCTCACAACTTTTCCACTTTTCCTTTTTATTCTTATGTTATTTTCTCATTATATTAAAAATTCCTTCCTTTCATTTTTTAACCTCCTAACCCACAAAAAATCACAACTTATCTCTTTTATCCAATCTCAATTTATTTACTCTTCATGTCTAATATTCATCATACACTCATCATAATCTCACACACCATCAAATTAAAGTTACTGTTTTATTTACCTTACAAATGCAGTTTTTCAGATTTGTAAATTTCAAAGTATTTTGGTTTTAAATTGATATTCATATCAATTTTTATTTAAATCTTGAATTGAAATTGATTTTATTTCAAAAATTATTGTGGTAGTTGGTGTAAAAGGAGGAAGACAAAAAAGGAAACAAAGAAGAAAGTAGAAGAAAAGGAAGCATGGTTTCGACAAGGAAAAGGAAGGTCGAAAATCCGGGATTTTTTTTTTAATGTTCTTTGAACTTCTTGTTAATGTTTATGGTGTTAGTAGTTTAATGTAAATTTTTTTTAAAGTATGTAAATTAATTGTAGTGGCTTTTGAAGTGTAAATATAAATTGATTTTAATGTAAATTTAGTATAGAAATTGGTGAATGTGGCGTTTTTTTTACAAGATTAGTGGATTTTTTTTGTGCAGATCTACACTTCTGCAGGCTTTTTTTTTTTTTTTTTTTTTTAATACCAAAAGTGGCGACTGAATGTCAGAGATTGGCTACTGACTTCAGTCGCCAATTGGGCGACTACCACGACAATCAGTCGCCAATTTGGCGACTACATGTCGGTCGCCAGTTTCGCTGTTTGGCGACTAATTTGACAGTCGCCAAATTTGGCGACTGAAATCAGTCGCCCGAATTGCATTAGGCGACTAAGACTCGCGACTGGTTACTGGCGACCACTATCAGTCGCCAATTTTACTTTGGCGACTGTTTTCAGTCGCCTTATTTAGTCGCCCGAAACCAATTTTCTTGTAGTGATACGTGTACTCAACTTTTTTTATCGCAAAATTTAAACAATCATCTTCTTTATGTCATCTTAATTTATTTATATCTTTTGAGGTAATTTGAAACTTCAATTCGTTTTACCATTCTCACCTGAAAAGAACTTCTAGACTAATTTTAGAACAACCGATTTTTGTTTTCATTAAAAAACGTGACGTAATCATATTGTCAACATCCAAATGAAAAAATGCACTTATTTTTTAAACAAGTAGTTATTAGAAAATAAATGTTTTGAAGTATTTATTATTTGGAGTGAGCCTTAATTTGGTATAGAAATAAACCTAAAGAACCGTAGAAAGAATTTTGTTTGGGTGGAACTAGTGTAATAATTTGATAGATAGCTCAAATTCCTTTGAGGTTCAAAATATAATTTGTAAAAAAAAAACTAAATTAATGGTAGCCATAGTAATTGAACCTCTGATGTGATGCTAGAAATAACAAAATTAAAACCACTGGACTACATTGAATAACATGATAACATTCATTGTCAAAACATTGTTACTATAGATTTTATTTTTTTGTCAGGCTCTCAAAGACCAATTTTGGGCCAAAATTTTTGGGGCCCTGTGCCACCGCACGGGGCGCACACCCTCAACGACGGGCCTAGAGAGAAGAGGCAGATTTTGTAAGAAATAGGTTTCTATTTCTTTTTGTTGATAAAAATCTGGTTTTGATGGTAGTGATTCGTTTGGGCTTGGCCCGTGCTTGTGTAGAGTTGGCCCAAACATTTTGGCTGGGCTTTTCCATATAATTGTGACGGGCTTTTTGAAATAATATATATCTTACAATTCATAAAAAAAAAATATTATTAAAGCCTCGGTTATGATTCATGAAATGATAATGAAGTTTTGATAAATTTTTAGTTAGATTTGTATATTACTCCGTATTTGGTAGGTTAATAGGTAATTCGACAATTTAATAAGTAATTAGTTTAGACCCCGTGCAATTAATGTACGGTATATTGAGTATTTTTATTTTTAATAAATTACTTATATAATAGTGGTGTCTAATTAATTGTTCATCTTTCTCGTCAGGGTATATAGATTTTTTTTTTTAATAAATTACTTATAAAATAGTACTATTTCATTAATTGTTCATATTTCTCGTCATTGTATTTTACTTTCAAAAAAAAAAAAAATTGTAACTGACAATTAATCAAGAGCATTATTTATATTTTAATTATGAGAATATAGTTTTATATTAATTTTATTTAAATTTTAATTATGAGAATATAGTTTAGAATTTAGTGAAAATAATATAATTTGATGAAAGATTAATATTAATGAAAATATAATATAATGAAATTAAATATCATTATTTGTTTCCTTAGTTAGTAAATGAACTTATTGTAAATATCTTCCTTATTTAAGAAGATACTTTTTGGAGGGAAATTTTTTAGATTCACCTATTCTTTTAGTAAATAGAGGATGAGTAGGTTATCGAGTAATTGGAATGGTAAATAAACGATTTAATAGATAACTAGTTTAAATCCCGCGCGAATGCGCGGTTTTTTAGATAGAGCTATAAGAGAATTAACAATTATACTATTAGTATTTTTTCCATTTGAAATTTAATTATAAAATTTAGTTTTAGTAATATCTTGTATTAAGAGGTAAAAAAAGAGAAATTTAAAACAATCTATGAATATTCTCAATTTGTTGACAAATAAGTAATGACATTGATAAATGCGGAGTATTTTCTAAAGATATAAGACAACTGACAATTACATTTTCAATTTGTTAGATAGAGATATAAGAGAATTAACAATTAAAAGACTTTCAATTTTGTTAACTTTGTTTAATAAATATTATTATCATATCATGATATCCACTAAAGGCATAATATGAACGTGAAGCAATGACATCGATAATATTTACAATCAGATAAATATGTGTTGTAAAAAATACTCCGTATATACTTACTTGTAATTTTTTTTGAAGTAAAAAAAATCTATGAACACTCCAAATTTGTAGTAAATTTGTATCAAAAGACAGAATAATTAAATTAATTAGAAATTATTTGCTTAAAAAATGTTCTTAATCATTATATTTAGTTTTAAAAATAATAATGGTAAATTATTTTTATCACATCATACGTATGGAATAGTATAGCGGCCGAGTTGTAAATATTACTTAATAAAACCCAATTATAACCTAATATTTAGACGAGAAAATTTGAAGATCTCTTTTTTTTTTTTTTAGTATATGGGGAATTAAGAAACTAACATATCAAAGATAATAAATAATGTCATGGTATAGACTAATGTATAGAGTTCAGGGGTACACCACAGAATTTCAAAAATGTAGGGGTACACCATAAAAAACCGAAAAATTCGAGGGTACACCGTAGAATATCCCTAAATTTCTTTTTATCGTTTTAGATTAGTTTCATTTAATGTAAGTACAATTTTTTTATAACAAATTTACCCATTTACGGGTCAGGTTATGGGTCGGGCGGGTCTTGACCCTAAATGTGTGGGTTATTATTTGGCCAGGTCGTTTTCGGATATAAGTTATTTTTGGGCGGTTTTTTTCAGGTTAATTTCGGGCTAATTTCAGTTGATTTTTCAGATCGGATCATCTTCAAACAAGTTTAATCTTGTATAATCCTGACTTTCTCCCCCTTTGAGCCCAGGTATGAGCTCGATTTCCATGCTCGTAGCTTTCCTTTAACTCCCATGGACAAGTTGTGCAATAGAACTCGACTAGAACCATAAAATAACCACTTGACAAAACCGATCTACAAACATGACAAATACGAAGTAACTTGCAAGAGGGCTGCTTTCGATACCTTTACCTTCACTAAGTGTCTAAATCGACCCTTAAACCCATACGAATATTATGTCACCATCGTCCGATAGAACTTAGAAGCAATCAATAAATATGGAAAACAAATGGTAAAATAGTTTACGGGCCATTATTTTTAATTAATACCACTATCTTTAAAGAAGTTTGCAAATATGACAAAACACATTTTTTAATTAATAATTTATATACGTTTAAGAAAATGACGACGTAGTCTTTTAAAAGTGACTATTAAATAAATACACAAATAGTCTTACAATAGGTCTTTCTTAAGATGAATATATTCATCTTAAAAATAAAACAGGTCAAATAATGTCGTAGTTGCATAAATAGGACAAACTTTTTGCTAATCTCAATTCTTTTTATTTTTGTCTTATATATAATTTTGATCAGTTTTAAGATTAAGACGAATATACTCTATTTCAAATGAGAATTTGTCCTAATTTTATATTCTTCCTCAAGTATTTTTATTATTGGTTTTCAAGTCAGACTTGCACTTGAAGAAATAAAACCGTCCGTATAAAATTGGCGACCATACCGGCCGAACCGGGAATTTAATAATAATATGAAATCAGTCATAGCACAAATTTTGTAACAGTAATAACAGTAATAACTGAATCATTTGTGTATAACTATGTGTTTTCAAAGCCGAAAATAAGAATAATCAAATGCAGTGGATGACATGTGACCACATGATTTATTGACAAGTTCGGTGCGACAATTGGGCTAGTCAGTCAACTTAAAACTTCAATTCTACATGCACAAATGGTAAGGATTAATTAACTACTTTATTATTTTTATAGGTAAGACAAAAATAAAATAGTTAAATTATGGACAAATTCAGTCTAATGCAGTTAAGGAAAGTTGGGATCGAATTCACAAGAAGACAAATCGTATTCTATTTGCAAATTAAAAGTCTGTTTGGTAACAATTTGGTGGTTGATTGATTTGTAAACTAAACTAAAGCAATGAGTAAAGAAGCAAGAGGGTGAATGATGATAAAACTAAATAGAGAAAGAGTTAAGGTCGTCGGTTCATAATAGATGTCATAGGGCACTATACGTGTCCTAAATAATTTTTTTGATCAGTCTAAAGGGTAATGATAAGGTCCTCTCGGATCGCTAATCGCCTTTGAACGCACCTAATCAGCTCTCCTTACATATTAGGGTACTCTATCGTTTGCAACAGGTCTACTCTGTGTCTCCGTTCCAGGCTCTCGATCTTAGGCCAGGAATTACCAAGTCAAATAATCAATTGTGACCTTTAACTAATTATTGTGATTAAACGTTGCAATTAACGATTCAGAGAAATAAAGTCGATTGATTTAATAACCATATGCAGTTACCCAATTAATCCATAAATCCCCTAAACCCTAGTGAACTAGTTAACTACGCATAATCAAATTAACGAGAATAACAATAATAATAGAAATAGTGAATGAATTCATAACTAAGGAACGATCTAAGCAATTATTAAGCATAAAAATAGAAGGATTCAAAGAGGAAGAATAAATAAGACAATGAAGATGAACGAAGAACAAAAGATAAAAAAAAAAAAAATAACCGAAGAAAGGGAAAGAATTCAGAGTAACAAAGTTTCGAACCGATCTAAGGAAATAACGTAACAAAGTTCTAAAGAGAGTGACTAAGTGTAATACCTCGTATTTTAAGGTATGGTTAATGGTTAGTCAGACGATGGAAATATTAAAATGTATTTTCAAAACGTATTTAATAAATTATATTAATTAGAAAATTATGTTGTGAGACGAAAAATAAAATAAATAATAATAATAATGAGTCCGGATTTTGAGTATAGCGTGTGACCTAGCCGTGTATGGCACTGATGGACTAATAATAAGACGGTACTAATAACATAATAATAATAATAATAATAATAATAATAATAATAATAATAATAATAATAATAATAATAACAATAATAATAATAGTGTTACATATTATAATAAAGAGGTGGTGGTGACTCACGGTGGAAGTGGTATATATGGTTGGGTGACAGCTGTGGTCATGAACCACGTCTCGGTCTGCGGATTTGGGCCGCCTACCGGTCCGTAGTCGCGGGCCACCTGCAAGTCCAGTCGATCTGTGGGCATGCAGCGGTCTTTTGAAAGCCACGCCCGGCGGCGTAAAGATGCCTTCAACCGGATCGTTTTAGATCGGTCGGTTTCGTCTCGGTAAGGGTCTCGAAACGATTAGAGATGTTCGGAGTCGCCACCAAGCATTTGTGGGATGCCTGGAACCCGTTCGAATTCCACTTTATACCTCGGTCAAATGGAAGCACAAAGCAGCGTTTTGACATAGGTACTAAGGATAAGGAAATCGTCCCTCTTTAGCATCCTATCTCTAAAATGACTCTCGTACGCCCTGGATAAGGTCGTCCACTATCTAAAGTTTCTGAGTAAGAGGTGAAGGTACGTATTGGGAAGCCCTTTAATCAGACACCCAATCCCGCCCGCGTTTAGCGGCCTCTACTGATCGATCTTGGTCGGTTGAATGCAAAGATTGATAAAACGGTTTAAATGCATGAATGCGCATCCAATGATTTAAACCTAACATGTGAGAGCTTTCTAAGTCGGTTGATTTAATCCACGTATCAAGTATAAGATGTCGAGTTGGATTAATGATTGATTTGCATGCAAGACGGAAATTAAACATCCATTTACCGTATTAGGTTTAGGGTGCATAACATGATCCATTTGTCTTAGTAAGGCATTTTGTAAATATGGTTTGAATAGACGAATAGTCATCTGATCCGTCCTATATCCGGGTTAACCGGAGTCGGGATCGTCCTAGACTAATGCTGGAAGGGAACATGCCCTGTACCAGACGGCTATAAGAAGCGCGAGCCAGCCGGCGGTGTAAGGGGCCTCCCTCTGGTTTTGAAAATGAGAAAGAAAAGGCCTGCTTGAGGCGTGGGTTAGCCAACGGCTGTATGCCGTGTTCTGACTGTTTAGAAAACGTTATAAAACGTGTTAAAAATGGATTTTTGAACCCGGTTTGATTTTGAAAGGGTCGTTTAGACCGTATTTGTTGATTTGAAGAACTAGGCTCGAATAATCATCATTGTTTGATAATATTCGGTGTCGGGTTCGGTTTGACAAGCTTGACATGAATAGTTTTGAAAATGATTATGGACTAATTGTTTTAAGTCCATTTTGAATGTAATTAGTCGGTACTCATCATCGTACCCGGGTTAAAATCCGGCATGGTATGTATAACCAAGGATGACTTTGTGTTGGTGACTAATATGTTTGTTTGAAAAATGTAAAGAAATTAAATAAAAGGCTTTAAAATACCTCTTAAATGTCATTAACCAAATATTATCACCGAAACACGGATTTAACCGTCATGGTATGAAGAACCAGGGGTGAAAAATGCTTTACGGTTAAAACATGTGAAATGAAACAAAAGGTTTCGAAAATACTTGAAATGGTAAAAACCGTTTACAAATATGAAAAATGGATTAAGGGAAATGACGAGAACAAACACGATTGATCTCTGGCCTGAGTACCCCATTTAGGCGCGAACCTGTTGGCGACCTAAGGGGCTTTTGCCTCAGATCAAAAATCAGTTTTGGCTCGTTTATTCCATGTTTTGGTTCATCTTATGCATGTTAAAGTCATGAAACAAATGAAAACATAATAAAAGAGGATTTTTACACCCTCATACTTACATGTTTGGTTATGGCGAGTGACCGACGTAAGTGTAATAACTCGTTTGATCGGAAAAAACTCGGTTTAAAACCGTTTTGGTAAGTAAAAGAGTGTTTTAAAAGTTTAGTGATGGTGTAGTGGTCAAAGTGGTCGGACAAGTGATTTAATGCACGATGACGGTACCAAACAATGTGTAAGGCTTGTATTTACGATCGGTAGGTCGTAAATACGCGTCGAGTTGTGACTTAAGAAGTCGAGTCGAGAATTTTAAGGGAGAAAAGAGGGGGCGGACACTCGCGTAAGTCTCAAATGGGCGACATTTGAGGGGTATTTATAGGAGAATGAGTGGTTGTGTGAGTTTTGAGCGACGTAGCCACCTGGACTGCTCAAAGAGGCGCGAGCCATGCCGCGGGTCTTCGAGTTGTGTTGTCGCTTTCACAACAAACGCAATCATGATTTGTTCTATCCTAGGTTTTTTAGTCACATGTTTGGTACTTGACCAACATGAATCCGGGAAAACTTAGCATAGAAGGCTTGAAGATATTTTGTTTTTGTGGTTGACTCGGTTTGACTCGTTGTTGGAGTCGGGATTTGAATTTTTGAGTCAGTTTTTGGTCCGGTGTCGGTTTTGACTCTAGTTAGTGTCATTGCGACCCCGTCGTCGTGTATTAAAAACTCCAGGTATTTTTGAAATGTTTTGAAATGTTTTGTTTTCGAAATCGTTTTAAGTTTTCCGACGTAGAGTTGTATACAAACTGCCGATCAAACGCTGCGATCCCAAAACATGTTGTAGTCCTATAATCATCGGGTGTTTGTTGGAGTCTCAGCAGATACTGGGTATCTACAGAGCCACCACTTTGACTGAGGCTTGGACAGGGCGAAAGTCAAAGTAGAGTCCCCAGATCAATCGAAGATTACAACCTGAAGACCCAAGCGACGTTGAGGCGGCTCGAAAGGATTCGGGCCAAGGACTTGCCGTCGGGAAGGGCGACGCCAAGGCGACTCGAGGGTACGAGTCAAAGGACCTGTCGTCGGGAACATTTTAAAGTCTGTCGAATGTCCGTGCGGGTCGTTTAAAGTCCATTAGACTACGTGCAATGGCTCGCCAGCCATAAGAAGGAGTCATACCTGAGGCATCTTCGGATATGTCCTTGCATAGTTGCGGACAAAGGCTCGCCAGCTGCGGTGCGTATGTGAGGAGGGCTCGCCAGCCGCGGTGCGTTGTAAGGCTCGCCAGCCGAGACAAGGAAATGTACCCGAGGCATCTTCGGGATGTGTCCTTGGAAGGGTGCGGACAAAGGCTCGCCAGCCATGGTGCGTATGTCAGGAGGGCTCGCCAGCCGCGATGCGTTGTAAGGCTCGCCAGCCGTGGTGTATTGTAAGGCTCGCTAGCCATGGTGCGTATGTGAGGAGGGCTCGCCAGCCGCGATGCGTTGTAAGGCTCGCCAGCCGTGGTGCGTTGTAAGGGTCGCCACCATGGTGCGTATGTGAGGAGGGCTCGCCAGCCGCGGTGCGTTGTAAGTCTCGCCAGCCGTGGTGCGTTGTAAGGCTCGCCAGCCATGGTGCGTATGTGAGGAGGGCTCGCCAGCCGTGATGCGTTGTAAGGCTCGCCAGCCGAGACAAGGAAATGTACCCGAGGCATCTTCGGGATGTGTCCTTGAAAAGGTAAGGAAATGTACCCAAGGCATCTTCGGGATGTATCCTTGAAAAGGTAAGGAAATGTACCCGAGGCATCTTTGGGATGTATCCTTGAAAAGGTAAGGAAATGTACCCGAGGCATCTTCGGGATGTATCCTTGAAAAGGTTGCGGATAAAGGCTCGCCAGCCAGTGGTATGGTCGGTTAATGGACCATGGGAGTAGCCGCGTCGAATGGGCTTGTTTTGAAAGTAGTGAACTCGTGATGTCGCTGGGGAAATAGCGAGTATGGATTCTCACTATCACTATTTTTTGGAATGAGTGGGTTTCGCGAGGAAGCCCCCTGCTGGTATTTGAAGAAATAGTGAATTTGGAATTTTCACCATTCGGTTTGAATTTGCAGTGGCGGTTTTGATCGCCGTTTGATCTAATTTTGAAGGAAAATAGCAAATTTGAGGTTTGCTATGGCGTTTGAAGTGACGGTTTATGTGCCGCCGTTGACATGTTGAAAGAAATAGTGAATTTGGAATCTTCACTATCGATTGAAGTGACGGTTTATGTGCCGCCGTAGACATTTTGATGGAAATAGTGAATTTGGAATCTTCACTATCGATTGAAGTGACGGTTTATGTGCCGCCGTTGACATTTTGAAAGAAATAGTGAATTTGGAATCTTCACTATTAATTGAAGTGACGGTTTATGTGCCGCCGCTGACATTTTGAAAGAAATAGTGAATTTGGAATATTCACTATTGATTGAAGTGACGGTTTATGTGCCGCCGTTGCTTGAAAAAAATAGCGGTTTTTGAATTTTCGCCATTATTTTGGAAAATTTGAAGGAAAATGGTGAATTTTGATTTCGCCATTATTTTGGAATTGGCGGTTTTGATCGCCGTTTGCTCGAAATTTGGAGAAAAATAGCAAATTTGAGTTTTGCTATTATTTTTTGAAGTTGGCGGTTTTGATCGCCGTTTGCTTGAAAATAGCGAGTTTTAAATTTTCACTATTTGTTTTGTTTGTTTTCGAGGAAATGACGACATTCATATCGTCAACGAAAATTTTGGAATTTGTCATGGGAAATTGGGCCAAAGCCCAAATTTCGCTGAAAAAGAAAAGGGGAGGCCTGGTTTAGGCGCGAGCCACCTGGCGATGCAAGCCGGCTTCCCTATTTCTTGTTAAAAAGACGCGAGGTTGAGCTGCGGATGATTATTCATCTTCAACCTCTAAATCCCGCAAAATCGCCATTAAAGGACTTTCAAGCTTGCTTTCACTTGTGCCATTGTCAACAAATGTCATCTCAAGGTAAGTATTTCCTCTTGAATCCTTTCAAATTTGTTGATTGTTAGCTTAGTTGAATTAGGGCGGATTTTGCCCTAAAAAATCGAATTGGGCGTTTTTTATTGAGCCAATTTCGAGTGAAATTGATGTTTGCATTAGGTTAGAAACCTGTTTAGGAGTATAGGGGTGCTTTTAGTTTGCATTTTGGTCCCCGTTCCCGCTCCCTAGGCTCGAAAAACGTGATTGAGGCGAGAAACCGTCTCATTTCACAATGACAAGTTTATTTGCTTGGGTAGTGGGTCCCACTAGGTTGCATTGTAGTTGGGAAAACCCGTATTTGCCATTTAAGGACCTTCGTTGGATGTTTGTGGGCAAAATTGAATTTTTGCCTTTTGCGACGGTCTTACGTCTGACCAAATAAGCGCCTGTCTGGGCTTGAATTGAGTCAGTTTGCCTCGAAATGGACCTTATTGGTAATTTAGGTCGTGTTGAAGCGTGACAAAATCACGTTTGCCTTTTTGCGGTCGTTTATGAATTTTTGTCCGGCTCGGGATCAACTTAGCGTATGAATTGCCTTTTTGAGCCGCAGAAAAATCCCCATTGTGTCGGGAATGTATTTTGGGTTATTGGCATAACTTGTATGGGTCTTGAAATACCGTTTTTGTTGTTTTGACTCGTCTTTTGCTTGAAAAGAGGGGCGAGTCGTTTTTGTGTCTTTTTTCGTGAGTGGTTTTGTTTGGTTGGATTTATCCATTTCATGCCGTCGTAATGCCGAAATTTCGGCTGACGTTTTTTTGTTTGTTGTTTTTTTTATCGCAAGGTATCATCTGGGACCGATGGGGTCCGTTGTCGAGGCTTTGGAGGAGGAAGTCGATCCCGAAGGGGAAGAGTCGACTATTTTTTGTTACAGGCTTGGTTGTGTTTCTCCCTAGCGGCCTTTGTCCGGCCAATGATCGGGTATCGATCGTTGGTCGTTGTCTGCAGAGATCCGGATAGGCGGCTAATATGGCCGGTTTGTCATTTTCGTTGTGGCTCATGGGCATGATGGCTGATGATTGGGGGTCAGCACCGAAGTGGTTCGTCGCATCATGGTTCTTGGCCTCCTCATCATCCAAAATCTGCCAGGCATTGTCTTCTTTCTTTGTCATGGAGCAGGAGCGGAGGGTTATCGTCATGGTAACCTCCTCTGCTTTCGCTGTTGCTCCTCTGTTTCCCCTGTTTCTCTCTTTCTTTTCCGTTTGAGAGGATAGAGAGTGCTTAGTTCGGTAGGTGGCGGTTAGCCCCCAGTTCGTTGTCTTAGGCCAGCGTCTGTATGATAGACGTTTGTTTTAGGCCAGTGTTTGTATGATAGACGTTTGTTTTAGGCCAGTGTCTGTATGATAGACGTTTGTTTTAGGCCAGTGTCTGTATGATAGACGTTTGTTGATGTATTTTGCGTAAGGCGGTTTGTATATATGTGTTTTTGGATTGTGGTTTGTTTTGTGATTTTTGGCTTTTTGTGTTGTGTTTCGAAGGAGCGTTTGTCGGCTGTTGATTCTCCTTTTGCTTTGCACCAGTTCCTGCATCGTTAGTGTAGAAAATAGGCAACAGATAGCATATACGAATAAACGTAAACACGTAAAAGCATTTGATTAAAAAACACGTAAAGCATTTGTTTGAAAATCAAAATTAACCAAGATGACTTGAGGTTAAAATTGAAATTTTAAAAATTCCGTGACAAATCGTCACGTTCGGAATTCAAAAAGGAATTGATTTGAAAATTTGAGCAATTAACTCGTGTCGTGAATTAAATTGCATCGAAATTTTTGAAAATTGACTCGAAAAAATAAAACTCAAACCGTCAGGAAAGAATTTTAGAAAAGGATTTTTGCGAGTATATTTGGCTTTTGAGGTCAAGACTCGAATTTGTGAGTGCTTGAATTTATGAGGAAAATTGATGTCGTGTTATCAATTTTCGATTTTGATTTTGCTTTGCGAAAAAGCGAAAATTTTCGGAATTTCGACTGACATGGAAACGATCCGTCGCGGATCGGGGCGACTAGCCCTTCCCCCCTAAAAAAAAGAAACAAAAATCCGTATGTTTAAAGCTGCGTCATGGAAACCGTGTCGGATTTCGTAAAACGCGAAAACAAGGAAATGTGAGTGTGAAGAAACATAAAATTTCCTGAATCATCCCGAAGAGGCGCGAGGTTCCTGGCGGGAGGTTTGAGGTGTCAGGAGAAAACACATGTTGAAAGAGACAAGTCAATCAGCGGGAATCCTGGAGGAGCCTCAAAGAGGCGCGAGCGTCTTGGCGATGGAAGCCGGCTCTCCTCTTTTTCTGGAAAATGCGCTGATCGTTTTGTATAAATAAGGACGTTTGCGCTTCATTGTTTCATCATCCGAAACACAAAAACATTTCTACAAACCCTCTTCTTCTTCCACAAAATATTTCATGGGTGCTTTCGAGAATGCATTACGACAATAGTGCCGGGATTTGTCGCCTCCCGAGAAGTATCAACTCAATTGCATGGGAGTTGGTCAATTATTGGTGCTTCGTCAAGTCAAGGTGCAACCTTCGTTTCTTGAAGCATGCTCTCGGTTTTGGGATTCGAAACATCATGTTTTCGTTTTCCCGAAAGATGAGATTTGTCCTCTTGCCGAAGAAGTTGGAGCCATTGGTGGGTGGCCGGGTTGTGCTCCGGTGCTTCCTCCGACTCGGTTGTGCTACAAGGAGAAATTCCGTTCCATGTTGGGCTTGTCAACAAGCCAAGTCAACTTTGTTCTTGCTCCACATGGTGTGGATATGTTGGCTCTTATCAACATCTTCTCGAATCGGTTAGATGCTAATGTCTCGGAGGTGGCTAGGAGAAGGGCTCTTGCATTTTGCCTTGTCCATGTGTACCTCTTTGTTGATGTCTTCAAGAAGGAGGGGCCAAGATGTCATGGTAGCATGACCCTCATCCATGTGATCGAGCAAATGGAGCATGGTAGAGATCCATCATGGTTGGTGCTTGGAGAGATTATCCAAGCTTTGGACAAGGAAGGCTCTTGTGGAGAAGCTCCCTCTTTTGGATCGCCAAGGATCCTCCAAGTGTGGCTATTGGAGAGGCTAAGGTATGTAGAGCCTCCGGTTAATCCTTCTTCTTATTCCTTCTGTCATCTCACCATGAGGAAGAAGTTGTACCCGGATAGCTTTGCTTCCACCGAGGCCTATTGGGCCGCAAGATTGGCGGAGGAGGGTGGTCCTCATATCCGTTGGGTGGTGCCGTGGTGGCACTTGAGGTCCTTCACGGGGTTGCCCGCTTCGGGTGCTAGTCCTCGTTCTTTGATGGTGGTGGGTTTGAAGGTTGTTTCCTTCATTTATCCCGAAAGGCTCATGAGGCAAATGGGGCGTCAACAAAAGGTGCCCGCTCAAGATACTCTTGTCCAAGAGAATGTTTTCCGGAACTCCGAGCTTGTGGAATTCTTCGAAAGGTGGTGGGCCACTCGGCCGCTTTGGGAGGTGCCAAACCCCGTTGCCACGACATGGGTGACTCCCGCTTATGTCAAGTGGTCACGTGCTCCGTCCTTGGAAGAGAGATCCAAATTTCGTAAGGACGAGGTTGTCGATTTGAAGTACCGAGAGGTTGGCAAGGCCAACCGTGGAGCTACTCCCGATGTGATGAGACCACCGAAGAGGAGGAGTTCCGGCCCCAAGAATATGGTGGGCCGTGCATTGGCTCGTCTTGGGGCGAATATGGGGTCTTGTGCTAGACCGGAGGCCGTCGCCGTCTTAGATCCGTTGAGGATCCGTTCCGAGGAGGAAATCCATGCTAGGCGGGCCAACAAGAAGAACAAGGGGAAGATGTACCCCGAAGGAAAAGGCAAGGGTAGAATGGAAGAGTGAAGACCACCATTACCCACTTTATTATTATGCTGTATTATTGTTGTGGGTTTTTATTATGTTGTACTAGCTAGTTATTGTGTCTTTTGTGCTAGTTTTACTATGTGAGGTGTGTTAGTGGACACCTTAGCTGTGACAAGTTGTAGACTCGTCATGCTTTATTTGTTGTTGAAATTGTAATCCCTCCCATTATTAATTAAATAAGAGGATTGCTCGTGTCGAAAATTGTGAACGCTTGTTTTTTCCATCCATTTTGCGAAGGCAATTCGATTTGAATCGTCCTAAACGTTTGCACTTGGGAAAGTGGTATTTTGTGGGAAGGGAGAAAGGCTCATTTTTCGTATTTTTGTGGGAAAGGGAATGGTTTTCCCTTTCTCTTTTTTGATGGGGATGTTTTTTGTATGTGGGTAATGTTTTTTGATTGTGGGGACGGTTGTATCCTTCTTGTGTAAGAAAGGACTGCCTACGTATTCACCGGGAGAGGTGAAATCAAACCATGATCGTAGTTCAGGGTGTTTTGTGAATTTGATTTGGGTTTTGTGGTTGTATCCCTCAGGCATAAGAGGGACTGCCTACGTATTCACCTGAAGAGGTGAAATCAAACCATGCTCGTAGTTCAAGGGGTTTGTTTTTGTAGTGAAAATGGACGTTGCCTTTGACGGATCAAAGGACATTTGAAACGGGCACGGTGCCGCAGCTTAGACTCAATAAAACATGCAATTTCAAATCAGAACGTATTGAGGAACTTGACTTGAAAAGGGTTGAGGTTGGTGGCTAGTTGCAAAACTAGGCTAGGCTGTTGGTTGATAGGGCTCAAGGGTAGTATTTTTTGAGTTGGTCTAGGTTGGTCGGGTTTGTGAAGTCCTCCCCATCTAGGTCACTCAGTCTCACTGCGCCCCCCGAAAGTATTTTCTTGACCAGGTATGGCCCAGCCCAGTTGGGTTTGAATTTTCCCCTCGGATCGACGAGTAATGGTGCTCGAACTGACTTGAGGACCAAGTCGCCCTCCTGGATGTTTATGGGTTTAACCTTTTTGTTGAATGCCCGTTGTATACGTCGTTGGTATAGTTGGACGTTGTGCAAGGCATTGAGCCGCCGTTCGTCTAGAAGAGTGAGTTGTTCGTACCTTCGACGGGTCCATTCCGCCTCAGGGACTTGACTTTCCAGTAGGATGCGTAGAGATGGGACCTCTAACTCCACCGGTTGAACCGCCTCCATACCGTATGCTAGGTAGAAGGGTGTGGCGCCTGTCGGTGTTCGAATGGAGGTTCGGTATCCCCAGAGTGCGAATGGGAGTTTGCTCGGCCAATCGTGATAATTGTCTTGCATTTTCTTGATAATGGTAACAAGAGTCTTGTTCGCTGCCTCCACCGCTCCGTTAGTTTGGGGACGGTAGGGGGATGATCGATGTCGTTTGATCTTGTATTTTTCCAGCAAGGCTTGAGTTTCCGCCCGGAAGTGAGAGCCTTGATCGCTGATGATTTCATGGGGTACCCCGTATCGGCAGATGATGTTGTTTTGAATGAACTTGGCCACTTGTTTGGCGGTCAAGATTGCATATGACTGCGCTTCCACCCATTTGGTGAAGTAGTCGATGGCGACGAGGACGAAGCAATACCCCTTGGTGCCTATCGGGTTGACTTTCCCGATGATGTCGATGCCCCAGATTGAGAAAGGCTAGGGTGATGTCATGGTGTATAAAAGGGATGGTGGTATGTGTTGTATGTTGGCGAAGATTTGGCAATTGTGGCAATGTTTGACGTAGTTACGACAATCGGCTTCCATGGTTGTCCAGTAGTAACCTAGCCGCATGATTTTCCGTGTAAGCATCATTGCACTCATGTGAGGGCCACATTCTCCGTCGTGGACCTCTCCCATGACTTTTTTGGCTGTGTGATGGTCAATGCAAAGGAGGAGAATTACTTGGGGCGTTCTTTTGTAGAGTTGATTTTGGTTTATCACGAATTGCGAGGCAAGTAAACGGATGGCTCTTTGTCCTCTTTGATCAGAGTTGGGAGGAAATTCGTTTTTGATTTTGTAATTGAGGATGGTTTGGTACCAAGGTTCATCATGGCTTTCCTCGTCGTCGATAATGGCACAAATGTGAGCTGGCTCGCTCCTTCTCTCGACACATAGGGGCATCGATGTCATGTGTCAGGTATGTTGACGAGCGCGGCAAGTTTTGCCAGGGCATCGGCAAATTGATTTTCCTCTCGCGGCAAGTGGAAGTAGTCGACTTGGTCGAAGAACTCGCCCTCTTGATTGATCTTTGCTCGGTAGGGAGCTAAGCTGTCAGATCGGATTTTCCATGATCCGGATACCTGGTTGATGATAAGTGAGGAATCGCCATGGACCCTCAATCTCTTGATGCCAAGTGTGATGGCTGCTTGTAGGCCGATGAGGCATGCTTCATATTCAGCGGCATTGTTGATGACGGCGAAGTCTAGCTTGACCGAGATCGGAACATGTTCTCCCTCTGGTGAAATTAGAAGGATTCCTACCCCGAAGCCTCTCAGATTAGATGCACCATCAAAATATAGGTCCCATGCGTCGGAGTCGGCACAAAGGATGTCTTCGTCAGGAAGTGACCATGTGTCGGTCGTTGGATCCTCGTTGACGGGATTTTCCGCTAGGAAATCGGCAACTGCTCTTCCCTTGATAACCTTGAGGGGTACGAACTTGAGATCGAACTCGGACAGCATGAGTGTCCACCTAGACAGCCTTCCGTTTAGCACGGGTTTTTCAAAGATGTATTTGACTGGGTCCATCTTGGAGTAGATGTGGACCGAGTAGCTGAGCATGTAATGCCGCAGCTTCTTTGTTGACCATACTAGGGCAAGGCATGTCTTTTTCAGATGGGTATACTTCGTCTTGTACTCAATGAACTTTTTGCTGATGTAGTAGATGGCTCGCTCCTCGTTGCCAACTGTTTGCGCTAGCATTGCTCCCATGGTCGTGTCGATGAATCGATGTGCAGGATAGAGAATCCCGGTTGAGGTGGCATGAGGACATGAGGTTTGGATAGGATTTCCTTTATCCTGTCGAAGGCTTTCTGACAGTCGTCGTCCCAATCGGTGTGATCGGAGGCACGAAGCTTCTTGAATATTGGTTCACAAATCATAGTGAGCTTGGCGATTAACCGACTGATGTACTGGACCTGACCGAGAAATACCCGAATCTCCTTCTCGTTCTTAGGCCGAGGCATTTGTTGAAGGGCTTTGATTTTGGTTGGATCAATCTCAATGCCTCTTTTG
This sequence comes from Silene latifolia, assembly GCF_048544455.1. Classification (NCBI taxonomy): domain Eukaryota; kingdom Viridiplantae; phylum Streptophyta; class Magnoliopsida; order Caryophyllales; family Caryophyllaceae; genus Silene; species Silene latifolia. The sequence continues at coordinate 501,509 of NW_027413141.1, read as the reverse complement.
CTGACGACATGTCCCAAGAGTTTTCCGGAGGTGACCCCGAATGCACACTTCTGAGGATTTAGTTTCATGTTATATTTCCGCAGACGAGCGAAGAATTTCTGGAGGGCACTGATGTGGCCGTCCCGTTCTTTTGATTTGACAATCATGTCATCGACATATACCTCTACCTCCTTGTGCATCATATCATGTAGTAGTGTGGTAACGGTTCTCTGATAGGTTGCTCCAGCGTTGATGAGGCCGAAAGGCATGACCGTGTAGCAATATGTACCTTACTGCATAGTGAACGCAGTCTTGTGGTTGTACCCGGCATACCCGTCCATGAATGATAGGAGAGCATGTTCGGCAGTGTTTTCCACCAGAATGTCAACATGTGGCAAAGGGAAGTCGTCTTTTGGACTCACCTTGTTCAGATCCCTGAAGTCGACGCAAACCCGAATTCGTCCGTCTTTCTTTGGTACCGGCACAATGTTGGCCACCCAATCAGAGTATTCAGACACTTTGATGAACCCGGCTTTGAACTGTTTGTCCACCTCTTCTTTGATTTTTAAGGCCCACTCAGGACGCATCCGACGTAGCTTCTGTTTCACAGATTTAGCCCCGGGCTTGATGGGTATCCGGTGCTCTGCAATTTCTCTGTCAATCCCAGGCATGTCTCTGTAATACCAGGCGAACACGTCCTTGTATTCGTGGAGGAGGTCAATGAACTGTTGTCTTTCCGAGGGGTCAAGGGTTGTCCCTATCCTAAGTTATTGAGGTGTATTGTCGGTTCCTACGTTAATAGGCTCGGTTTCCTCAATGATGGGGGTTCTGGTTTCCCGTTTGTCAAGTTCTTTGGCCAAGTGAGGTGGGTAGTCACTCAAGTCAAATTCCTCTTAATCATTCAGAATCGCATTGCAGTTAAATTGAGACGAGTCATAAGGAAACTTAGCGTTCATTAAGTTGACACGAGCGAAAAGCTTGAAGAGGACAGACATCTCGTGGTCAGTCAGAGGCGACACGACAGAGGAAGTGGCCCCTGGAACAGGCTCCAGGTTGTCACCTTTCATGGGAGTGGGGGCGACCTTAGTAGACTCAGCCTCTGAATCAGCCACGACCTTGTGATAAAACAGTGGGAAGGGGACCTTGACTGGGACATCCGGAGTGTTAAGAGCTACGATAGACTCTGACTCTGACTCAGACTCAAACTCGGATCCTTCTTCACTTCCCTCCTTGAACATAGGGCCTTCTCCAGTTGTGATCTTGAGAATGCGGCCTTGGCGATCGGTCCACTTGATGGTCTTCCTCCAGCCCTGGGTGGCTTTCTCCGGTCGATGATCGGAGATCAAGGCGGTTGGATCAAACTGATTGTCTTTCAGGGCGATGTTGATGATGTCCTCATAGTCGAGGCGTTTGACGTTATCTTCCCCAAAGAGGAGTGTGACAGCTTGTCCGTCGAGGCATGGTGACGGTTTGGACTCGGTTGATGCAGCTTCGATGTTGTCGGGGATAAAGTAGCAGTCCTGGAAGACTTCCACTCCCGGGTATCTAGCCTTGGCCACAGAGTCATAGACTGGCTCCGGACAGCCGTGGTAGAGTTCAGACTCTCCCTCAGGGACGAAGTATCCATTGAGGGTTAGGTGGTATGGACGGAGGATGACTCCATGCTTCTTGCGTTTTCGGACTAGGAGGTTCATCTCCTGGATATCTTCGTTGGTAGGTTCGTATCCCAGCCCAAAGGGAATGTTGGGGACCTTAGCCTGTTTCAAGGGAGGCAACGGGACCTTTAGTGGATTGAGCGGCAAACCCGAGAAATAACCCTGACGCATCATGATACGGTTGATCGTGAGGTTGGTTAACGGGACACACTCAGAGGTTGCAGGTTCATCAGTTATGGCGTTTACGGCTTGGAAACCCCACATTTCATTGTCGTCCTCCTCAATGGCTTGGGAGGCTACCCCTCTTCTCATAACTGATTTGATTGGGGAAGCGGGGATCGTGATCGTTTTCCCATTGAAGGGGACCCTAATCTTTTGGTGGAGCGTTGAGGTGACCGCTTTGAAGGCGTGAATCCAGGGACGTCCCAAGAGCATGTTGAAGGACGCGTCGATGTCGACCACTTGGAAACTGGTTTGTCTTTCTAATGGCCCGGTTGCGACGGTCAAAGTGACTAGCCCAGCGACATTGCGACGAGTGCCGTCGTAGGCGCGTATGATGCGTGTCATTTATATGATGTTTTATACCTCATTTTACACGCATTTCACAGCTCATTTGTGTAGTTTAAGCTACCATTTCCCCTATTTCCGTCTACTTTCGTGTTTTTGTACATTATTGCAGAAATGTGAAGAATTCAACGGAAATTGAGCTAAATCCGTCCCCGAGTATCCTGCATTGCATTTGACGTGAAGTATTCACTTAAGGAACGAGCTTGGTGCGCATTTCAAGGCCCAAAAGACAAGTCCACGAGATTATAGAAGTCAAGTACCAGCTAAAGCAGTCGATCGACTAGTACCCTTAGTCGATCGACCAACCCAGGGGATCCAGAAGCTACTGTACATTGCATCCCAGTCGATCGATCGGTCCCAGCAGTCGATCGACCACACCGCTACTTCAGACGAGAATTAAAAGATCGAGGAAAAGCAAGCCCATTGTATTTAGGTTTTGGAAATAAAAGTTACGTTGGTTGGCTATATAACGTAACCTAGAAACATCAGAACAATCATCGAATTATTATCTAGTTTTACATACAGTTCTTTAAACAATAATTAGCGTTTGGAATATTGGTTTGCATCGGATTTTCGTTCATACTTCTAATCATTCCGTTACAATTCCTCTGCAATTTCGGTATTCTTTCTGTTCTATTTCAGTTCATCTTTATTACGTTGATAGTATAGAAATTGCTAGTTAGATTCCAAGCCAATTTTATCGTTTTATGTTATTTATTTATCTTTTCTTATTAATCATGAATTCGATAGTAAATTCCGTTAATTTCATTGTTGCTATCATCTCTAGTATGAGTAGCTAATTTATTCGTGCTAGGATGTAGAGGAATTATAGTGTAGGGGCAATATAATGAACACGACCTGAATCGCGTGTCAGTCGATCGACTGACATACTTGGTCGATCGACTGACCTCGTGAGGTTTTACTTTCGTTTTAATTGTTTTAATTCTTTATTCGACGAATCGAGTGCACAAGACTAGTTGAATGTTTAGGATATGACTAACCCATTAGATCGAGAGATAGGGACAGTTGATTGACCACCAATTAAAAATACTAAACTATGCTGAGATCAAAAGATAGGTAAAGTTTAGATTATAAGTCACTTTTCAGGACGAGAGTCAGTATTAGTGATATTAGGGACTTATAGCGAGATCGTAAGATGCTATCTGTTAAGAGTGGATCGAGAGGACCTCTTGTTTCCCGCCTCATGTGTTTGATTTAGACCGACTTAGTTTGTCACCAAAACTATAGTGAACCGACCATCCTAGTACCCCTTCTTTTATCTGTTTTATCTGTTTATTTAGTTTATTGTCTTTTATTGCTATTAGTATAGACCAAATCAAATCAACCCCCACTTTCGTTACCTTAGACTAAATTAGACAATTAAAAATTACATTCGCCTCCTTGTGGTTCGACCCTGTTACCACTAGCCTAGGTTAGTCTTAATAGGAAATTATAAATCTTGTATTTGGTACTCACAACGACGGGTATAAAATTTTGGCGCCGTTGCCGGGGAGGCAATTGCTCTAAATTTTAGTTGTTTTTATTTAGTCTTTCTTAGTTTAAGGGACATCCGTTCCTTAAACTTTTCTTATATTCTTTTTGTAGTTTCTTCTTATGCGCAGGTCACAGGGTGGTGAACTAATACCGTTCAATCCTGAGATTGAGAAATCCTTGCGTGAGTTGAGATGATCATCAAGGGTATTGCCGACAGAGGAAGAGCTGAGTACTCTGTCAAGTTACTACGCGAACGCTCTGTTCGAAGAAGATCCACCTACATCTCCTGCTTCTACTTCTTCAGCTGAGACAGTCACTTCTCCAGAAATTCCAGTCATGGCTGAAGAAGCAACTATTGCCAGTCACTCAGAGTCGACAGTTGCGAATCTCTACAAAGGATTCGAACTACCAGGGGAGGCGAGAAAATTCGAGCCGAAGCCTTCCTATATTAACTTGGTTGAGAGAAACCAGTTCGGGGGAGCTGCCAATGAAGATGCAGCCAAGCATATTGAGATTTTTATCGATTATTGCTGCTCTATACCCCCGCCGACTGGCGTGACTCAGGACCAGATAAAGGAGACCATGTTCATTTTCTCTCTTCGTGATGCTGCGAGGGAGTGGTATAGAGATCTGGATCGAGCCGCTCATGGGATGACCGACTGGAATTCTTTGGCCTTGGCATTCTACAAGAAATACTTCTTTGCCTCGAAGACGAATGCCATTAGAGCTCAGATCACGAGCTTCAAACATGGACCCGATGTGAACTTTCATGAAGCATGGATCCGTTTCAAGAAGCTGGTGCGAACCATACCGTACCATGGGTTCGAAAAATGGAGTCTTTGCAATCAGTTCTATAACGGGCTATATGACGATCAGAGGGCTATTTTGGATTCTGCAGCCAATGGCCGATTTGCTGAGAATATGGGAGAGACTAAGGGGTGGAAGATCATTGATGATTTAGCCACCCATAAAGCCGAATATGGGAATTCCAGAGGCAATCAAAGGAGAGCTGCTGAATCTTCCTCTGTAGCTTCACTAGAAGCTCTCACTGCAAGGTTTGACAAATACGAATTGGGAGGAGCTTCAAAAGGAGGGATGTACCATGTTAATGCTGTTTCAGACGGTCCTTTCGTCTGTAGAAGATGTAGAGCTGAGGGGCATGTCTCAGAAAATTGTCCTAGTCCCTTCGAGTCTTGTGCTTCCTTTCAACATTATAGGCAGACAAACACGTACTATGAGCCGAATGTCCACCCAAACTTGAGGTGGAGTAGCCAAAATGTCCTGAATCCGACTCAACCTCCACAACAGCAGCAGCAACAAAGTTATATGCCCCCTCACAAGCAACAACAATATCAAAAACCTCCCTATGTGCCGCAGCAGCAACAGTCCCAAAATTCTGAGTTTGCCGAATTGAAGAATATGCTGCAAAAGGAGTCCCAAGCTAGAGAGGCCGGGATGAAATTGCTAGAAAGTCAAATTGCACAATTGGCTAGCAAGAACACAACTCGAGCTCCGGGACACTTACCGACTCAAACTGACCAAAAGGAGACCCTTAATGCCATCACTTTAAGGAGCGGGTCTACCCTGGAGGGGCCTGCTATGTTTGAGGATGCCCCTGAAAAAGATAAGCCGGAACCGAGTCAAAACAAAGCTGGAACGAACAAAGGAAAGAAAAAGGCGTCTACCAGGTATATCAGTCGATCGACTGACATACCCGGTCGATCGACTGAAGTGCGACAACCAGAAGCTACTGTTCATGTACAAGTCAGTCGATCGACTGACATCACTGGTCGATCGACTGAGATCGCTGCTGATTGTGAGCCTTTTCGTCCTCTGATGCCCGATAACATGAGGGATCACTTGTTTCGAGGTACGACAGTCCCGAAAATATTAGGGCAAGACCCAAATGCTAAAGGGTCAGTCCCGATTCCGAAGTTCGACCCAATGTCGATCAATGGTTCCCATTTGAGACGGTCTGAAGAGGGGTCAAGCTTCAACAAGGAAAAGGTGGTAGACTTTCAACCTAAGTCCACGGATGCCGGCATGAGGGATCTAGAGGAAAGGGCTAAGCTACTTATTACAGCCCCCTATCCAGAGAGATTAGTGCCGACGAAGGAACAAGTATCTTTCAATAAATTTGAAAAAGTTATTCGTAGCTTGAATGTACAAGTTCTTTTTCTCGAGTTAGTAAACCAAGTGCCCGCTTATACTAAATTCATGAAACAACTTTTATCTAAAAAGCGGTCACTTGAAACTGTGCATACTGTCGCACTTACTAAAGAGTCGTGTTCTTATCTGACCCACACTGCACCTCACAAACTAGAAGACCCAGGTAGCTTCTCCGTTCCCTGTAGCATTGGTACCTTTTCTATTGAGAAGGCATTATGTGACTTAGGAGCCAGTATAAGTGTAATGCCCTTGAGTCTTGCTAGGAAGCTGAAATTGACTAGGTTCGCAGTGACCGACATGACAGTACAGATGGCTGACCGATCTGCGGTCCAGCCAATAGGAGTCTTAGAGGACATTCCCGTGCAAATAAGGAAGTTTTTCTTCCCTGTTGACTTCGTCGTACTTGATATGCCCGAGGATGCCCATATTCCTATCATATTGGGTAGACCATTTCTGCACACTACTGGTGCAGTCATAGATGTAGGTTCGGGTACCTTGACCTTTAAATTAGGGAAGCATTCCATTGTTTTTGCCCAACCTGCTAAGAAGAAAGACCCCATGTGGCCTGTAACTTGTAATACGGTTTCTGAAAAGAAATCTTATTTTATACTTCTTGATATGCCTGTCTCTATTTCTACTCCTGTTGTGACACCTCCGCCCCAGACTGGGAGCAAATTGGAGGAAGATTTATCTATTTCTGATATTGCAGGAGTTGGTTTGGGGAAGGAAGAGCTGCAAGTCGCTCCAGCTATGAAGGAGCCGATCATTCAAAGAGGACGTCTTGGTTGCCTTAGCTATGGCACTGATGAGGAAGTTGATGACGAGCCGGTCAAAGTAAGAGAGTCCGATTTGGATTCTGACGAGTCCGAAGAGATCATTGACTAGGGAGATATAGAAGCTGTTGATCCGTTGAGTTTGGCGGATGTTGAAGCTAAGAAGGGTGCAGCTGAGAAGATAAGCATCGTTGAGGCTACATCTTGTAGCCAGAAGCCGACGAAGTGGGCCATACCGTGGTCGTTCTTGATCAAATATTAGTTGATCACCTGCTTTACAAACATTTTATTGCTTTTAGACTTTTTTTTATTGCTTTTGTGTGCGCGAGACTTCGCATTTATTTCGTTTCTTAGGATTTTTAAGTACTTTAGACTTTGGTTTGGGTTTTGCGCAATTTTGGGCGCGTATTATTGTGCAATTGCAGGTTTTTAGACCCCATTAGCTCAAGTAATTGAGCAATTACGAAGAAATCAGAAAGTTACAGCAGCTTTCCCAGTCGATCGATTGCCTTCCATTGTCGATCGACTGAGTTGCGCATCTCAGGAGTTTCTGTTCCTGTTCACTTTGGTCGATCGACTGCCATCTATGGTCGATTGACCACTGCCGCTGCTGTACCTGTTCACGACCTTTCCCCTGCTGTGTTGGGTCGTTTTGCGGGATTAAGGGAGTTTTCTACTCTATTTTATTTCCCGACTCATTTCTGATTTCTTCCATTTTCGTAACTTTGCACATAATTACCGCTTCTTTATTGCTTTCTCGGTTTTATGCGTGGTACTTTGTTTGTCTTTTCAGGTACTTATTAGTAGCATCTGCTGCTCACAAACCTCCTAGCTCACGCTGGTTTGGGGAGGTTTCCTTCGCTGCGCTTAAAGTCTTGTGAGTTTCTAAGACTTTACTTCATGTCATATTTCTTTATTTTCTCGCAAATTCCCATTTCTCTTTTGTTTCATTACATGATTTTGCACAATGGGGACATTGTGCGATTTGGTTTGGGGAAGGATTTTGCGTCGCATATCATTTGCTTGCATTCACGTTTACATTTTGTTTTGCATTGTTTATTTCATTTCTCATATATATAAAATATCAAAAAAATTGAAAAATTTCAAAAATTTCAAAAAAATGCACGTTTATTTTAGCATATAGGTCGAGTCGGAACGGTAGTATTTCCATGATGACATTGCATTTGCATCCGTTTATGCCTAAGCCTTGCTAAATTGACATGTTATTAGTAGAATCATATATGCATAGTCTACGAGTTTTCGTTACATTCTCGCTGAGCTTGAGACTTGACTTTGATTTTTGGCAAACTACATCATATTTCTAAGATTTAGAGCCTATAACTGGTGTCATCTATGACCAGTTTATCTAGGATGTGAGTAGTACTCCTTATGAGACATGTTACATAAATGTGCATAAATATGAACTTAATATGCTTAATACCTGTATGCATTCGGTTTGTGGTTTGTTGACACATGTGGTAGAGGTTTCCCTTTTCTCATTATGCCCATAAGCTCCACACTGCCAAAAACAACCTTTTTGTCCCATTACTATATCCTACATTTAGCCTGCCCTTGACAAGCTAGTAGTCTATGTTCTTGGGATTGTTACTTAGTTTTTGGTGGCATATGCTCTTTTGAGATATTGATGGGAAGATGAAAAAGGAGGGAAAAGGGAAGTTGAAAAAATGAAAAAAATGATTCGAAAAAGAAAGGAAAAGGAGTTCTGTACTGTTCAAAGCGGTCGATCGACTGCCAATTCGGGTCGATCGACTGAGGTTCGAAAGAAAAGAAGAAATCAATTCGCATAAATTCAAAATCCTTATCTTTTGGCGATTTTTGCTCCCATGTTGCATTAGTATCTTATGGGGAGTTAGTTGATTACTTTTATACTGGAGACTGTGATATTTGTGCTAGCTATAGCACCGTTTCATTTGATTATGAGCAAGAAGTTGGATGTTGCCATATGGTTCCGTTTTGGTGCTAGCTTGATCACCTGTACCTCCACTTCTCCATAAATGTTTTGCCTCTTCTTACCCATACCTCACATATCCACATATATACCTCGGCATGTGTCATGGTCTTTTGATGGTTGGAATGCATATGTACGGTTGTAGAGATTGTTTTCATATTAGATTGCAGGCATGTTCTTATAGGTCGTAGTTAGGTGAGAGTCTCCACAAAATGAATTCTTTCTATCCTCTTATATATTCACCTGTGCTTATGTGTGATATGAGCGACCCGTGAGAGTCCAATTTGATAAGTCTCTATAGTCAACGGTTCAGCAGTTTTTAACGACCTTATAACTCGTGTGCATGATTCACATTACTAATTGATTGTTGGTTGTTGCATTAAAATAATTTAGGCTTTACATGTTGTAATTCGCTCTGAGATTGAACTCGTTCCATTAGGTCATTAGATCGAGTCTAGTTCTTGCTTGGGGACAAGCAACGGTTTGGTTTGGGGAAGTTTGATGCGTGTCATTTATATGATGTTTTATACCTCATTTTACACGCATTTCAGAGCTCATTTGTGTAGTTTAAGCTACCATTTCCCCTATTTCCGTCTACTTTCGTGTTTTTGTACATTATTGCAGAAATGTGAAGAATTCAACGGAAATTGAGCTAAATCCGTCCCCGAGTATCCTACATTGCATTTGACGTGAAGTATTCACTTAAGGAACGAGCTTGGTGCGCATTTCAAGGCCCAAAAGACAAGTCCACGGGATTATAGAAGTCAAGTACCAGCTAAAGCAGTCGATCGACCGGTACCCTTAGTCGATCGACCAACCCACGGGATCCAGAAGCTACTGTACACTGCATCCCAGGCGATCGACCGGTCCCAGCAGTCGATCGACCACACCGCTACTTCAGACGAGAATTAAAAGATCGAGGAAAAGCAAGCCCATTGTATTTAGGTTTTGGAAATAAGAGTTACGTTGGTTGGCTATATAACGTAACCTAGAAACATCAGAACAATCATCGAATTATTATCTAGTTTTACATACAGTTCTTTAAACAATAATTAGGGTTTGGAATATTGGTTTGCATCGGATTTTGGTTCATACTTCTAATCATTCCGTTACAATTCCTCTGCAATTTCGGTATTCTTTCTGTTCTATTTCAGTTCATCTTTATTGCGTTGATAGTTTAGAAATTGCTAGTTAGATTCCAAGCCAATTTTATCGTTTTATGTTATTTATTTATCTTTCCGTATTAATCATGAATTCGATAGTAAATTCCGTTAATTTCATTGTTGATATCATCTCTAGTATGAGTAGCTAATTTATTCGTGCTAGGATGTAGGGGAATTATAGTGTAGGCGGCAATATAATGAACACAGCCTGAATCGCGTGTCAGTCGATCGATTGACATACTTGGTCGATCGACTGACCTCGTGAGGTTTTACTTTCGTTTTAATTGTTTTAATTCTTTATTCGACGAATCGAGTGCACACGACTAGTTGAATGTTTAGGATATGACTGACCCATTAGATCGAGAGATAGGGACAGTTGATTGACCACCAATTAAAATGACTAAACTATGCTGAGATCGAAAGATAGGTAAAGTTTAGATTATGTCACTTTTCAGGACGAGAGTCAGTATTAGTGATATTAGGGACTTATAGCGAGATCGTAAGATGCTATCTGTTAAGAGTGGACCGAGAGGACCTCTTGTTTCCCGCCTCATGTGTTTGATTTAGACCGACTTAGTTTGCTGCCGCCGAAACTATAGTGAACCGACCATCCTAGTACCCTTTCTTTTATCTGTTTTATCTGTTTATTTAGTTTATTGTCTTTTATTGCTATTAGTATAGACCAAATCAAATCAACCCCCACTTTCGTTACCTTAGACTAAATTAGACAATTAAAAATTACATTCGCCTCCTTGTGGTTCGACCCTGTTACCACTAGCCTAGGTTAGTCTTAATAGGAAATTATAAATCTTATTTTTGGTACTCACAACGACGGGTATCAGCGTACTCCTTGATTTGTTGGGATTAAATCAGATTCCTTAATGCCCAGCCTGTGGGCAGTTTTGAGAGGAATGACATTCACGGCGGAGCCGTCATCCACGAGGACCATCGGTATATTTTTTTGGAGGCATTGTACGGTGATGTACAGGGCCAGGTTGTGATTGGCTCCGAACAGGGGGATATCCTCGCCGGAGAAGACGACCGGGTTACTCAGATCAGGGGCGTCTCTCGTCTTGTGTGCCACTATTTCTTCCGGGGAAGAGGTGGAGGGCACGGTTAATTTTCCCAAGGCCTGCAGCAAGGCCTGTCGGTGCTCAAAAGACGTTGCGATCAATTGCCAAATTGAGATTTCGGCTTTTGCTTTCTCGAGCTGTTTCAGGATTGAGTTCTCGGGAGCCTTTGGTTGAGTGTCCACCTCTGGGACGATTTGGTCATTCGTTGTTGGAACGACCGTTGGGTTGCTCGGATTTTGATAGGGGCGTCCGGACCGGGTGAGATGTCCGATTTCCTTCGTCCGCTTTTCCTTCCCCGGGATGACATAGACATCCTCGATATCATCCCGCCATATGCTGTTAATTTCAGGGTCTCGAGGATTCCTTGGAGGGGTATTCCTCGGTGGGTAGTTCTTGTGGGGGATATTTTTGTGAGGGCGATTTTTGTGAGGGTAGTTATTTTGAGGGTAATTCTCGTGAAGGTGGTTATTTTGAAGGTGATTTTCGTGGGGTCTATGCCAGAATGGTCACGGGAGCAATCCATCCTAGGTTGGGTAGTTTTGAATGCTTGGGGAATTCTCCCTCGGACGTGGTGCCAGGGGATTGAAGATGAGTCGTCGGTAGGCGTCGTGGAGTCGGGTGATTCTCTCAGAAAGGCTGGCAATGGCCTCCTCAACTTGCTGAAACATAGTGAGCATAGTGGCAGCACTGAACACAAACACTCCGTCTAAAGGGTCCTTTTCCAGAACATTCACCTCGTTGTCAATTGGCAAGATGAGATGAGAGCAGTCTAGGGTCGGTTCATCGTCAGAGATGACGTTGATTCCCAGAGGATTCGTCTTGTTGTTCGGCTTAGTTGGCGGGGGTATAGGCAAATCTCCCTTCTCAATCATGTCTTGAATGAGGTGCTTGAGTTTGAAGCAATTTTCGGTATCATGCCCTTTCCCTCGATGATACTGGCAGTAGGCGTTGGGGTTCCAAAATCGGGATTTCTTGGCGTCGGACGGGTCCGGGGTGGGCCCGATCGGATGTAACTTTCCTTGGTCCATGAGCCTTTTCAGGGCACTTGCATAAGTTGATCCTATGTTGGTGAACACTCTCTGGGGGCGTTCAATTTTCTTGGCAGATGGTTCGACGAGGTTAACCTCATCAATCTTGTTTGTCTGACCGTAAGGGCGAGATCCGGTTGAGGTGGATCCTTGATAACCCCTGCCGGTGGTCTTTGCTAAGACACCCTTTGGGAGGTCGTCCTCAATACGTGTCCCCAGAATCTGCAGATCTTGAAAAGTTTTGATATTTTGATACCTCAGCAGGTTGGCATAAACCGGGCGGAGGTTGTTGACAAATTTTTCCACCAGAGTTGATTCACTCGGCTTACTGACCAATTGAGTACTCACCCTCCTCCAACGGGTTAGGAACTCAGTGAATCTTTCCTTGTCGTTTTGGGTTAACACCTCGAGAGTACGGGTGTTGTCCTAGATCTCGACATTGTCGGCATACTGTTTGGCAAACTCAACTGCGATCTCATCCCAGGTAGTAAGGTTTTTCGGGTCCAAGAAGTAGTACCATTGGCGAGGAATTGGCTCCAAAGAGGATGGGAAGATCCTGGTAAAAAGTTCCTGTTTGACATCCTTAATGGCCATGTAGTCTTTGAAAGCACGGATGTGGTTGAGTGGGTCCTCCACTCCCTTGAACTTAGGCACATCAGTCATGGTGAAGTTGTCAGGTAACTGGTCCCCAACAGGTTCGAACCTTCGGTTATTTTCAAGGTGGATGTTGTTACCCCGGGCTAGGAGTTGTTCTTCCAATAGTTTCAGCCTCTTTACAGTCTCAGTCAGAGGTGGGGTATTATGTTCCCCAATTTCCTTGTTCTCCAGGGCGTCGATACGGGTCTCGACGCGATCCAGGGTGACCTTGAGAGCGGTAAGCAGGCTGGCTAGCTGATCAGTTGTGACATCTCTGTTGTTATCATTGTTGTTGTTGGACGAAGCTGAAGACAGAGCCATGGCTCTGAGGCAGAAAAACGGCTCACATTACAACTCAATCCGACACGGTTCCAAGAATGAACGCAGACAACACAGAGGACGAGACCAAGATCGACTCAACAAGACGGGGTGACCGTGTGTGGTACCTCGGTGCTGACTCGATTTATGACGTGACGGTGTTTGACCGAACCTTTGACACGAGTCCAATCATGACGGCGTGACGCCATTGGACGGGTCTCGTGGTGAGACGACTCATAAGTAAAGACCCATAAGTACGTTTGCTTTGACTCGATAGACACGAGGAGGAATTAGAATGGTGGACTGAAGTTTTCGAAAATAGAAATTTTCAAAAAGATTTATTTGTCGCTTTTGTGGGCGGCTTCCGTAGATAGAAATCCCCGCAAGTCGATTAGTTGAAAAGGGTTGTCTTAAGTTTATTTGCAAAAGACGGTATGAGTTTGAGTCGGCGCAAACATTGTATTGTTTCCCAAGACGGTTTTGAAATTCAAAATTGTATGTTTTGAAAATCGAGTTTGAAATGTTTGAAGAGGTCTCGGGGACGGTGCATGGTCCTCGGGATCCCGAAAGTGTCTCGAGAAAAGGGTGTGTGCAATTCTCGGGTTTTGAAAGAGTCATTGTCGGCGCGAAACGGGTTAAAATCCGTGTCAAGACGCGGCGATTATAACGGCGTGAAAAGGTGATTTTGAAATGGTTGTACAAAACCGGGTTTGAAAATCGTCATTACGACAGCCTAGAAAGGCGTGTTGAAATGGTTATACAAAACCGAGTTTGAAAATCGTCATTACAACGGCCTAGAAAGGCGTGTTGAAATGGTTATACAAAACCGGGTTTGAAAATCGTCATTACGACGGCCTAGAAAGGCGTGTTGAAATGGTTATAAAAAACCGGGTTTGAAAATCGTCATTACGACGGCATAGAAAGGCGTGTATCGGTCGGCGAAAGACCGAGGTTTGAAATGGCCATTATAACGGCGCAAAAAGGTGTTTTGAAAGTTTGAAATGACACGAAAGGACTTATGATTAAGTAGCACATAGGCACTCATAGTTTCATTATATTATGCATCATGCTGACACGGGTTTTGGCTTAAAAGGGTGGGTTACACACCAAGCAATCAAACCCCGATTTGCGAGAGGGATACCAATCCAAAAAAAATGTGTAAGGAGGGTGCCCTAGCCTCGTGCTCGAAAGTGATGAGAGCTATTTGACGAAACAGAAATGTGTAACGTCAATGGTATGCTTGACTCAATCGGGATTCGAAACGTGGGGATGAGAAAACTCATGCCGACGAAACGAGCCAATTGGTTGAAAGGGGTTAGGTTGTGGGCCCAGACAAGGAACCCGACCGTGACCGTAATATCAATCAATGCATTCCAACCAAGGCCTCGTTCGAGTCTCACCATCTAGGGATCACAAAGACGTAAGTGTCCTAGTTATCCCCAGCGGAGTCGCCAATCTGTGGTTATGGGCCACGTCTCGATCTGCGGATTCGAGCCGCCTACCGGTCCGTAGTCGTGGGCCACCTGCAAGTCCAGTTGATCTGTGGGCATGAAGCGGTCTTTTGAAAGCCACGCTCGGTGGCGTAAAGATGCCTTCGACCGGATCGTTTTAGATCGGTCGGTTTCGTCTCGGTAAGGGTCTCGAAACGATTAGAGATGTTCGGAGTCGCCACCAAGCATTTGTGGGATGCCTGGAACCCGTTCGAATTCCACTTTATACCTCGGTCAAATCAAAGCACAAAGCAGCGTTTTGACATAGGTACTAAAGATAAGGAAATCGTCCCTCTTTAGCATCCTATCTCTAGAATGACTCTCGTACGCCCTGGATAAGGTCGTCCACTATCCAAAGTTTCTGAGTAAGAGGTGCAGGTACGTATTGGGAAACCTTTTAATCAGACACCTAATCCCGCCCGCGTTTAGCGGCCTCTACTGATCGATCTTGGTCGGTTGAATGCAAAGATTGATAAAACGGTTTAAATGCATGAATGCGCATCCAATGATTTAAATCTAACATGTGAGAGCTTTCTTAGTCGGTTGATTTAATCCACGTATCAAGTATAAGATGTCGAGTTGGATTAATGATTGATTTGCATGCAAGACGGAAATTAAACATCCATTTACCGTATTAGGTTTAGGGTCCATAACATGATCCATTTGTCTTAGTAAGGCATTTTGCAAATATGGTTTGAATAGACGAATAGTCATCTGATCCGTCCTATATCCGGGTTAACCGGAGTTGGGATCGTCCTAGACTAATGCTGGAAGGAAACAGGCCCTGTACCAGACGGCTATATGAGGCGCGAGCCAGCCGGCGGTGTAAGGGGCCTCCCTCTGGTTTTGAAAATGAGAAAGAAAAGGCCTGCTTGAGGCGTGGGTTAGCCAACAGCTGTATGCCGTGTTCTGACTGTTTAGAAAACGTTATAAAACGTGTTAAAAATGGGTTTTTGAACCCGGTTTGATTTTGAAAGGGTCGTTTAGACCGCATTTGTTGATTTGAAGAACTAGACTCGAATAATCATCATTGTTTGATAATATTCGGTGTCGGGTTCGGTTTGACAAGCTTGACATGAATAGTTTTGAAAATGATTATGGACTAATTGTTTTAAGTCTATTTTGAATGTAATTAGTCGGTACTCATCATCGTACCCGGGTTAAAATCCGGCATGGTATGTATAACCAAGGATGACTTTGTGTTGGTGACTAATATGTTTGTTTGAAAAATGTAAAGAAATGAAATAAAAGGCTTTAAAATACCTCTTAAATGTCATTAACCAAATATTATCACCGAAACACGGATTTAACCGTCATGGTATGAAGAACCAGGGGTGAAAAATGCTTTACTAAAAAAACATGTGAAATGAAACAAAAGGTTTCGAAAATACTTGAAATGGTAAAAACCGTTTACAAATTTGAAAAATGGATTAAGGGAAATGACGAGAACAAACACGGTTGATCTCTGTCCGAGTACCCCATTTAGGCGCGAGCCTTTGTTGGCGACCTAAGGGGCTTCGTCTCGGACCAAAAATCGATTTTGGCTCATTTATTCCATGTTTTGGTTCATGTTATGCATGTTTTAGCATGTTAAAGTCATGAAACAAATGAAAACATAATAAAAGAGGATTTTTACACCCTCATACTTACATGTTTGGTTATGGCGAGTGACCGACGTAAGTGTAATAACTCGTTTGATTGGAAAAAACTCGGTTTAAAACCATTTTGGTAAGTAAAAGAGTGTTTTAAAAGTTTAGTGATGGTGTAGTGGTCAAAGTGGTCGGACAAGTGATTTAATGCACGATGACGGTACCAAACAATGTGTAAGGCTTGTATTTACGATCGGTAGGTCGTAAATACGCGTCGGGTTGTGACTTAAGAAGTCGAGTCGAGAATTTTAAGGGAGAAAAGAGGGGGCGGACACTCGCGTAAGTCTCAAATGGGTGACATTTGAGGGGTATTTATAGGAGAATGAGTGGTTGTGTGAGTTTTGAGCGACGTGGCCACCTGGGCTGCTCAAAGAGGCGCGAGCCATGCCACGGGTCTTCGAGTTGTGTTGTCGCTTTCACAACAAACGCAATCATGATTTGTTTTATCCTAGTTTTTGTAGTCACATGTTTGGTACTTGACCAACATGAATCCGGGAAAACTTAGCATAGAAGGCTTGAAGATATTTTATTTTTGTGGTTGACTCGGTTTGACTCGTTGTTGGAGTCGGGATTTGAATTTTTGAGTCGGTTTTTGGTCCGGTGTCGGTTTTGACTCTAGTTAGTGTCATTGCGACCCCGTCGTCGTGCATTAAACACTCCAGGTATTTTTGAAATGTTTTGAAATGTTTTGTTTTCGAAATCGTTTTAAGTTTTCCGACGTAGAGTTGTATACAAACTGTCGATCAAATGCTGCGATCCCAAAACATGTTGTAGTCCTATAATCATCGGGTGTTTGTTGGAGTCTCAGCAGATACTGGGTATCTACAACAGGTAGTGGTGATTCACGGTGGAAGTGGTGGTTGGTGGTCTTGGTGTCGGGTTTAGGTGTTTTTACACGGGTTTGGTGTGTGTTGTGCAAGGGCTTGTAACACGGATTAAAACCGTGTATGGTGGGTTGTTTGTGAGTTTTGAACACGGGATTTAACACGGGTTTGTTATTTTGGGATTGTTAAGATTGGTTTAATAAATGATAAATTACGTAATAATATAATTAATGTAATTAAAGGTAATTAAATCAATTGATTATAAATAGTTAGTAATTGCAAACATTATTTGTGCTAGGTGACAGATTTGTTGAAAAATACTTTTAGTTGATTTCTTAAAACTGCGTAATCACTACTACAAAAATGATCAAAGAGAACGGTTGCCAAGCGTTCTTATAGCTACTTTGGACCGTCCTGTGGCCAAGCATTCTCTTTTATCTAAGAGAACGGTTGAAATCAAGTCAAACCGGTCTCTTTGTAACAACAATCAGAACGGTTGCATATTAGAACCGGTCTCTTTGATAAGGGTGATCTCCTTGATACAGTTGTCGATTTATTTGGCGCCTTTGTTTTACATTTTCAAAGAGAACGGGTTTTATAAGGAACCATTCTCTTTGATACTCTTTTTTTTTCTAAAAAAAAAAATATTTCTGTTTTTATCGTAACCCCTACACAATTGGATCGTATAGCTCATAAGAATTAAACCTGCATTACAATTCAGAAACTCCAGCATGTTTTAGCAACAAAGACCTTCAGATTTAATTTTAATTCATAAGGAGAAATCCTTCAAAAATTATACAAACGTCCTATGATATTTTTAAGAGCCTAGAGGGTACAAATATCAAAATACGTAAAACATAGAAATTAAACTCTAATAATCGTCTTCATCCACCATTACTTTTGGGCTTAAAATTGAGTGTGAATTCAGCTCAAATATTCTTGTGGACATGGGGCCACGGGAGCGCTTGGGAGACAAGCGTTTGCATTTGTGGAGTCGCCACCAATTTTTATGGGAAATTGGAACCGTTCGAATACCTCGTGTCATGTCAAGACACAAAGTAGTAACATGAACACTAAGAAAACGTTACCCTTAGCATTCTATGACTAGAATGACTCTCATGGATGCCAATGAACACGGATGTTCACAGAGATCTAGAGTAAGGGGTGAGGGTACGTATTAGGAAGCTCTTTTGATCGAACACCTAATCCCGCCCGCCTCGATAGCGGCCTCTACTAATGATTGGGGAAAATCGTCTATACTTGATATATTGTCGATTATATGCATGCAATGCAACATCCAATGTTTTAATCCTAACATGTGAGAATTAATACTAAGTCGGTAAACACGTAATTTAATCATGCAATTGGGTCAAAGTAGGATTTAAGGTTGATTACATGTGAAGGCATACAATATGATACAAGGAATACAATAAATACAATAAAGAAAATTACAATAAAGAAAATTACAATAATTACATTGGATTAATGATTTATGTCGAAAATACTTTTAAAACAGATAATTTGAGAAAGAATAAATTAATAAATTAACGAACATGAATTAGGGGATAATACTAGTAGTAGTTAATTAATACGTAAGCTAAAACTAAGTCGAGGCAGAACGGAAGTTCGGAGACAGAAGTCAACCTGGAACAGGCGCAGCAGAGCTGTGCCCTCTGGAAGAGGCGCAGCAGTTGCTGCGTCTGTTCCAAGGCTGAGTTCTGGCTGTGAAGCCGGAACTGCAAATCGTTAATATTCTTGGGTGAATTTAATGATTGATTACGATATTCGACTCGGATGAAAGTGATTTAATACATTAATTACATATGAATGAGTCATAAAAGCAATAAAACATGGATGAGACGGACACGAACGAATTATTTACATGGATGAAAGATTGATAAGTGACATAGGTGAACTAAATATGTTAGACATGATGAATTAATGACGAACTAATGACGAATACGATAATAGACAGATAGAAATATATCAAAGGTCGAAATCCAGAAACTCAATATGAACAAATCGAATTTCTACAACCCGGATTGAGTTTAATGACGAAAACCCGCAAATATTGGATTATAAGGGATTTAAGTCGAATTTAATGATTAAATTACACGCTAATGAATGATAAATAGTGTACATGTGAAATTATTATGCTATTACGTCAAAGAATTGGGGAAAACAAACGAAAACAAATGAAAGAAAACGAATTTACAGAGGACGAAGGAAGAAGAAAGGAAGCACGAACTGCGGCAGCCTCATGAAGAGGCGCTGCAGTTGCTGCGTCCTTTCTCGACGGTTATCTTCTGGTAATCCGTAAAAAGGGTTTTAAAGCACGGTTTTAGAAATCGGTTTTAACAAGTATTTTCGACATAAACCATACATTAATGATACAAAAGTAAATAACAACAAATAAAAGAGAGATTTACACCCTCAGACTTACATGTTTGACGAAACGAGATGACCTAAGTTTACGATTAGTGATGCTCGACTCGAATGTAACGAAAGTGCCCTCGTAAGAGGAAAACGTTTAAGATTAGTTAAGTTGATTGATGTGGAGTTGGTCAAATTGGTCGGTCATGCAAACGAGGCTGGTACTCAGAAGGATCCGAGCTTACGTGGTCGAATGTTCAAGCACGTAGACGCCAAAAAGTAAGAACGTGGTCTAGAATGCAAAGGGAGAAGAGAAGGGCGGACACTCGCGTGAGAAATATGAGGAGCGAAGGCTCCTATTTATACTAATCACGTGAAGGAATAGGGTTTTCAGAGAGACTTTGGAAGTGAATCTCGAAAAGATATGAAAAAGGTACAAAAAACTACGCAGAAAAGGACCTGGGAAGAGGCGCAGCAGTCACTGCGTCTCTTGGAAGAGGCGCAGCACCTGCTGCGTCTGTTCCCAAGTGGTTTCCTCCTGCGGAAGAAAGATTTCCGTGTTTGGTTTATGGAATGACGGGATTATCTTATTTTCCTTATTATTTTGTATGAATATTACGGGAAATTGTTTACCAAAGAATAAAAGATTGTGAAAGATTTATAAAATATGGAATAGAAATATCCGGAACATTCTAGAACATTGTGACTCGGGATTTAGCGGTTATTAGAAAATGAAGACGGTTTTAGGCCCGGACTCCAAATGTACTCTAATTACTGTCAAAACGACCGTATCGGCGCGTAGATGACAACTAAGAGGTAGACATAAGTGTTTGAGTAATCACTTGACGATAAACTTACGAACGGTCACAAATCGTTCCGCGTACCAAACATGCAGCCCAATCATCACCGAGTGGTTTGCGGGAGGTGCAGAAATGAGGTGTCTACAGAGCCCCCACTTTGACTGAGGCTTGGACAAGGCGAAAGTCAAAGTATAGCCATCAGGTCAATCGAAGATTACAACCTGACGACTATGGTGACGCGAGGCGGCTCAAGGGGTCTGAGCCAAGGACCTGTCGTCGGGAACATTTTTGAGTCTGTCGACTATCGGGGAGGGTCGTTTAATGTCCATTAGACTACGTAAGGAAGCTCGCCAGCCATAAGAAGAGACCATACCTGAGATACCCCTAGGTGAAACGGGACTGAAGACGCTTTGGCAAAACTCTTTGGTCTGAAGATAACTTGGTTTCTGAAGGCATTAGGGGTCACAGGGATTCTGAAGAAACTTGTTAATACTTCTGAAGGTTAACTCTGAAGGCTATCTCTCACTGAAGGACAACTCTCTCTAAAGGACTGAAAGGGGACTTAACTGAAAAGGGGTTATCTGAAGGTTACTGAAAGGATTATCCTGAAGTGTCTGAAGAAATAAAGGATTATCTGAAGGGAGGAAGACCGAAGGAAGGATTATCGTAAAAGGGTCATCTAAGGGTTATTTGAAGGGTATCTGAAGGTTATTGAAAGGATCAACATATGAAGGATTATTTTGAAGGGATAAGGCTGAAGGAAGGATTATCCTGAAAGGGTCATCTAAGGGTTATCTGAAGGGTATCTGAAGGTTATCTGAATATACGAAGGTTATCTGAAGGGTTATCTGAAAGATTAAGGCAAGTTTCTGACAGACCTGAAGGGTTTATCCCGAAAAGGGTTATCTGAAAGATTAAGGTAAGTTTCTGAAAGATCTGAATGGTTTATCCTGAAAAGGGTTATCTTAAAGATATGAAGGTTTATCCTGAAAAGGGTTACCTAAAGGGATGGAGGATCACCTGGGGGTATCTGTTTGTCTCTGTCCTCAAGTAAACTCTCACTGGGGAATAAAACGATGATTTTGGGGAATCTACCTGTCTCTATCCTCAAGCAAACTCTCGTTGGGTGATTAAAACGATGATTTTGGGAGAAGACAGCAGGACACAGTCTGGAACTGCTGGGAGAAATCTGCTTGCGTTCAGCTTCAAACAAATTCCGGAAGGATTTGGGGTTGTTGATCTTCATGTCTCGAGAGAGAATGACTGACGGTCGTGAACTCTCGCTGAGGGAACATAATCGGGAACTGATCTCCATATCTCGAGAGGGAATGTCTATCCGTGTACTCTCACTGGGGGAACATAATAGAGGTGTATCGAAACACCTGTCAAAGAATATTCGCTCGTTGTGGCAAGCGAGGTCTTGATAAAGTACTGCTTCTGATACCTACTAGCATGGTTAGTAGCCACACAAGAATGCAATCTAATATATGCACGTAAGCAATTATCACATGGACCTCGAACGAGGGAACACATAGGTTTTGCAAAAGTTGTTTCTTTATAAAAGTCGTTTAAAACTTATTCAAAGAAGTTTTTCGTTTGTAATGCGTTATGCATATTCAATGGGCTTTAGACATAGGACTTGACATGACACAGACCTTATAGGACGCGACGCGAAATGTAGACTTAGGTTTGACTGACGCGACACTAACTTAGATTTGACGCGACACAGGGATGATTTTGACAGACTTTGCTTAAGTATGCGCAACCCCTAGCCAAGTGTGAGTGACAATGCGTATCAGTTCCAAAGGTAGAAGAATTGCAAGTATGATGAAGGCATATAAAGGCAAGGCATGAGGCATGGATCATCTGTCTACTGGGACAACTTTCGCCACCATTTGCTGTAAAAGAGACCCCTCTTGAGGCACGATGACTTGGAGAATTGATCTAAGATCTTTGTCATTGTCTGGACCGAGTACTAGCTAGACTTAGAAGAATAAATAAAGGGTGGCATCTTGGACGAGAAGTCCCCAGGATGAGAAGCTGACTCTGGAATTTGGTGAAAAAGAGGCTGGGTGACAATAAGGAGCCCCAGTAAAGAGGTGTTGGTTGAGGTTGGAAGGTTGAAAATTGGGATGGTTGTGTCCTTGAGGACTGCCTACGTATTCACGTGAAGTGAAATCAAACCAGGTCGTAGCTCAGAGGTTTGGTTAATTTTGCTTGAGTGTTGTGGTTGTATCCTTCTTGTGTAAGAAAGGACTGCCTACGTATCCACCTAAAGAGGTGAAATCAAACCATGCTCGTAGTTCAAGTGTGTGCCTAAGCTATGTTGTTAGGACCTTAAAGTGGAGGGGTCACAAAGGTAATATTCCTTTGGTGACTCGAAGAATTGATTTGAGATAACTCCCTCTGATCATAGACCAAAGAGGTATAATTAGGTTTGTAAAAAATTTCCTTGTCGTGTGAGCACACTCAAAAGTGGACCCTAAGGATGGATATGGGTATGTCCCGTTCTAGGTAGCAAAGTATTTGAAGACTCCGTGTATGGGTCAAGGTGAAACTGGATTGGATATTTAAAATGTGGAGCTCGGACATAAGAGGCTTTGATGAACAAATCTCTGGAGCTTGATTTTGTGAAGTTAAGGCTTAATGGGGTTATGGCTTGTAATATGGGTTGGAAATGGAGTCTCTTGGCTTGATGTAGCCTGAGCACATAAAGGTAGGTTAAAATGACGTGGGATCAGGTTTCCATGTCTTGGCCCTAAAGGATGGGTATACTTGACAAGCTTTAGAGGATTCTCAAAATTCCTAACTATCTCCCTGGTAACGGTCTCGAGAAGGACTTAGGGTTTGTAATGTATGCAAGGCAAAGAGAGGGTGCTAGCTGACCATCTTCATTGATGTCTTGATTCGACCCTGTAACTTGATTCTAGATACACTTCAGCAGTATTCCGTTCAGCATTTGATTTCAGACTTGTTCTTGATTCAGACTCAGATTCTTGGTCTGGAATATATCTTTGCTTTTTGCTCGTATTCTTGATTTGGTTTTTGAGGATAACATTGACTTTGGATATTGACTTGCTTGATTGAACCTTATTCTTATTTTGATTCTTTTGTCTTGGACTAGGGGCATAACCGTGGTCTTGGATATTGATCTTGGTTATTTCTCTTGATTGAGCCTTTGTCTTTGATCATGGCTCGTATTGTTTTGGATTTTCATGCTACCATGTATTTGGGTCAGACTAGCACCTTTTGTGTGAAACGGGTTGGTCTTTTACTAAACATGGGTGTTTATTGTGGGGAATGGGCTTGCCTTCCGTCATGGATTGTCAACAAGGGAGATGGTCTGAATTCGTCTTAGAATCTCTTGAGATATGCTCGTCCTAGACTAGGGTTATATTGTGGTTTCTATTGCCAGACATGGAATAGGTAAGAAAAATGAACACGGAGTTTTAGGTCCTCTACAACTTGGAATGGAACATCATCTAAGTGTACTTACATCGACTTGGAACGTGTGGTTGTTGTTCGTTTTAAAAATGCCTCAAATCAATTCTTGTTGTCACAGGAAAAGGGGAAAGGAAGAGATATGATAGAATATGTGGAGTGAAAATTGTATTTTTATTGAAATGAATAATACATATTTAACATAGACTCGAGAAGACATGTGACTCGTGGGACAGCCCCCAGGTTGTCACAAGAAATGGAAATGAAGAAAGACGCTAGAACAATTTTATGGGTTAGAAAGCCTAGGACTCGGACTTGGACTCGGACTTTGACTCGATTTTTGATTTAGACTCGTAATCATCGGCCCATGCTTGAACATTTTCTCTTCCAGCAACTGGTTTTGGCATCTGACTTTGAGCATTCACCCATTTGAGCACCTCATCCTCATCATTGGGAATATTGGAAGGATAACAGTCAAGAAGAGTTTCTTGATAAGTGGCATATCCATGAGGATCGCTTAAGCTACCTTGTGGGTTAAAGGTTGAGAGGGACAATCTCCCGTTTTCGATCATATCCTGAATGACATGTTTTAATTTGTAACATTTCTCTGTATCATGCCCTTTGCCTCTATGGTATTTGCAGTAGGCATTCTTCATCCCAGAATTTGGATTTCTTCTCTAGGTCAGGTGTAGGGCCGATAAGCTTCAACATTGGTTGTTCCATGAGTCTCTGAAAGGCATCGGTGTATGTAATACCAATGTTGGTAAATTTCCTAGGAGGTGTGCTCTTATTTTCGGAAGCCTTTGTAAATGACCTTGGAGGGTTGTTAGGTTTCTTTGACGAAGGGTCAATGAGGTTGCCTTTGTTGATTTTGATTCCCGGATGGGAAGAACTAAGAATAGGTTGTCCATTTGTTGCTTTCTCCTTAGGACTGTTAAATTGAGGGTTTGTCTGGACACTTTTCATCTTAAGAGGTTGGGCATCAAGCTTCTTACCCATTTCAGCGAACTGGTTTTCAATGTTGGAAAGTCGAGAGTTTAAGCTATCAATAGCTCCCTCTATTTTGGAAAATTTGTTGTCGAAGGCCATGGAAAGCATGAGCATTCCATTTTGGATATCTTTGTCTTCGACATTGATTTCTTTGTTGTCGTAAGGATTTAGGAGATGAGAACAGTCTAGAGATGATTCTTCGTCATGTTTAATGATATTAGACCCAAGAGTGTCGGTCTTCTTGGATTTGTTGGCGGAAGGTGGCAAAGGAAGCTTGCGATCCTCGATCATATCCTGAATAATATGCTTTAGACAAAAGCGTTCCTCCGTATCGTGTCCCCTACCTCTATGGTGCTGACAATATGAATCGCCCTTCCATCTAGGGAATATCTTTTCAGGGTCTGGGGTTGGACCAATTGGATGAAGTTTTACTTGGGAAATAAGTCTTTGTAGAGCTACTTCATATGTGGTTCCGAGGTCAACGAATTCCCTATAAGCTCGTCCCGGCCTTCTGGGTGGAGTTTCCAAGAGGTTGACTCCCTTGTCTTCATTGGCCTTCTTAGATGGGTGAGTTGTGTTGAAGCTATGACCTGGCCTTGGGGTATGAGAAGATGGTAAAGGTTTCATCATATCTATTTTGTTTTCCATATTGATGACACGAGCGCTCAAGTCTTCGACGGTGGCCTGGAGCTTAATGACTGTAGTACTTAGTCCCTCGACGACGACAGATAAACGCTCTTTAACATTTTCATTGGAAATTGCAGAATTCCTACCGAGAAGAAAATGACGCACGTTACAACTTGATTTGACATGGGATTACGCATACTAAGGTAACAAACAAAGGATACACGACGAGACGAGATGACTAGACTCTTGACTTGTGAATCTAGGAAAGTCGTGAGTGACTTCTCGTGTTTGAATTCACGGTGCTTGACTATAATTTTTAGACTCGAGTGTTGACTTTGACGGAGTGACCCTAATATGATTGACCTTATTGACGGGATTGATGACACATGTTAATTCTAATTTGTGTTGTTTAAGACAGACTTGACTCAAGGTTTGCTTATAGGTTTTAAGAAGACTATTGTAGTTTAGACTCAAATATGAGGCCCATTGAGACTCGTGTGTTGAGCCTCGAAACGTGTGACTCGAGGTGTCGAAAATGCTTAGTTCCTAAATGAATTGGGGTAGGGAGTCCAAAATGACGGCGTGACGCCTTAGGACTTGACTTGAATTTTGAAAAGACTCAAAATGTAAAGGAAGACGGGTTTATGACTCGACAGAGTTCCGACTAGGACATAGTCGGTTTGAACTTTGACTCTAACTTAGCCCAATTGAATTTACATATTTACATTTACACGATTTGAAAAATATTTTGGTTTTCTCTTTTTTTTCTTTTTCCTTTTTTTTTTTCGGACCTTTTTTTTGTGTTTTTTTTTCTTTCGTTTTTTTTGTTTTGTTGTTTTGTATTTAGTTTTGAAATGGGTTTTAGGCCCGAAGTTTGAATCGACATTTTGGACAGAGTTTCGTCTTATTTTGTGCTATTTTGAAAGAAAATGTTTACATTTTGAAAAGGATTTTATTTTACAAAATTTCGTCATGGTTTTGCTTATAAAATGGTGATCACATATGATACGAGCATATATACATGCATTATAACGTGATGCTGAGTGCATTTAAAAGGGTTTTGGTTTAAAGGGTGGGTTGCCATACCGAACAATCAAACCCGGGGTCTGTGGAGAGGCTCGTACCAAACAAGAGTAAGGCCGATTCCTAGTCCATTTCCTCAAGTAGTGAAGGTCCTTGATACAAACAAGAGTAAACATCATGGTATGGATGACGTCAATCGCTATCCATCCTTAGGCCCAAATAAGAATTAGGACCGTTTAGACGGGACGATTGGTCGCATGGGTTGGGTCGGGCCTAGGAAGGCCGAATAAACGGTCTAGAAAGACTGAGTTATGAAAAAACGACAATTGTCTTGTACAAACTCTTCCCTAACCTTGTTCAAGTTTCACCCTTTTGGCTACACGTAAGTGTATTATCCCCAGCGGAGTCGCCAAACTGTGGACATGGGGCCACGGGGGCGCTTGGGAGACAAGCGTTTGCATTTGTCGAGTCGCCACCAATTTTTATGGGAAATTGGAACCGTTCGAATACCTCGTGTCATGTCAAGACACAAAGTAGTGACATGAACACTAAGAACTCGTTACCCTTAGCATTCTATGTCTAGAATGACTCTCGTGGATGCCAATGAACACGGATGTTCACAGATATCTGGAGAAAGGGGTGAGGGTACGTATTAGGAAGCTCTTTTGATCGAACACCTAATCCCGCCCGCCTCGATAGCGGCCTCTACTAATGATTAGGGAAAATCATCTATACTTGATATATTGTCGATTATATGCATGCAATGCAACATCCAATGTTTTAATCCTAACATGTGAGAATTAATACTAAGTCGGTAAACACGTAATTTAATCATGCAATTGGGTCAAAGTAGGATTTAAGGTTGATTACATGTGAAGGCATACAATATGATACAAGGAATACAATAAAGAAAATTACAATAAAGAAAATTACAATAATTACATTGGATTAATGATTTATGTCGAAAATACTTTTAAAACGGATAATTTGATAAACAATAAATTTATAAATTAA
The DNA here is from genome assembly GCF_048544455.1 of Silene latifolia. Classification (NCBI taxonomy): domain Eukaryota; kingdom Viridiplantae; phylum Streptophyta; class Magnoliopsida; order Caryophyllales; family Caryophyllaceae; genus Silene; species Silene latifolia. The sequence goes on along the minus strand of NW_027413141.1, from coordinate 474,454 downwards.
CGAATAGGAATTAGGGGATAAAAAGAGTAGTAGTTAATTAATAAGTAAGCTAAAACTAAGTCGAGGCAGAACGGAAGTTCGGAGACAGAAGTCAACCTGGAACAGGCGCAACAGTTGCTGCGTCTGTTCCAAGGCTGAGTTCTGGCTGTGAAGCCGGAACTGCAAATCGTTAATATTCTTGGGTGAATTTAATGATTGATTACGATATTAGACTCGGATGAAAGTGATTTAATACATTAATTACATATGAATGAGTCATAAAAGCAATAAATCATAGATGAGACGAACACGAACGAATTATTTACATGGATGAAAGATTGATTAGTGACATAGGTGAACTAAATAGGTTAAACATGATGAATTAATGACGAACTAATGACGAATACGACAATAGACAGATGGAAATATATCAAAGGTCGAAATCCAGAAACTCAATATGAACAAATCGAATTTCTACAACCCGGATTGAGTTTAATGACGAAAACCCGCAAATATTGGATTATAAGGGATTTAAGTCGAATTTAATGATTAAATTACATGCTAATGAATGATAAATAGTGTACATGTGAAATTATTATGCTATTACGTCAAGGAATTGGGGAAAACAAACGAAAACAAATGAAAGAAAACGAATTTAAAGAGGACAAAGGAAGAAGAAAGGAAGCAGGAACTGCGGCAGCCTCACGATGAGGCGCAGCAGGTACTGCGCTCCTTCGAAGAGGTGCAGCAGTTGCTGCGTCCTTTCTCGACGGTTATTTTCTGGTGATCCGTAAAAAGGGTTTTAAAGCACGGTTTTAGAAATCAGTTTTAACAAGTATTTTCGACATAAAGCTTACATTAATGATACAAAAGTAAATAACAACAAATAAAAGAGAGATTTACACCCTCAGACATACATGTTTGACGAAACGAGATGAACTAAGTTTACGATTAGTGATGCTCGACTCGAATGTAACGAAAGTGCCCTCGTAAGAGGAAAACGATTAAGATTAGTTAAGTTGATTGATGTGGAGTTGGTCAAATTGGTCGGTCATGCAAACGAGGCTGGTACTCAGAAGGATCCGAGCTTACGTGGTCGAATGTTCAAGCACGTAGACGCCAAAAAGTAAGATCGTGGTCTAGAATGTAAAGGGAGAAGAGAAGGGCGGACACTCGCATGAGAAATATGAGGAGCGAAGGCTCCTATTTATACTAATCACGTGAAGGAATAGGGTTTTCGGAGAGACTTTGGAAGTGAATCTCGAAAAGATATGAAAAAATACGCAGAAAAGGACCTGGAAAGAGGCGCAGCAGTCACTGCGTCTCTTGGAAGAGGCGCAACACCTGCTGCGTCTATTCCCAAGTGGTTTCCTCCTGAGGAAGAAAGATTTTCGTGTTTGGTTTATGGATAGACGGGATTATCTTATTTTCTTTAATATTTTGTATGAATATTACGGGAAATTGTTTACCAAAGAATAAAAGATTGTGAAAGATTTATAAAATATGGAATAGAAATATCCGGAACATTCCAGAACATTCTGACTCGGGATTTAACGGTTATCAGAAAATGAAGACGGTTTTAGGCCCGGACTCCAAATGTACTCTAATTACTGTCAAAACGACCGTATCAGCGCGTAGATGACAACTAAGAGGTAGACATCAGTGTTTGAGCAATCACTTGACGATAAACTTACGAACTGTCACAAATCGTTCCGCGTACCAAACATGCGGCCTAATCATCACCGGGTGGTTTGCGGGAGGTGCAGAAATGAGGTGTCTATAATTCTGCACCTCGTCAATTTGCTCAACCGTATATGTCTTTGAGGCGTTAAGCATGAACTATATACATAAGACACCCAAGTAGTTAAAACACTATATATGACGTGTTAAGTAAAAACATTACTAAGATGGAAATGAGTAAAACAAAGAGATGAAAATGATTGAAATGAAGAATAAAAACACATACATTTGGGGTAATATTAATATATCTTCCTTTGATAAGCTCCAACATATATCGGTAAACATAATATCCGCATAATACGCTCCCAAGAGGCTCCATAGGACACTAAAATAAAAACCCATAATGAGATATACATAGCAATAAATTTCCTCGCCTATTTGAGACATCAATCATGACGGTCATGTTTCTGTCTAAAGAGTAACAAACCATCAGCAATACACATACAATAAAACCATAAGGACATTCAAGTAAAGAAATCTCATGAAGCCCAACATCCAAAAAAACTATCTGATACAATTCCTCTGAGCTATTTTAATAGCTACAGCACGCTAATATGCTTTTAACAGTACTTAGATAAGACTATATTACCATTGATCATATCAATATATCATACTATGCAAGTGTTTAGAATTATAAGTGTAGCTTTAAGAGTTTAAGGTAGGATTAAGGTTTTGACATAGCATAATCTCCTGTAAAAACTCGGTTAAGAACTAACATGGAAACCTTGTAAAATGTAAACTAACAGGATATGCCCGTATGGAATGGCAAGGGATCCAAGTCCACGTCTCCAAATTATTTAAATGAACAATATTCATAATTTTCTTTTACACTGCAAAGATGTCATCTGCAGCTCCAAAAAAAGCTTAGAGGATAGCAAAAAATTTTCCTTTAGCACAAGTTGCATAGCCATTAGAGAACTACACAAAAGTAAGGAGGCAGCAAGAAAGAGCTGACTAGCTAAGGTGCATATGCATTGCAGGTAAGATTGTAATTGGTAATTGTCAAATTTTTGAGTAAGGGGGGGAAAACTCACCATCTAATCAAGCTACCTCTGTACAGTAACCCTTATCTTCAATCTTTCTGCAATTAAAAAAAAGCCATGAAACATTTAATTACAATAGCTTAAATTGCTACATCCATAGTCAACACCTATAGTCTCAGACGATCTGGGTCCTTGAGATCATAACTGCCAGAACAGTGAAAACTTGGCACATTATTATACCCTAAGTCCTCCTCGGTCTCTCCCCCAAAGCCATTACAACTAAAGAATAAAGTGATTTAAAACCTATTATCCGCAAATTACACATGATCGCTGAAATAAATTCATACTCTCCATAGCAAATATGGAGTACATTATTTGGAAGTACATGGGAGTCAAAATAGCCAAATTTAGAAGTCTTGTTGTTTTAATTGTTATTCAAATAGGAAGTCATAAAACGTGGTATATGTTCTCAAGATATAGCATGAAATTCACCTTAATATCACTCAACTTCAGACAATGGCCAACAATGGCGACTTCTCCTGCTTCCTCAAATGCTAACATATCTCCCTAACTCATTGCCTTGACTTCCTTCGCAACAACTCCCATGGATATTCCAAGCCTTTTGCCCAGCACACTACGATGAAAAAAGGTAGCGATATCAACAAATCAGCATAACAAGTAGTATATGATACACCTAACTACTTGACGGAAGACTCCACTCGGAATACCTGAAATCAGGCTCAACACAAAGGGAAGCATATTTCAGAGGATTATTGCAGGGGACAAGTGACCTTATAATCAGCTCTTCAGGAACATACTGCAATTTATATGATTATAAGGATGCATTTAGTAATGTACAGATTTATGTGAGAGGAATTAGAATATGAGCATGACAAAGGTACAACTTACCACACCCTTTATAGTAATATAAAACACACACAAAAAATTGATCCCGAAGCCCACATGGTATGCATCTTAAAAGCATTCACCTCCCAGAACTACATTGACATTCAAGATAGGACTAGCATTGAAGTTAGTAGGGTCTAGAGGGCTAATCATTAAATATTTAGGCAAACTCAGAATTTAAGTATATGAAAAGTCAGCAAAAATGGGCCAGTATCAGTTTAATGGGTAACTCTAAGTTACGACAATTTATGACAATAAGGTATTTTACCCTTTATGGCGCCGATGAAAACCTTGATGAGATTAACGTAACTGATTAATCGAGACCTCCATAACTAGTAATACTAATCAAAAGTGCTTCCAAGACCGGACAACACTCAAGGTGAATACTAATCAATATTCAAAAATAGTGAAGTGAAGAAAAAATAGAGAAAACGTCAATCTCCAGGATGCCTCCTATTTATAATCATAGAATCACATCACCTTAGATTAATCTTTTGATTAAATATGGTCTCGTAAAAAGAATAGATTGCAAACCATCCATCTTCCAGAAACGCTATTCCATAAGCTTATTGCAGGTGCCAATGCCAACAGCTGCAACAAGATGCCATGCCGCGTGTAGGTATGGAGTATCAGGGAAAACATCATCAGCAACAAACAATGCACCACCTAACAATGACGATGCTTTGTGTATATTATGTGCCATTCTTAGCTCTGGGTCTTTTACTGCTCTCTTTGCAAATGCTACGTGAAAATATTATACGATTTATTCTTGAACAAACTTGACAGAAACTGCACAAACCAATCATTCAGACACTGCCATAGAAGCTGTACTTAACAGAGGCCACAAGGGAAGTCCCCAAGAATTAGATACTTAGTAATTACTAATGTCAGAGACACATAACTACAACTTGACAATAGGCATTAGGCTCCTCAACAAGTACAAGAATCTCACTCAAAACCATAAAGTCTTAAGGTTAAGTGTTCCAAGTCAATTTTTTAGTGGACTTTCCTTTTGGAGAAACCAATATCTTCAGAAAATTATAAAAACAAATTTATCACTTCTTGCATTCAAAACGCTCAAAAAGTTATGGCATCCTATTATATCTACATTATCAGTTGTCAATATAATCACCAAGATGATAGTTGCGATTTGAAGTAAATACAAATAATGACGGTTCAATTTGAAGGAACCAGCAACTCCTAGCATGATCTCAAAAATCAAATTACGTAGAAGTTGCAAAACAATTGGAATTAACGCCGGTTTGGAGTTTAGAGTCTTTGCAAAAAATTGGAACTACGTTGAGATTAGTAGATCTAATTTTCACCTGACCCTAATTCAAATTAAACAATAACCCTAAAATATTTGAAGGAATTCAGATCGGTAAGAAAACTAATACCTAGGATGAAGTGGCTGGGATTGACAATGGTAAGGTTGAAAGCATCGTCGGTGTTGATTGAAGAACATCGTCGGAGTACGAGCGATCACGGACAAGGGGCGAGACCGCACTAGATTGAAAGAAACTAATAAAGCGATGGAAGTGATATGTGTTTCAAAGAAAGTAACTGATCAAGTGTGAACCGGAAGTTTGATTGTATTTAGGGATTTACAAATTAACAAATAGAACGGTTGATGAAGAGTGACCGTGCTCTTTGTTTTTCAAGGAGAACGGTTATAGATATTAACCGGTTTCCTATTTCTTTTAAGACGGTTGATCAAATATAACCGTTCTCTTTTTTAATTTACAAGAACGGTTCTAACAAACAACCGTTCTCTTTTGGAGTCGTATATGCCCGCCAAACTAAAAATAAGAAAGACACCGGTTCCGCTATCAACCATTCTCTTCGATGCGTTCTCGTAGCCTTAAATTGTAGTAGTGAATTGGAATATTTGCTTGCCAGGTAGGATATCTACTCAACTGTGTCTTTATGTGGTTATATCAATCATATGACATGATTGTTTGTTTGGTTTATAGCCTTGGCTGAGATATTATTGTGGATTGTTTATGGAAGTATATTATCTTTGCTGCATTCATTGACATGTCATATGCATATTGGTTTTCAGTTATTGTGATTTAGGCCCAGGCTGGTGCTGCATTTGCAGACTTGTCATTGGTGTCCTCAGATTTATTTTGGTTTAAGGCCCAGGCTAGTTCTGTAGACATGTCTCCGGTGTCCTCAGGTGTATCCTGTTTGACGCAACTTCGGTTGAGGGTCTTCCCCGGGCCAAATATTGGCGGGATGAACGGGTGTCTCGGGTGATAAGCGCAACTACATTGCATTTGCATATCATGCATATTTATTATTGTGTTTATACTATTGCTTATATATCCTACTCGACCTTTGGTTGACGTGTGTGTGTTGCGTCAAAATAAAATGATGCCTGCTTTAATTGATGGCGTCCTGTGGTGAACCAATTAATATTTCGTTTAATTGGGGAGCATATTAAATAACAGGTACTTGAGTTGGCTGATATGGGAGCACGAGATGCGTGAGGCTGGATGTAACACCCCCATATTCCAAGTACCTTAGCAGGACCACTTAAGGCATGGGAATGCTACCATCTCGGTTACCCGAGGCAATGTATATCAAATAGACAATAAAGAAACATACTTTAATGAATATATTTAAAGTCATACAAGTCCAAAACCAAAACTGATAAAGAAAATACAAATGTTCCTCAAAATTGTCAAACCAACTAAATAAAATGAATGTTTAAGACACAGCGGAAGACTTCTAGACATCTCGTGGCAACTTAACCTAGCTATCACATGTGCATCATCTCATACCTGCTCAATAACTGCTCACCATCCCCGAATGGATCACCACAGTTTTCAAAACATTTAAACCGGGGTTAGTTACTGTTTACATAAAACAATACAACAAAATCGATACAACAATCATCCAACCTCCATCATAACTCCACACACCTGACTACACACTAAAGTGCGTCGTCCTGCCAGAATACCCATCGCAACATGTATTCCACACCGCCAGTGGGGGACCGCAGCCGTTCCCACCTAAGCCCCGCTCATCTCATCCGAGCGATAACGCATGTTCCTAAATGTGCATATCCTCTCTGTGGCGGGTTCCACAGAGGGCGAATCAAGGGCGTGAAGCCACTCTCGCAAGTGACTCCACTCAGCCGAGGGCGCACCTCGCGAACCACAGACATCTAATCACAACCAACCACATTATACAACAACAATTACCAATTACCAATTCCAATATGAAACAAATCAACAACAATGATCAACCATCAACAAAACTATGTAAACAATAACCGAGTAGGGAAACCCTACCTGGAATAGCAACCACAAGACCGTCACCGCAGCTACTCAGTAATGTTCCTCTACGAATCGTCCTCCTATAACACATATTCATATAATCATCACCTAATGAACATAATACACCCAAAACCCCAAAATCTACCCAATTAGGGTTTTAAACAAACTCAATGAAACATTATAAAAATTATACAAAAATCTTAGCCTTGACGCGACGAACTCAACGGCATAAAGAACAAGACAATCCGACGATCCTAGCCCTTGTGATTTGCTAATAACGCAATGAAAGATAACTACGTAACTTCTTTTTCTTTTGAATTGTTTTAGAAAGGTGAAAAAGTGATTTAGGAAGATGACGGAACCATTAAATACTAATCACGCGTTATTAACAAAACCCAGCTAAAATAACCCGTAAGACCAACTTACTCGATCGAGTGACCCTTACTCGATCGAGTGCCCAACATACTCGATCGAGTACCCATCAGGTAGCCTACTGTTTCGTATAAAAACATAGTTACTCGATAGAGTAAGCCCCACTCGATAGAGTACCTATAGACATAGAAAACCGTAGTATTACAGTCTTCCCTCCTTAAAAACAACTTCATCCCCGAAGTTCAACCCATACACAAAAACAAAACATACTAACTCAACTACGATACAACAACGCAACTACATCTCAAAACAAAACTCCCAACCAACACTCAAACCGACTCAAAACAACTAGTAACTTTTACCAAAACCAACATAAACCATACCAAAACCTTATGCGATCTCCTCTTACCCCCTAAAAAAAACATGGTTACGTCCCCGTAACCACACATACCCGATAAAAAAGAGACGGATACCGCTCCCTCATAGCCTCTTCCGCCTCCCAAGTAGCTTCCTCAACCTCATGGTTAGGCCAAAGAACCTTAAGCAATACCGTTTCCCCATTCCTAGTTTTCCAAACCTTGCGATCAAGAATCTATTTTGGCACCTCAAGATAAGACAAGGACTCATCCAACTCTATGTTCTCCACCTCTAACATATGTTAAGGATCGCTCACATACTTCCGTAACTGAGACACATGAAACACATTATGCACCCTATCCAAAGCTGCTGGTAACGCCAACCTGTAACCAACCTCACCTACACGATCCAAAATGTCATATGGTCCGATAAACGTTTGGCTCAGTTTACCTTTCTTACCAAACCTCATAACCCGACGCATAGGAGACACTTTCAAAAGAACCTTGTCCCCAACATGAAACTCTATGTCACTGACACGGCTGTCGCAACCCTATCAAAAATAAAACCAACTGGCTCTAACTTATGCAGCAGAGGTAAGTCGGGTATCGTATCTACAGGGAGACGATCACTATCTACTCGTTATTCTAGTCTGTCTAAGGTCACAAAACGGGGGTTTGAGTTGTTTAAACTAAACTAATGAACTGAATTAAAAGCAAAGGATTGAGAGAAAATATAGAGAGAGATGCCAGGATGTCGATTCACCATAATATCACACAAATCAGCTAAAGGTAGATAAGTCGGTCTGATATGAGAAGGGTAAAGGAAAGGTCCTCTCGGTCCGCTATTCGCCCTAAAATACTACTAACTTACCTTTCACCCTCATTAGTGTAGTCTATTGTTCATAACAGGTCTATTCATTCCAATCTCTCGATCTAGGTCTGAATTTAACCAGATTAATTGATTCAGTTGCATGCATTCAACCTAACAATTACAATTATATTGCTATGAAACAATTCTCACAACAAAACCTCTTAACCAATTATCGCGTCATCGATTTACTATATGGTTCCCCTAATCCTAGCATTAAAGAAATTAGCTATGCATAATTATGCATAATGGTAAATAAAGGAAGAACGAAAGATAAAGAAATAATAAACAACATGATAAAACGAGATGTGCAAAAGGGAAATAACATAAAAGAGAGAAAATGAATTACAAGAGTTTGAGATCCGGGAAAGAGAAGCAAGCAACGTCGAATAGAATAAGAAACAGAGGAAAAAGTTGTATGAAAGATGATAAAACCTAATTAAGTCTCCCCTATTTATAGGAGAGATATTTATTTTCCTAAGATACGATGACAAGATATTAAAATCTTACGTCAGATAGAAAAGTACTCGATCGAGGACTTTAGAACTCCTCGAGCGAGTAACTCCTAGCAAAAACCTCTCGATCGAGGACATTAGGTACTCGATCGAACACTATCAAAAATGCACCATTCGATCGAGTAGAAAAAGGACTCGATCGAGCAATATAGTACTCGATCGAGTGGTTTCCAGCGCATAATTCCTACTTCGCGCACTTAACTTCAAACGGCCGCCATTTCTTCGTTGCTTAGGCAAACAAAGCGTTTTCAGTGGCATTGGAAAGCTAAGAGTATAAGATTTGATCTCCAATTAGAATCACTTGAGTATCCTTTGTAGAATTAGAGATATGGCTCTTAAAAATAGGCACTAGTAATTTGAAGCTCTTATTTTGCTCGCCTAGCTACCTTACTTCTATGCGCATCACAAAATAGTAGTTTCCAAGCTCCGACTCAACTCATCTCCTAAATGCATGCATATGGACATGTTTTAGGCTTGATTACGCTCCTCTCCAGTTCATACCTGCAAATAATACAAGAGAAACCAAAGTAGACAATTCGGGGGACATTTGTAGCTAAACACTACTAAATATGCATAGGAATGCGTGCAAATGAAGTACAAAATGCCTATATTAAATGCACGCATCAGATCTCCCCAAACCAAACCTTTGCATGTCCCCAAGCAAACTATATGCAAAACTAATGGAACAGAAAAGAAAACTCAGAGCTAGCTACAAATTGTCCAGTCAAACTGATTTAACGGAAGCACTAATAATTATAGCAAAACAGTCAAATGCGAACGAGTTATGAGATGTTTATAATAAAGCTGAACCGTCGACCTTGCAAGACCTTTAATGATGGACTCTCATGGGTCACTCTTCTCTCATGAAGCAAAGGGTAAGCATATGAATTGTAAGAGAAGAAGAAAAATAGTCGCTCACCTAAACTACGACCGACATAAACATGCATGTAGCTAATATGATAAACAATTCTAGCTACCGTATACATACATTCCAACCAAACAAGGTCTGTCACAGCCATGTCAAATTTTGGCGCCGTTGCCGGGGAGGCAACTATTTTATTTACCTGTTTATTTTTGTCTGTCTTTAGCCTCAAGGAATTTATTCCTTGAGGCAGTTCTTTATTATCTTTTCTTCTAGTGTTGTTTTGATAGGTCCTACAGGTCCTACCTAGACAGGTTTCTAGGAGAAAGATCGTCAAAGGGAAGGCTTAAGTACCTTTGACTCTTCTGGCAGGATGTCTAACGTCTCTAGAATCATAGCACAATTTGAAGCTCAGAATGAAAGATCTGGCAAGCTGGAGAGTAGACAATAATGGGGCAGTCCGCCTCAGTTCCATACTAGGGCACAACTGGTGGTCTACTATGAGAGATGTTGTGCTGCGGGGCACAATGTTGTCATTTGTATGGCGGAAATTGGAGAAGTCTATGCGTTTAGGCAACATAGACAAGCTAGTAATTCCTTTGCACATGTGCTGCCACATCCGCTTCAGCAACAAGGCTATCAAAAGCCTCCTTTTATCTGGCCGCCGCAACAACAAACTCCTCTTCATGCTAAAAAGAATGGAGAAATTGCTGAGTTGAAGTCTTTGGTGAAGGCACTTGCACTTCACTTGCAAAAATATGATAAAGCTAGAGAGGCTCATTTCGAGCTACTCGAATCTCAAATAGCTAAATTAGCTGTCGAGTTGGATTCTAGGTAATCAGAGTTACCTATTGACGATGATGATATGTATGACTCGGAGTTTGAAGATTTAGCTGAAAATGACACATCATACGAAGACTTCTGCACTATATAGCAACAAAGATTCGATTGAACAGCCTACAACATTCGATCGGATGACTTATATGAGGATGAGGTGTTCGATCGAACAGGGTTCACCATTCGATCGAACAATTTTTACGAGGAAGACCTCGATCGAACAACCCAAACTGTTCGATCGAGCACTACTGAGGAAGAATACCTCGTGTTGAGTTTATGGATTCAAGTACCTAAGAGGGGGAGGGGGTGAATTATGTACTATTTTAAAAATTTTAACTACAACTTTATTAATTAAAGTGAGTTGCAAGAACAAAAGAGAAGAGAGAATACTTCGAGTAATATTGCGAGATTACACGAGTACTAAAATAAATGCCTGCTGAAGTATGAAAGTAACAACTGTTCGGACTGTATCTATTTGTCTCAGTTTATGGAATACAGACTGCAGACCAAATGTGACAAATGATGAATCACACTTCTAAATGTAAGCAAAGCAAGACAAACAACAATAAAAGAGCAGCGGAAATAAAGTGAGAAAATTAAACACGAGATTTTTGAATTGGTTCGGCAAGAAACTCAAGTGCCTACGTCCAATCTACTTTTTATTGATTTCTTTTAGTGATCTACTCCGACAACTAAAAGACCCGTACAATAAAAACACCAACCTACTCTGGTTGTAAAGCGAGTCCAAGAACTACTCCGTTCTTATGACAAGCCAACTCGCAACCTACTCCGGTTGCCAAGAGTTGAAGACTACTCCGTCCTAAACTCTACTAACACACTTAGAATGTTATAAGGATCAAGTTTCCACTAACATATTCTTAGCAAAGAATAGAGATGGACAACTTTTACAAGATCAACAATTCATAAGCAAGAGAGTTTAGTATGTTAAAGTAACAGTAGCCACGATTGTAATAACTTGAAGACTCTTAGAAGTTTTGCAAAGACACACGGTTTTAAGCTTTAAAAACAATTTGCAAACTTAGAAAATATTTCAGAAAAGGTCTTGGGATTTTTATGGAGGAATGGCTCGCCTTTTATAGAGAAAGTGAGTAAGGGGGTTGCTAGGGTTTTGAAGGGTGAAAGACCACACATGTGAAGAGCTTCAACAACCACCCAATACTTGCACCAAAGAAGGTTCTTTTGCAAAGGCAAGAATAGAGAAAGAGTGTTTGAAAGTTATCCATAAAAGCTCATGCAAATTCAGAAAACAAAGAGGGAAAAACAAGTCACATGATGACAAGTTTACACAAATATGGCAAAAAGCATTTCTTGTTTTCTAAAAGACCAAAGGGTCAAATTTGCACAAAGAGGAAACATTTTGAAAATGATAATTATTCAAACCACTCTTTATTGAAGGCCAAATCCTTATAAAAATCTGAAAGTTATCTTTCAAAAATAAGAGACACGAAAAAGGCTTTTGAAAGATAAAAAAGAATTCAAGTGTTACGAATTTAGGCAACAGTCCAGGCAGCTGTTACTTTGTAAAAGTAACAGTCGTCTTGACTGTTTCTGTTACTCTAGGATACTCTACTTTCTCACTTGTACATTAGATGACACTTAAGACTCAATACAAAGGGATGATTAACAACTTCAACACTTCTTAATCCATGCTTGATTTAATCATTAATCCTTAAAAGGTAAACTAAGATAACACAAATCAAATGGGCATGTTATCATCAATTTAAAGAACCCAACAAATTCCCCCTTTGATGATGACAAGCCCCAAACGAATGTATAAGCAATGTAAACACCTTCATTCAAGATTTTAAACAAGCAAGATCAAATGAGATAAGGGACTATATTACCTTATGAAAAGCAAGAACTTAAATCAAACTAACCATGACAATTTTACATTGCCCCGAAACAAGATTCAAAGCTAAGAAGGTTAGGCCTAGACATTAGTTAATCAAAATGCAAGGAGATTAAGAGAATGAGTTTACCTTTTCCCCCTCTTGACATCATCAAAAAGGATAGGGATGTCAAAGGCATTAGAGTGCAGATAACCACAAGAAAACACAAAAAGACACATATAACCGTGACAAGGTAACAAAGTCAACATAAACATACGGATTAAACATAAGTTAACCATAGTTCACCACGGCTAAATAAAGTTTAAGATACACCACCAAGCATCAAAATAACGAGAAAAAAAAAATCTTAGGAGGGCACAACAAGGTGGGACAAAATGAAAAGTCAAGGACAAGGACAAGGTTAAGGAGGGCCGGAAAGGATAGGATAGGATAGGATAGGCTAAGGAGAGGAATCTTGTTCACCATCGGAGCCACTACCCAAGGGCTCATCATCCAATTGAGCATCATCACCATTTTCCTTTGTTGAGACGAGAGTGGAGATGATATCCACCTCACCACGAATGAGGTCCACGGTGGAGGCAAGAGCCGAGATGGCCAAATCCTTTTGATGAGCATCGTGCTTAATCCAAGCACTCAACTCAGCCACGGCTTGAAGCACTTCCCGCATACTACCCGTATTCACTTGACTAGACGACCCAACCTCAGGATCCGTCTTAATTTTTACAGAGATCAATTCATCATTTTCCACTTTGATAAGCATTTTCCCCATTTGACCATCACTCATGATGTCACACATGTCTAATGAACCTAAACTAGAACTCACTAATACCCCATGTGCCTTGAGCACGATTGACAACCACATTCCATAGGGTAAGTGAAGCATACTAGTAGAGGGTTTTCGGAGTTTGGTCGAAATAAGATGAAATCGCTTAAATATTAACCCAATCAAGTTCACCTTTTTGTGAGTTGCAATGTGATAAATTAGGTATTGTTGGGCTATGGAGAGTTTTCCCCGGTCACCCGAAGGGTAAATGGAACGACACAACATATTAAAGACAATCCGAAGAGGAGGGAGTATTTGGGTGTTGCTTACGGGACCACAAGTGACTGTTTTAGGACAAACAACTTGAGCGACACTAAGGGGTGAGGCGTAAGGTAAGGCTATCCAGGTTTCAGAGGGGAGATTATCATAACCTCCGGTTGAAATATTAAGGGCGGTAGCAAAATCAGATTGAGTCAGTTTCAGAGGCTTACCATTCACCTTAGCCGTGGGGAAATCACCCGATTTATCCACTTGGACGGATGCAAAGAATTGAATCACCTCACTCACAAAGACCGGTTCACGTAATTCCAACAGTTTCTCCCAACCTTGAGCCAAAATCATGTCACGGACAGTGTGAAAAGCGGGAGGCTCGAACCAAGATTGATTGTAAACCCGAGGAGAATGGATGGCTTTGGAATTCATCAGCCTCTCACAGTTTTTGTAGATGGAGGTAGGAAGATCTAGACTTTCGAGTTGATCCAAAACAAGAGCTAAATCTCATTTAGAGACTAGGGATACCGAATCTGAGGGTGAAAGGTACACTAATTTCTTCTTTGAAGGTTTTGATTTTTTCAAGGGTGGTTCACTGGGTGTTTCAACAGGGGGATTGATAGTGAGGTTTTCAATGTTGCTTTGCTCGACACTTTCGGAGATGGGGGGTAATTGGGATGAAGAGGCTTTATCTTTTATTTTGTTGTTTTTCTTCGCCGGAATCGGATCTGACTCGACAGACTTAGTTGGATTCTCATTCAAATCAATTTCAGTTTCTTCAATATCATCAACATTCACCGTAACCGATTCAGAGGAAGAGCTTGGGACAGTAGTACTCTTCTTCCGACCTCCTCGAGTACGACGCCCGACCATGGTGGAGATGGGGATGTCGTCAGATGGGACTGATGATGGTGGAACAGTGGAGAGAGGTGTTGGATTAGGGTTTGGTAGATCTGGGTTCGGTGATGGGGTTGGCGTCGTGGTTGAGGTTTGTGGAGGAAAGGCATGGGAGATTTTGGGTGAAGGCATGTTTGGAGTTGTTGTTGTTGGTGGGTCAGATGTGACGGGTGGTGAGGTCATTTTTGTGGGTTTGACGAGTATAGTTGTATTGAAGGAAGTCTTTACCATGGTGGGTTAAGGGTAGGTAAGTTTTGAGGGATTTGGGAGATGAAGGGTGTTGTGGGTTAGTAAGTTTGGACGGGGGTTAGGGATAGAAGGTGGGTTGAAGGGAGTAAATGGCCCAATAAATGAGGAAAGTGAGGTATTTGGCCCAACTAATCAATTTTAATCACTCGAGATAAGACGCAAGGTAACATATTATAAACATAAATTTAGATATGAGGTTGAGTGATTACCGACTCACGAATACGGTGTCAATTTTTGGTCTAAAAATGATGTCAATACACTTAGAATACTTAATGACATATATCCAATTTTAATTTAAACAATTAAGGAAATTTGTAAAACTCACACTAAAAATCACAAGCAATTAATTAACCAAATTTCTAGTCTAAATTTCTCAAAATGT
Organism: Silene latifolia; assembly: GCF_048544455.1. NCBI lineage: Eukaryota > Viridiplantae > Streptophyta > Magnoliopsida > Caryophyllales > Caryophyllaceae > Silene > Silene latifolia. The sequence continues at coordinate 459,320 of NW_027413141.1, read as the reverse complement.
TCTCTTGCAAGTGGCTTAGTGAAAATATCGGCAATTTGATTTTCGGTTTTGCAAAAGATAAGTTTAACATGTCCTTTTTCCACATGATCACGAATAAAATGGTGACGAATATCAATATGTTTGGTTTTAGAGTGTTGAATAGGATTTTTGGAAATATTTATTGCACTCGTATTATCACACATTATGGGAACGGAGTCAAAAATAATACCAAAATCCAAGAGTTGTTGTCTTACCCAAAGTAATTGAGAACAACAATGTGCGGCACTAACGTACTCACTTTCGGCCGTTGAAAGAGCTACCGTGTTTTGTTTCTTTGAGCCCCAAGAGATTAAACAAGGACCCAAGAATGTTGTAATTCCGGAGGTGCTCTTTCTATCAACCGTGCACCCCGCATAGTCCGCATTCGAAAAGCCTATAAGATCAAAAGGACAATGTAAGGGATACCATAAGTAAAGATTTTGTGTTCCAATCAAATACCGAAGAATTCGTTTAACGGCTTTAAAATGTGATTCTTTCGGATTTTCTTGGAACCTAGCACATAAACAAACACTAAAGAGAATGTCGGGACGACTTGCGGTCAAGTAGAGAAGTGAGCCTATCATACCTCTATACACCTTATCACTAACATTCTTACCTAGTTCATCTTTGTCCAATTTGGACCCGGCTACCATAGGTGTACTGTATCATGAGACTTACCATTAGTCATCCCAAATTTCTTAAGCATTTCCTTAATATACTTTTGTTGATGGATCATGATTCCATCCTTTGATTGCTTAATTTGGAGCCCAAGGAAAAATCCTAGCTCACCCATCATGCTCATTTCAAACTCCGATTTCATTAGTTCCGAAAAATATAAGTAAAGGAGTTCATTTGTTGCACCAAATATAATGTCATCAACATATACTTGTACAACCAACAGTTCGTCTGACTGTGACTTTAAGAACAATGTTTTGTCAACGGAGCCTCTTTTAAAACCATTTTCAATAAGAAACTTAGACAATCTATCATACCAACACCTAGGTGCTTGTTTTAAACCATAAAGAGCTTTGTCTAATTTGAAAACATGGTTAGGAAAGTCATTGTTCTCAAAACCCGGTGGTTGCTCTACAAAGACATCTTCTTCCAAATATCCATTTAAGAAAGCGTTTTTAACATCCATTTGGAAGAGTTTAATGCCTTTGTGAGCCGCAAAAGCTATAAGCAATCGTATGGCTTCAAGTCTAGCTACCGGTGCATAGGTTTCATCATAGTCAATACCCTCTTGTTGGTTATAACCTTGCACCACTAGCCTAGCTTTGTTCCTTACAATTCCTTCCGAGTCATCAAGCTTATTGCGAAAGACCCACCTAGTACCAATGACGGTACGATTAGGCGGTCTAGGGACTAAGTGCCATACCTTGTTTCTGTTGAATTGATTGAGTTCTTCTTGCATAGCAAGCAACCAGTCTGCATCGATCAAGGCGATCACATACATTTGAAGGTTCAATTTGAGAAAGGAAGGCATTGTGGGCACAATACTCATTGAGATGAGCGAGATTGTTGAGGGATGATCTTGTTCGAATTCCCGAGTTGAGATCACTTGTGAGATTAGTGAGTGGATGAGAGCTTTGATGTTTCCACTTCTTTGGAACAATGGTTTCTTGTTCCCCCTCAGCAGCATCAGTCACAGTGACTGTTTCTTTTGGCCTGGAGGGATCTTCATCCTCACTGTTTTGAGTTGTTTCAGTTCTGGAGGTGGAGGCGACATTCGTTGGGTCTGTTGCTTCCAGAGAAGAAACAGTAGCAGATGTGCTACGTGTTCCCCCTGAGTTGCTGATTTCCTTTGAAGGTGACAGTCCCTGTGTCTGTTGCAAGTCAGTGCTGGGAGCTTCTTCGTCCTCGAACACGAAGTCCTTTCGAACTAGACCAATCTCAAACTCATCGTCATCACTATCATCATCATCATCATCATCAACGTTTTGTACCTGTCCAAGCACACTAGATTCATCAAAAATGACATGGATTCTTTCTTCAATTAACAAGGTTCGTTTATTGTAAACTTTATAGGCCTTGCTATGATCGGAGTACCCAATAAATACTCCTTCATCACTACGTGGATCGAACTTACCCAAGTTGTTTTTACCATTGTTATGAACAAAACATTTGCTTCCAAAACATCTAAAATATGAAATGTTGGTTTTTCTTCCACGTAGAGATTCATAGGGAGTTTTATTCAATATACTCCTTATCATGACACGATTATGAATGTAGCAAGCAGTATTTACCGCTTCGGCCCAAAAGTTCTTAGGCAAATTACTAGATAATAACATTGTTCTAGCCATTCCTTCAAGGGTTCTATTCATCCTTTCAACCACACCATTTTGTTGTGGGGTTCTAGGAGCCGAGAAGTTATGGTCTACACCATTGTCATCACAATAAGCACCAAATGATGAGTTTTCGAATTCGGTTCCGTGATCGGTTCTCATTGAAACAAGTTTTAAACCAAGTTTATTTTGAATCTTTCTTAACCAAATTAGAAACTCATCAAATGTCTCATCCTTAGAGCTTAGGAAGAGTGCCCAAACGAACCTAGAGTAATCATCAACAATGACACACACATAACGACTACCACCTCTACTTCTAGTTCTCACTGGTCCACACAAGTCGATATATAAAAGTTACAAAGATTGAGATGTACTCATAATTCTTTTGGATTTAAAGGAACTTCTAACATGTTTGCCTCTAGCACATTCATCACATACTTTATCAAAATCAAACTTCATGTTGGGAATACCTCAACTAAATCAAGTCTTTTAAGAGTATTAAGAGTTTTTGTACTAACATGACCAAACCTTTTATACCATAACCAAGGATCATTGTTCATTACACTCATGCAAGATATGGTGTGACCGGATAGAGTGTTCAAATTAGTTAAGTATACGTCTTTGACACGTCTTCCTTCGAGTATTAGTTCATTAGTAGTGGCATCAAATATTCGACACATATTAGCACTAAATTCTACAATGTTACCCTTATCACAAAGTTGAGATATACTAAGGAGATTATGCTTCAAACCTTTGACAAGCCGCACGTTGTCGACACAAAGTAATGGTGACTTACCAACCTTTCCAATGCCAATTACTTCACCTTTCTTGTTGTCACCAAACCTTACCGTGCCACCATTGTATGCTTTAAGTGAGAGGAATTGGCTTCTATCACCCGTCATGTGACGAGAGCATCCACTATCCAAGTACCAATTGCGGCCGCCTCTCACCAAGCCCTACAAAAGATTAGACTTTGAGTTTAGGAACCCAAACAAACTTGGGTCCCCTTTTGTGATCAACATATCTTATGGTATCTTTCCTAATCCATATTTGCTTAATTATTTTGATGTTCTTGTTAATGTCATGAAATATTTTCTCACAAGTGTTGAGGACATGACCATTCTTACCACAATAATTGCAAATGATGTATTCGGGAAGACCAACATACTTTCTCCTTCTAAAATCAGTTTTAGGCTTCTGGATGTAACAGTCTGTCTGACTGTTCCATTTGAACCCCAAACCAGCACTTTTGTTACATCTCTCGGTTTAATTCGTGAGGAAGTTTAACACGGTTTGACTTCCTTCCCATTTTTCAGTGATGTTTTTAGCATCAACAAGTTCATTGGTCAAGTCATTGACACGTGAGAGGAGATGTAAGTTATTTTCTTTTTCCCTCTTGAGTTCATCATTGTTAACACTTTCAATAGACAACCTTTTCTCAACTATGAAGTCATGGGTGTGGTTGTTGAGTTTAGACACGAGATACATGATTCGTTCTTTGGACTCTTCATATTTAGACGTCATCTCGTCAAGACTTTTGTTTAGATCAATGATTTCATCGGATCTATGATGAGGAGAAGACCTAGAAGTGCTACATTCGGGCATACCTTTTTGAAAGAAAGTAAGCCTATCATGAAGGACTTCTATTTCATTCTTGAGACAAACAACCTCACCTTTTAGACATTTGTTTTCATTTTCCAAACATTTAATCTTTTCTTTAGACTTGTCTAAATCTTTGTCAGAAGCAACAGTTAAAAACATCTTTCTCTTAGGTCTACAACTTCAACTACAAAGTCATAGATCTCATTCTCAAGAGCATCTTTGTCCTTCAAAAGATCATCACGTTCCTTGGTTAGTGAGGAAACTTGCATCACCAAGGTAGTGTTGACATTTTCAAGGTCAGAGACGTCCGTGGGGGTCAACCTAAGACGCTCTAGTTCTTTAGTCAAATGTTTGTTTAACTTGTTGACTCTTTTAACTTCATCATATGCCTCAGAGGTGACAGTGACGCTGTCTGTTGCTTTTAGTTCATTTTTAAGATTAAAGTTCTCTTGAGCAATTTCCTCAATCTCATTTTGCATTACCTCAAGCTTATCATTTTGAAACCGACACTTATCAAAAAGTTGGTCAAGAAGCTTACATACTTTCTCTTTGGAGTAAGTTCTAGCCTTGGCCTTTAGATGATTTACCTCGTTGTCGGAATCGGAGTCGGAATCGTCGGGATTAGCCATGAGGCATCTTAAGTGTTCAAGTTTTGAGGTTTTTGAGTCTTTTTCTTTACCATGATTTGTAAGACACAATTTAGCCTCTAGTTCCTCCTCGATGAGTTCCTCATCTTCCTCGGAGTCGGACATTCCCCAAATAGCACTCATGACTCTATGTTTATAGTCCTTTTTAACCTTTTCTCTTCTTTCCTTTGATTTTATTTCATCCCACTTGGGACATTCTTTAATTTTGTGAGTTTTATCACCACATTTAAAGCATCCCACGGTGGAGTTAGGTCGTTTCTTAGGAAAGCGTTTTTTCGAGTAGTTATTAGTGAATCTTTTGTTTCCTTGTCCATTGACCAACCCGGCTAGATTCCTTGTGAACATAGCAAACTCGTCTTCCTCCTCATCTTCTCCATCACTTGGAGAGGATGTAAGGGCGAGACTCTTTCCCTTTGAAGACTCACTAGAATGCTTATCGAGATTAAACTCGTGAGCCATTAGTGATCCCATTAGTTCATGAAGAGATAGGGTTGACAAGTCTTTAGCTTCCTCTATGGCGGTGACTTTGGGTTGCCACTTAGAGGTTAGACTACGAATGATTTTTCGAATGATGTCCTCGGACTCGAAATTCCTTCCTAGACTTTTAAGCTCATTAATAATACAAGAAAAACGTGAAGAGAAACGATTTAAGGACTCGTCTTTTGACATTCTAAACATCTCATATTGTTGCATGAGAAGGTCAATACGGTGTTTTCTTACTTGGGACGTCCCTTCATAGGCAAGAACAAGGGAATCCCAAATAGATTTTGCCGTAGGACATCCGGAAATACGACAAACTTCCCCCTCACCAACACAACGTTGAAGAATCGACATTGCTTTGGAATTCTTTTTGGCAAGTTTGAAGTCGTTTTCATTGTAATTTCTTTCCTCTTTTGTCTTGGTGAAACCATTTAAGATATCGGTTTCCTCAATGACAAGAGGTCCATTTTGGATGATGTTCCAACATTGATAATCGATACTTTTGATGTAATGTTCCATTTTGAGTTTCCACCATCCAAAATTCGAACCGGTAAAGACCGGGATCTTGGAGTGTTTCTCGGAATCCATTACCCACGAATCAAACTCTAAGGCGATTAGCCTCGATCAAGAGCACGAGGCTCTGATACCAATTGTTGAGTTTATGGATTCAAGTACCTAAGAGGGGGAGGGGGTGAATTAGGTACTATTTTAAAAATTTTAACTACAACTTTATTAATTAAAGTGAGTTGCAAGAACAAAAGAGAAGAGAGAATACTTCGAGTAATATTGCGAGATTACACGAGTACTAAAATAAATGTCTGCTGAAGTATGAAAGTAACAACTGTTCGGACTGTATCTATTTGCCTCAGTTTATGGAATACAGACTGCAAACCAAATGTGACAAATGATGATGAATGACATTTTACTTCTAAATGTAAGCAAAGCAAGACAAACAACAATAAAAGAGAAAATAAATAAAGTGAGAAAATTAAACACGAGATTTTTGAATTGGTTCGGCAAGAAACTCAAGTGCCTACGTCCAATCTACTTTTTATTGATTTCTTTTAGTGATCTACTCCGACAACTAAAAGACCCGTACAATAAAAACACCAACCTACTCCGGTTGTAAAGCGAGTCCAAGAACTACTCCGTTCTTATGACAAGCCAACTCGCAACCTACTCCGGTTGCCAAGAGTTGAAGACTACTCCGTCCTAAACTCTACTAACACACTTAGAATGTTATAAGGATTAAGTTTCCACTAACATATTCTTTGCAATGAATAGAGATGGACAACTTTTACAAGATCAACAATTCATAAGCAAGAGAGTTTAGTATGTTAAAGTAACAGTAGCCACGACTGTAACAACTTGAAGACTCTTAGAAGTTTTGCAAAGACACACGGTTTTAAGCTTTAAAAACAATTTGCAAACTTAGAAAATATTTCAGAAAAAGTCTTGGGATTTTTATGGAGGAATGGCTCGCCTTTTATAGAGGAAGTGAGTAAGGGGGTTGCTAGGGTTTTGAAGGGTCAAAGACCACACATGTGAAGAGCTTCAACAACCACCCAATACTTGCACCAAAGAAGGTTCTTTTGCAAAGGCAAGAATAGAGAAAGAGTGTTTGAAAGTTATCCATAAAAGCTCATGCAAATTCAGAAAACAAAGAGGGAAAAACAAGTCACATGATGACAAGTTTACACAAATATGGCAAAAAGCATTTCTTATTTTCTAAAAGACCAAAGGGTCAAATTTGAACAAAGAGGAAACATTTTGAAAATGATAATTATACAAACCACTCTTTATTGAAGGCCAAATCCTTATAAAAATCTGAAAGTTATCTTTCAAAAATAAGAGACACGAAAAAGGCTTTTGAAAGATAAAAAAGAATTCAAGTGTTACGAATTTAGGCAACAAATTGATCAGTAATTTTTACTTTGTAAAAGTAACGCCTTCTTGATCTGTTTTACATTTACTCTAGGATACTCTACTTTCTCACTTGTACATTAGATGACACTTAAGACTCAATACAAAGGGATGATTAACAACTTCAACACTTCTTAATCCATGCTTGATTTAATCATTAATCCTGAAAAGGTAAACTAAGATAACACAAATCAAATGGGCATGTTATCATCAATTTAAGGAACCCAACACCTCGATCGAACTAATACAAGTCTTCGATCGAGTAGTTTTGGTGAAGAAACCATTCGATCGAGCATTATTCCTTCTCGATCGAATGACTTTGCTGTAGACAGCGTTGATTCGTCTTTGTGCCTATTCCGGATGACGATAAGAAGGTAATTGAAGACGAATCCTATTAAATGGGAGGTAATGCTACTCTTTCTGCTGAACTTGATGGGATTCCTTCTATTCCTTCCGTTAAATCATATACTGTTGTTGATTTGACGCCTCCGCCCCAGTTTGAGAGCAAGTTGGAGGAATGTCGTCTTGTTTCCTCTTATACAGGTCTTGACAGGTTAGAAGACACGGGAGGAGGATTTGAAGACTTCTCCCCACATGAGAAGAGGTCCCATGATAAGGCCAAGAGAAGGCACGACGTAGTTGATGCTATGAAGAGTCGATGTTCTTCCAATACTGTGCTGTGGCGACCAAAAGTGAAAATTATGGACGCCGAGGGGACTTCCTTTAGTCAGAAGCCTTGTTGTGGGCCATTAATTTGCGTAGGTGGATAAATAAAAAAAGGTCGAGCTGGGACCTATCTGAAACTAGCGCTGACCGGGAGGCAACCTGAAGTTTTAAAAGTTTTTAGTTGATTTTCAAACATTTTAGTTTTCTTGGATTTGTAATAATTGGTTTTCAGATGATAACTGGAACGTTTGGTTTTGTTTTGTTAGCATTGCTGCGTGTCTGCAGGTACCTCTCGATCGAGTACCCTTTTCACTCGATCGAGTACCTGTGTATCCTCGATCGAACATCTCCATGGTCCTCTTTACTCGATCGAGTAATCTACTCTCTCGGTCGAGTAGGCTTGCTTTGATTCTCGTCCAGTGCTGTTGTTATGAAGCTCGTAGCGACCTCCCTAGTTGCTGGCTGGTTTGGGGAGGTCCCTAGTTCGAGTGTTTTTGTAAGTTTTCTGCAGCTTCACTCTTCTTTTCAGTTTGCATTTCCTTTCCCTATTTGTGGGTACAATGAGGGCATTGTACAATTTGGTTTGGGGAGGGTATATATATCCATATCTGTGTCTGCATACTATTTTTATTGCATTTCAGTTAGCACGTTTAATTTTTGCATGTATTGTTTATTTTAATTTCTCAAAAAAATCAAAAATCTCATAAAAAAAATAGAAAATTCAAAAAATTAAATAATTTCACGTTTATTTTTGCATATAGGTTGAGTCGGAACGGTAGATTTCAATGATGAAATTGCACTATAATTTGTCATTTTGCTTAAGCCTTGCATAAACTGATATATTATTAGCTTTGTCTTCTGCATATCTACGAGTTAATGTTGAAATTTAGCTGAACAAATAGACTTGACCTGAAATTTTGGCAACCTACTCATATATTCTAAGTTTTAGAGCCTTAAAACTGGTGTCATTTATGACCAGTTCATGTAGGATTGTGAGTAGTTACTCCTTGAATAACATGTATCATTAATTTACACATATATGAAATTCAATTGCTTTTTGCCTACATACATTCGGGTTAGTGGTTAGTGTCATATGCAGGGAGGTGCTTATTTTCTCCTTTTTCCTATTTTTACCCATTTACCTCCACATTTAGCCAAATTTGCCTTTTGACCCTTAACTACATCCAAATTTAGCCTGCCTTGTCAAGCTAGTTTAGTGATTGTTTTGCGGTATTTTACTATTGATCCGAATTTGGTTTGTATTTGATTATCTGAGTTGGTAATATATGGAGAAGGAGGATGAAATGATGAAAAAAAAAGAAGTTATAAAGAAAAAAAAAGAATTCGAAAAAATGAAAAAAAAATGAAAAAAAAACCGAAAAGAAAAAACAGAAAGGAAAAAAAAACTGGAAAAAAAAGAGTTTAGTTAATTTCGGTTTTGCTCCTATGTTTTATTTTGATCTTATGAGGAGTAAGTTTTTGGTTGAGTGAGCTGATATGCCGATTCAAGGGCATTTTGTTCAAATTTTGAGTGGTTTAGAAGCGGATGCGGTTTTATTTGGTTATGTTAGGTTACTAGCTTGGCTCATTACCTCACATTCCCAAAAATGTTTTGCCCTTCTTACCCATTACCACACTTTGCCATACTTTTGTAAGCCCTCGGCTGTGATAGACCGTGTTTGGTTGGAATGTATGCATACGGTAGCTAGAATTGTCTATCATATTAGCTGCATGCATGTTTATGTCGGTCGTAGTTTAGGTGAGCGACTATTTTTGTTCTTCTCTTATAATTCATATGCTTACCCTTTGCTTCATGAGAGAAGAGTGACCCGTGAGAGTCCATCATTAAAGTTCTTGCAAGGTTGACGGTTCAGCTTTATTATAAACATCTCATAACTCGTTCGCATTTGACTGTTTTGCTATAAGTATTAGTGGTTGCATAAAATCGGTTTAAGTGGACAATTTGTAGCTAGCTCTGAGTTTTCTTTTCTGTTCCATTAGTTTTGCATATAGTTTGCTTAGGGACAAGCAAAGGTTTGGTTTAGGGAGATTTGATGCGTGCATTTTATGTAGGCATTTTGTACTTCATTTGCACGCATTCCTATGCATATTTAGTAGTGTTTAGCTACAAATGTCCCCCGAATTGTCTACTTTGGTTTCTCTTGTATTATTTGCAGGTATGAACCGGAGAGGAGCATAATCAAGCCTAAAACATGTCCCTATGCATGCATTTAGGATATGAGTTGAGTCGGAGCTTGGAAACTACTATTTTGTGATGCGCATAGAAGTAAGGTAGCTAGGCGAGCAAAATAAGAGCTTCAAATTACTAGTGCCTAATTTTAAGAGCCATATATCGAGTTGTACAATGGATAATCAAGTGATTATAATTGGAGATGAAATCTTATCCTCTTAGATTTCCAACGCCACTGAAAACGCTCTGTTTTCCCAAGTAACGAAGAAATGGCGGCCGTTTGAAGTTCAGTGCACGAAGCAGGAATTATGCGCTGGAAACCACTCGATCGAGTACTATATTGCTCGATCGAGTACTTTTTCTACTCGATCGAATGGTGCTGTGACACCCCCATACTCCAAGTGCCTTACCAGGACCACTTAAGGTATGAGAACGTCACTATCTCGGTTATCCGAGGCAATGATAATCAAATGACAATAAAGAAACATACTTAAATAGTAATAAAGTTTAATGTGATTACATGCCAACTCCAAAACTGTTTAAAGTAAATACAAATGTTCTCAAGCCAAAAGTACTAAATATCTAGTCCAAAAACAGCGGAAGACTCTAAGACTGCATCATGGTGACTCATCCTAGCTAACCGAAGCGCATCATCATCATACCTGCTCAACAACTACTCACCATCCCCGAATGGATCACCACAGTTTTTAAAACATTTAACGGGGTCAGTACTAATTACATAAAACAATGCCACAATGAAACAAGAACATAAAAAGCTCAACAAAACCCTAGTCTCCATCACCAATCTCCACATAACTGACTACACACTAAAGTGTGTAGCCCTGCCAGAGTACCCATCGCAACAAGTACTCCACGCCGTTAGTGCGGGACCGCAAACGTACCGACCAAATCCCCGCTCATCTCTATTGAGCGATAAACCCAAGTTCATTAATGTGCTTATCCCTTCTGTGGCGGGTTCCACAGAAGGCGAATCAAGGGTGTGAAGCCACTCCCGCAAGTGACTCCACTCAGCCAGGGACGCGCCCCGAAGATCACAGATAGATACAAACCAATCAACAATATGAAATCAACAACCGACAAGATCAACCAACAATATAATTAACCGTTAATCACAACAACAATCACCACACATTATGTAACTAATACTGAGTAGGGAAAACCCTACCTGGAAATGCAAACACCGACAGACGATTACGCAGCTAAGTCAGAATCTCTCCTCAACGAATCCTCCTCCTATACATACATACACACAATCACAAGCATATTCACATAAACCACCTAAAACCCCCAAATCACCCAATTAGGGTTTAACCAACTTTAACAAAACATTATACAACTTATATGTAAAGCTTACCCTCGACACAAGGATCACAACGTTGCAAAGAACAATGAAATCCGACACTCCTAGCTTTGGGAGTTGCTAACAATGCGGCGAGGATGATTCAACGTAACTTCTTAATCTTCTCTTGAAGGTTATTCGGTTGAAAAAGTGTTTTAAGAAAAGTGACGAAAGTCTTAAATATCAATCCCGCATTATTAACAAACTCGTCAAAAATCACCCGTCAACTCACTTACTCGATCGAGTAAGTCACTTACTCGATCGAGTGAACCTTATTTGATCGAGTACCCTACAGGCAGTATATTGTTTTGCGTAAAAAGCTACTTACTCGACAAAGTAAGCCCCACTCGATAGAGTACTGTAAGACACATAAAACCGTAGTATTACAGTCTTCCCTCCTTAAAAAGAACTTCATCCCCGAAGTTCAAACCACAAACAAAACAAAACACACTAACACCATCCCTACACAACGACATAAACAAAACCCGACACAAAACTCCAAAACACACCTTCCAAAACAAAACTCAACCCGACTCAAGACAACGACTAACTATACCAAAACCAACATAAAACATGCAAAAACTCTATGCGACCATCTCCTACCCCCCCCCCCCCTCAAAGAAACAAGGTTACGTCCCCGTAACCACACATATCTGATAAAACAGAGATGGGTAACGCTCCCTCATAGCCTCTTCCGCCTACCATGTAGCCTCCTCAACCTCATGGTTAGACCAAAGAACCTTAAGCAACACTGTCTCACCATGTCTAGTTTTCCTAACCTTTCGATCAAGAATCTATTTGGGCACCTCAAGATAAGACAACGACTCATCCAGCTCGATGTTCTCTACCTCTAACACATGTGATGGATAACTAACATTCATCCGCAGCCGAGATACATAAAACACATTATGCACTCTATCCAAGGCAGCCGGTAAAGCTAACCGATAAGCAACCTCACCCACACGATCCAAGATCTCATATGGTCCTATAAACTTCTGGCTTAGCTTACCTTTCTTACCAAATCTCATGACCCCACGCATAAGAGACACTTTCAAAAGAACCTTGTCCCCAACCTAAAACTCTATGTCCCGGTGATGTAGATCTGCATAACTCTTTTGTCGATCCTGGGCCACTTTCATCCTTTGCCTAATCAGCTTAACCTGTTCAACCATCTCCTGTACCATTTGTGGTCCCAAAACAACTTCCTCAGCACTATCGTCCCAGCAAATCGGACTCCTACATCTCCTCCCATATAAGGCCTCAAATGGTGCCATGCCAATACTTGTGTGATAGCTATTGTTGTAAGAACACTCAATAAAATCTAACCTCTGCTACCAGCTACCACCAAAATCCATAACACAAGCTCGCAACATGTCCTCTAAAGTCTTCATGGTCCTCTCCGTTTGGCCATCTGTCGCAGGATGAAATACAGTACTCATCTTTAAGGTAGTTCCCATCATCTCCTGTAACTCTTTCCAAAACCGTGATATGAACCTCGCATCTCTATCGGACACTATATTCTTAGGCACCCCATGCAAACGAACCACATGCTTCCTATAAGCCAAAGCCAACTGTATCTTGGTCCAATTACCTTTCATCGGCACAAAGTGAGCTGATTTCGTCAGTCGGTCGACTATAACCCATATCATGTTATTACCCTGCTCACTCTTCGGCAAACCAACTATAAAATCCATAGAAATGGACTCCCACTTCCACTCAGGTACCTCAAGAGACTGAATCTTACCTTGTGGTCGTCGCTGCTCCCTTTCACTCTCTGACATGTCAAATAACGAGCCACAAACTCAGCTGTTTCCTTCTTCATCCCCGGCCACCAGAAAGTCTTCTTCAAATCTTTATATAGCTTGTCACCACCTGGATGTACCGAATATGGTGTGTAATGAGCCTCTGTCATGATTATCTTGTTCAACTCTTCATCATTAGGAACACACCATCTCCCATCAAATCTCACACTACCATCTATATGAATAGAGAATCTAGACACTGTCCCTTTCTCTACTCAAGCTCTCCACTCCTCAATCTTGGGATCCGAAGCCTGTTTCCTACGAATATCATCATAAAGGTCTGCCTCCACTGTCAAATCCCCTCTAGCATCCCCTTTCTGGATCATATGTATCCCCATCTTCCCTACCTCATCTCTCATCCTCATCAAAGACATAGCTGTGCATAGAGAATGCACACTCTTCCGGCTCAAGGCATCTGCAACCACATTAGCTTTCCCTTCATTGTAAATGATATCCATGTCATAATCCCTAATCAGCTCCATCCACCACCTTTGTCTCACATTCAACTCCTTTTGAGTGAAGATGTACTTGAGACACTTGTGATCTGAAAACACCTTAAAGGTCGCCCCCATAAAGGTAGTGCCTCCAAATCTTGTGAGCAAACACAACTACACCCAACTTGAGATCATGTGTAGGGTAGTTCTCCTCATAAGGCTTCAATTGCCTAGAAGAATAGGCAATCACTTTCTCATTCTGCATCAACACACATCCCAACCCATTCTTTGAAGCATATGTATACACCTCAAAGTTCTCACTCCCTTCAGGTAATGCTAAGATTTGAGCTGTGGTCAAACGCTCCTTTAATGTCTGGAATGCCGTCTCACAACTTTCATCCCAACGAAACCTGTTCTCTTTCCTCATTAAAGCTGTCATAGGTTTAGCTATCTTTGAGAAATCTTTCACGAACCGTCAATAGTACCCTGCTAAACCCAAGAAACTTCTGATCTCTACCACATTCTTTGGTGCTTCCCATTTAGTAACCGCTTCAATCTTTGCAGGATCCAAAACTACCCCTTTTCTTGAAATCACATGCCCCAGAAAGGCAACCTCCTCTAACCAGAACTCACACTTGGACAACTTTGCATACAGCTGATTCTCTCACAAAGTCTGCAACACTATCCTCAAATGCTCCTCATGATTCTCCTTAGTCTTAGAAAAGACTAAGATATCATCTATAAAAACCACTACAAACCAATCCAAGAACTGACTGAAGACCCGGTTCATCAAATCCATAAACACTGCAGGTGCATTAGACAACCCAAACGGCATCACAACATACTCATAATAACCATACCTCGATGTAAAAGCTGTCTTCTGTATGTCCTCTTCCTTAATCTTCACCTAATGGTAACCCGGCCTCAAATCAATCTTGGAAAAGACTGTTGCACCGTTCAACTGATCAAACAAATCATCTATCCTTGGCAAAGGATACTTGTTCTTTACTGTCACTTTGTTAAGCTCCCTATAGTCGATGCACAACCTCAAACTCCCATCTTTCTTCTTCACAAACAAAACTCGTGCTCCCCACGGTGATACACTAGGTCTAATGTATCCCTTCTCAATCAGATCATCCAGCTGCTTCTTTAGCTCCTCCAACTCCTTAGGACCCAAACGGTATAGTGCCTTAGAGATTGGCCCCGTTCCCGTTTCAACTCAACACTGAAATCTATCTCCCTCTTCGGTGGCAACCCCAGAATCTCATCTGGAAAGACATCTGGAAACTCTCCCACCACTGGTATCTGCTCAACTGACGGACTGTCCACTCTATGGTCTCTGACATGGCATAAGATCAACGGACACCCCTTCCTCAGATAAGACATCAAGGTCACTACTGCAATCAACTTGACTTTGGGTTTGACAACAAACCCCCGATAATACACACTAATCCCCTTAGGACCTCTCAAAGAAACCCTCTTTTGATGACAATCTATCTTAGCCTGATACTTGCCCAACCAGTCCATACCAACTATCATCTCAAAACCCTCCAAAGGAAACTCTAACAAGTCCACTAGTAAGTCAACCTACCCAACTATCATGGACACACCTCTATACAACCGCCCACAAGATACAGACTCACCCGAAGGTATAAAAACTTCCTCTCTTACAGACTCATACCCACTCAAACCCAACCGTTTAGCATGACTCGACGATACAAACGACTGTGACGCTCCCGAATCAAACAAAACAAAGGTAAAAACCCCATTAACAAGAAATGTACCGGTGATAACGTGAGCATCATCCTCAGCTGCCTTCTTCTCCATCATATACAGCTTACCACTGGTCTTTTGCCCACCTCCCTCGACAGTACTAGCTGAAGTAGCCGGCTTAGCAGCCGACCCCTAGTTATTGTTGTTGTTGTTGTTCGTCGCCGGTCTCTGGTATGAATTACCGCCATTGCGGTTAGCCCCACCGTTGTTGTTGCTCTTGCCACACCTATTGTTCCACGACCCAGCCGGCCTGTTACTAGCATACCTCTGCGAAGGACTCTAAGAGAAACGCCCCTGCGACGGTCTCTAGAACCCCCACTCACAGCACTGGTGCACTCATGTCTCTTGTGGCCCATACCGCCACAGTTATAACAGGTCATACCCCAACTGCTACCACCACTCCCACGACCACGCCCGTAAGAAGCCCCAGCACTAAACCCCGAACTTGACGAGTACGCTCTTGCCTGGTTATGGCCACCCTTCTTGTAACTAGATTGGCCACCACCCTCACTCTCAGTTTTCCGCTTCTTTGAAGCTCTCTCACGGCTCTCCTTGGTCATCTCAACTAACCTCTTAGCCCTCCCAACACCCTCATAGGCCTCCTTCACATCCCTAAGAGCTTCTACAGGTAACTTTTCCATGATCTTGGGGGTCAGCCCCTTCTGAAACCTCAATGCCAAGTTCTCTTGGCTCAGTCCCATGTCCTCAGCATACCTGGATTTCTCATTAAACTTGTGGTAGTACTCAGAAACTGTCATCTCAGAAGTCATCCTAAAATCATCAAACTCCTCCCTCAGCTTACTACGCACATGCTCAGGCACAAACTCACGCCTCATCGCCCTCTTAAACTCATCCCAAGGTATCGCAGGTAACCCCTGTTTTATATACAACTCCAAAGCACTGACCTTAACCTTGTCCCACCACTCACCAGCTGCTTCCCTCAGGTAGAACGCAGATTGTTCCACTCGAAGCTCATCTGGGCAATGAACCATATTGAGTATATTCTCCATCTCTCTATGCTAATTATCCAGTAATATTGGCGCCCCTGTCCCCATATACTCCTCAGGGTTGAACCTCGCTATGTGAATGCTGATCTTGGAGTGATCAACATCTTTATCCTTTCCCACCCTTTTCAAAGCCTCTGTGAGAGCATCCTGGTGCTCCAACATCCTTGCGATATCATCAACGGTCATACTCTGCTCTGGCATACAACGCGTTTCTCTTTGGCGGCATCTTGATGCTATGTAAGAGAAAGGTAAACATAAACACACATCCCACATCACAAACACGCACACGACCTGTACATAACCTACTCGATCGAGTCCCATAACCCACTACTCGATCGAGTTGCCCACTTACTCGATCGAGTGCCTCGACTCCAGAAACTGACCAGAAAGCTCCCAAAAACATACTCGATCGAGCTAACTATCCACTCGATCGAGCCGACCATACTCGATCGAGTACCACCACCTACTCGATCGAGTGCCCAAAAACTTGCTTCTGCCCAGAAACGGAAAACTACCTACTCGATCGAGTCACACCCACTCGGTCGAATCTCTTACCTACTCGATCGAGTGCCCCCTACTCGATCGAGTCATGCAGACTCGTATACACTACCCGCATGTTCAACTTACACTCCCAACTTTCTATACTCTTATGCAAAATGACAACAACAACATATATACATATGTATACGCAACTCTTTATATACTCAAACAAAATAACTTTACTTCCGTATTTCTAACGTGCCACGTTATAAATCAAACATCATGCTTTCAACCAATTAACATACAAATCACATAGTCATCATCTTTTACTTCATACCTCCTATCCTCCACATACATGCATCCACCGATTCATACCACACATTACTATATAGATACTCAAAGCACAAAGTAAACACATAGTGATCCCGACACACACACACACCCTTAGTGACCGGTTCAAAATTGTAGGGCGAGTTCGCGACTTTAGGACGTTTCCCAAATCTTTGCATTAGCTTCTAAAACTTCTACCCGGGTTCATTTTAGTTTGACTCCCTATGTTCATTAAGTTCATTGGTTACAGGTTTTAAGATCGTCGCTCTGATACCACTTTGTGACACCCCCATACTCTAAGTGCCTTACGAGGACCATTTAGGGTATGAGAATGTCACCATCTCGGTTATCCAAGGCAATGATAATCAAATGACAATAAAGAAACATATTTAAATAGTAATATTGTTTAAAGTGATTACATGCCAACTCCAAAACTTTTTAAAGTAAATACAATTATTCTCAAGCCAAAAGTACTAAACATCTAGTCCCAAAACAGCGGAAGACGCTAAGACTGCATCTTGGTGACTCATCCTAGCTAACCCAAGCGCATCATCATCATACCTGCTCAACAACTGCTCACCATCCCCGAATGGATCACCACAGTTTTTAAAACATTTAACGGGGTTAGTACAAATTACATAAAACAATGCCACAATGAAACAAGAACACAAAAAGCTCAACAAAACCTCAGTCTCCATCACCAATCTCCACATAACTGATTACACACTAAAATGTGTAGCCCTGCTAGAGTACCAATCACAACAAGTACTACACGCCGCCAGTGGGGGACCGCAGCCGTACCCACCAAATCCCCGCTCATCTCCATTGAGCGATAAACCCAAGTTCCTTAATGTAAACATCCCTTCTGTGGCGAGTTCCACAGAAGGCGAATCAAGGGCGTGAAGCCGCTCCCGCAAGTGACTCCACTCAGCCAGGGACGCGCCCCGAAGATCACAGACAGATACAAACCAATCAACAATATGAAATCAACAACCGACAAGATCAACCAACAATATAATTAACCGTTAATCACAACAACAATCACCACACATTATGTAACTAATACTAAGTAGGGAAAATCCTACCTGGAAATGCAAACACCGAAAGACGATCAAGCAGCTAAGTCAGAATCTCTCCTCAATGAATCCTCCTCCTATACATACATACATACAATCACAACCATATTCACATAAACCACCCAAAACCCCCAAATCACCCAATTAGGGTTTAACCAACTTTAACAAAACATTATAAAACTTATATTTAAAGCTTACCCTCGACACAAGGATCACAACGGTGAAAAGAACAACAAAATCCGACACTCCTACCTTCGGGATTTGCTAATAATGCGGCGAGGATGATTTAACGTAACTTCTTAATCTTCTCTTGAAGGTTATTAGGTTAAAAAAGTGTTTTAAGAAAAGTGACGAAAGTCTTAAATATCAATCCCGCATTATAAACAAACCAGTTAAATATCACCAGTCAACTCACTTACTCGATCGAGTAAGTCACTTACTCGATCGAGTAAGTCACTTACTCGATCGAGTGACCCTTACTCGATCGAGTGCCAAGCTTACTCGATCGAGTACCCTACAGGCAGTCTACTATTTTGCGTAAAAAGCTACTTACTCGACAGAGTAAGCCCCACTCGATAGAGTACCCTAAGACACATAAAACCGTAGTATTACAGGTGCCTTTTTGATGCCATTAGTATCTAGAAGCCTCCGAGAGCATCCCAACATCCTACTATCGATCAACGGGCAATCCTAATTGTAAGAGTGTTCGATTGAGTACCTAATGTCCTCGATCAAGAGGTTTTTACTAGGAGTTACTCGATCGAGGAGTTCTAAAGTCCTCGATCGAGTATTCTTCTATCCGACGCAAGATTTTAATATCTTCTCATATCTTTGGAAAATAAATATCTCTCCTATAAATAAGAGAGACTTAATTAGGTTTTATCGTCTTTCAGACAACTTTTTCCTCTATTTTTTATTCTATTCGACGTTGCTTGCTTCTCTTTCCCGGATCTCAAACTCGTGTAATTTCTTTTCTCTCTTTTATGTTATTTCCCTTTTGCACATCTCTTTTTATCATGTTGTTTATTATTTCTTTATCTTTCGTTCTTGCTTTATTTACCATTATGCATAGCTAATTTCTGTAATGCTAGGATTAGGGGAACCATGATAGTAAATCGATGACGCGATAATTGGTTAGGAGGTTTTGTTGTGAGAATTGTTTCATAGCAATATAATTGTAATTGTTAGGTTGAATACATGCAACTGAATCAATTAATACGGTTAAATTCAGACCTAGACCAAGAGATTGGAATGAATAGACCTGTTATGAACAATAGACTACACTAATGAGGGTGAAAGCTAAGTTAGTAGTATTTTAGGGCGAATAGCGGACCGAGAGGACCTTTCTTTTACCCTTATCACATCAGACCGACTGATCTACCATTAGCTGATTTGTGTGATATCATGGTGAACCGACATCCTGGGTCTCTCTCTATATTTTCTCTCAATCCTATGGTTTTAATTCAGTTCATTAGTTTAGTTTAAACAACTCAAACCCCCGTTTTGTGACCTTAGACAGACTAGAATAACGAGTAGATAGTGACCGCCTCCCTGTGGATACGATACCCGACTTACCTTTGTTGTATAAGTTAGAGCCAGTTGGTTTTATTTTTGATAGGGTTGCGACAGCCGTGTTAAATTTTGGAAAATTTTGGAAAATTTGACAAGGCTGTCGCAACCCTATCAAAAATAAAACCAACTGGCTCTAACTTATACAACAGAGGTAAGTCGGGTATCGTATCCACAGGGATGCGGTCACTATCTACTCGTTATTCTAGTCTGTCTAAGGTCACAAAACTGGGCTTTGAGTTGTTTAAACTAAACTAATGAACTGAATTAAAAGCAAAGGATTGAGAGAAAATATAGAGAGAGATGCCAGGATGTCGGTTCACCATGATATCACACAAATCAGCTAAAGGTAGATCAGTCGGTCTGATGTGATAAGGGTAAAGGAAAAGTCCTCTCGGTCCGCTATCCGCCCTAAAATACTACTAACTTAGCTTTCACTCTCATTAGTGTAGTCTATTGTTCATAACAGGTCTATTCATTCCAATCTCTCGATCTAGGTCTGAACTTAACCGGATTACTTGATTCAGTTGTATGCATTCAACCTAACAATTACAATTATATTGCTATGAAACAGTTCTCACAACAAAACCTCCTAACCAATTATCGCGTCATCGATTTACTATCATGGTTTCCCTAATCCTAGAATTAAAGAAATTAGCTATGCATAATGGTAAATAAAGCAAAAAAGAAAGTTAAAGAATAATAAACAACATGATAAAAAGAGACGGGCAAAAGGGAAAGAACATAAAAGAGAGAAAAGAAATTACAGGAGTTTGAAATCCGGGAAAGAGAAGCAAGCAACGTCGAATAGAATAAGAAACAGAGGAAAAACTTGTACGGAATATGATAAAACCTAATTAAGTCTCTCCTATTTATAGGAGTGATATTGATTTTCCTAAGATACGATGACAAGATATTAAAATCTTGCGTCAGATAGAAAAGTACTCGATCGAGGACTTTAGAACTCCTCGATCGAGTAACCCCTAGAAAAAACCTCTCGATCGAGGACATTAGGTACTCGATCGAATACTATCAAAAAGGCACCATTCGATTGAGTAGAAAAAGGACTCGATCGAGCAATATAGTACTCGATCGAGTGGTTTCCAGCGCATAATTCCTGCTTCGCGCACTGAAATTCATACGGCCGCCATTTCTTCATTACTTATGCAAATAGAGCGTTTTCAGTGGCGTTGGAAAGCTAAGAGGATAAGATTTCATCTCCAATTGGAATCACTTGAGTATAAGTTGTAGAACTCTAGATGAGGCTCTTCAAATTAGGCACTAGTAATTTGAAGCTCTTATTTTGCTCGCCTAGCAACCTTACTTCTATGCGCATCACAAAATAGTAGTTTCCAAGCTCCGACTCAACTCATATCCTAAATGCATGCATAGGGACATGTTTTAGGCTTGATTACGCTCCTCTCCAGTTCATATCTGCAAATAATACAAGAGAAACCAAAGTAGGCAATTCGGGGGACATTTGTAGCTAAACACTACTAAATATGCATAGGAATGCGTGCAAATGAAGTACAAAATGCCTATATAAAATGCACGCTTCAGCCACGACGGTGTAAGTCCGCATAACTCTTTTGTCGATCCTGGGCCGCTTTCATCTTTTGCCTGATCAACTTAACCTGTTCTATCATCTCATGTACCATCTGTGGTCCTAAAACCACGGCCTCAGCTCTATCATCCCAGCAAATCGGACTCCTACACCTCCTCCTATACAAAGCCTCGAACGTTGCCATCCCAATACTCGTGTGATAGCTGTTGTTATAAGAAAACTCATTCAGATCCAACCTATCCTCCCAGCTACCACCAAACTCCATCACACAAGCCCTCAACATGTCCTCCAAAGTCTTGATGGTCTTCTCTTTCTGCCCTTCAGTCGTAGGATGAAAAGATGTACTCATCTTCAAAGTATTTCCCATCAACTCCTGCAACTCTCTCCAAAACCGCGATATGAACCTCGCATCTCTATCTGACACTATATCCTTAGGCACCTCATGCAAACGAACCACATGCTTCCTATAAGCCAAAACTAAATGTATCTTGGTCCAAATATCTTTCATTGGAACAAATGAACTGACTGTTGGAGCTTGTGTCCTCCACAAATTAGTGTGATAACATTTGTAAATCTCTTACAGGTTCACAAGGATATACTTCGTATATTTAATCAGTTGATTAACGTTTACCTAATAACGGTGGGCTTGCTAGAAAGTTTGACGTTATTATCATACAGATGGCGGTGATCAACTGGTCCCTAAAGGTCACACCTATAGGATGTGTTTGAGAGATGTGATTATAGAAATATGATCACATTGATGCCTAATATGACTAAACAGTTAATCAATGTGTTGATGAGACAATTATTTAATGAACATTAAATAATATTAGTTGAGAGGAATTAACTGTCAATTCGTAAATTGAATATAATAAGTTATATTTAATTAAATGTATGTAATGTTAGCTTGGACGTATTAATCTGTTAATTCGTAATTAAATATAATAAGTTATATTTAATATCAACAAGATGAATGTGTCATAGTGGTAATAGTGAGGGTACACAAACCAAGAGGTCATGGGTTCGATCCTCACTAGATGACAATTTAACACATTTTATATATTTTTGGATTAACCGAAAATAAGGATATATACTCCTTATTTCGGTCAAATGGGCCGAAATAAAAAGAAGATAATCTACCCTAATTAATTCCATATACACGGTTTATAGGGATTGGAGGTGATTATCATTCTGACCTAATTTCTTTTCCCATTCTGGCCTCTCATCATAAAACACAAAACCTAAACTTTTACAGAAAATTTTTGGATCGATTCAAGCATAATCAGAAGGGCATATCTCATATCGTCTTGGGTGCAACTGATAGGCGAATGTCTACTTTGATATTGTTCTTAGGCCATATTTGCTAGGAACGAAGGTTATTTCTGAATCCTTTATTTTGTTTATGTATTTTATTTATGACTAGTGATCGTCTTAATTAAATTCGTTATAATCCTTCAATTGTAAGGGAAGTATACAGATAATTTCCCACAAGTGGTATCAGAACAAAGGCCACGAATTTTAATTTTGATGATTTTCATAAAAATTGTATGTAAACAATGACAAATTTCCGAAAAAAATTAGGGTTTTTTTTCGGCTGAAATATTTTTTCTTTTTGGCCATGAGTTTTTTTTATTTCGGCCTGTTTTTTTTTCTTCGTTTTTTCTTTTGCTTGATGATTTATTTCCAATTTCTTTTTATCATATCATTGTTTTAATCAGTTGAAATTATCATATGAAGAATTGGTAGATTTTTATTTAATGCAGATTAAGTTAAAATGCAAATAGAATCGTCATGTTGATGATACAAGAACTTGTTTTTGCTATATAGTTTTAGCATATACGATTAATCATGCTTATTAATTCATTAGCTAAATCATGTTCTATTAGCAACTGTAAACATTGTTCTTCATCAAATTTTTTGTATTAGGGCTTTTTGCCGCAAAAGAAAAATTAATTTGACGACTCAATTTTTTAGGGTTGCCGTGGGAAAAAAAAAACTGTTTTTGGGTTGTTTTTTTTTTTTGAATTGCCGAATCAAAAAAAAAAAGGAAAATTTTTTTGATTTTGCCCAAATACCGAATAAATTTTTTTTGAGGATGTTTTTTTTTATTATTACAGCCGTGAGCTGGGTATTTAAAAAAAAAAAACGTTTTTGTTCATTTGGTTCTACCGAGACCAAACAAAGAAAAATAAAGGGATTTTTTTTGGCCAATTAGATATTGTGAAACCGTTCACAATTTAAAGATATCATATTATTTTAAAGCAGTTTAAAATTTTGACGGATAGAATTCATATTACAAGTTTAATGTGGATTGAGATTGAAATTAATGTGATTAATTGAGGAATTGTCACTTAATTTGATTTAAATAGGTGGTTTGGATAAATTAATCAACATAATTAAAGAATTGTGTCATGTATGTTTAATTTATTTTTAGTTGATGCTTTTTACTTTAGTTTTGTTGAATGAATCGATTGAATGAATTTATTTACATATTTATTTTTGCAATCGGTTGTATTTTGTAATACTTAGTGTGGCCTTAGTCAAATTATGTTTTCCTAATGAAGGAAACATGATTTTTATGTAATTATGTGATCTCGAATCTCCTTTATTTTTAGTTTTGGGTTTTTGAAATTAGATTGTAATAAATAGGCTTATTATGTAATTTTAATTATTGTAATTTCAAAGAAGACTAAAGATGGAGATTGGAGCTCACTCCCGCTACATGGATCATGATGGAACATCAAGACAAGCTTCTCGGGTCCAAGGATGGATTCCAAACTTGTATTTATTGTTCATTTTGATAGGATAGGCCACACTGCTTTTCATTCACATGTTAGTTTATGCATCATATTCCGCCTAAAACCAAACCACCTACTTCTTGAATGCATGAAAATTGACTCATATAGGTTGTATGTTAGTTTTCATGGACATACAGATGTCACAGACTTATTAAGCCATCACCTTAGTTTATTCATTCTCGCATGCTAGATATTAGTTCACTTAAAATGAATTAAAATAAAGATGATGGGATCTTCCTCTAAAACGGAAATTGAGATTAGTCTTTATAAGGGCAAACAACTATGAATCCCTTCTTCGTCGGTAGGCATAATATGACCCCTTCTACGTTGGGTAAGTAGTTGTGTTGACTTAGTTTACCTCAACATCATAGTCCGAAGAGTTTCTCGTGATTATGATGGACTTAAGATAGAATTTACAGAAATTTATCGACCAAGAATTCTAACGGTAGAATTAGCTAAAATGTTAGCTTATCAATTTACAGAGAATTGAGTCTTGGAGTCATTTATATAATTCTTGAGGGAGGTCATTTGTATAAATGTTTTGAGTCTTCACGTTATGACATTAGTTCATTAGACTTAAAATCAAAACGATGCACATGCTTATTATTTTTATTCTTCTTTCGCAGTGTAGAACACGTTTTTTTCGATAATACTGTTACAACAAATGGCTGGAAATAACACAATCCCAATGCCTAGTGCCACACTAGATCGCTCGTCCTGGCTGAAAATATTCATGGACCAAATGAATCAGTCCACTCGACTGAAGAATGATGGGTCCAACTTTGCAGACTGGGAGGCGGCACTACGGAATGCTGCCATTGCTGACGGTAAGCTCAGGTACTTAACTGAGCCAATACCGGTCAACCCAGGCCCCAATGCAGGAGCCAACGAGTCACTCGCTTATTGTGATTTCATTATGGAAGCGGGTGCGATAAAGAACGTACTCATCTTTGCAATGGAAACCAATTTGCAGAGACGCTTCATTGCCCAAAGTGCAAACAAGATTTTCACTACGCTCACTAACGAATTCTCAAAAGCACCGAGAATCGTTACATATGAGCATACTTATCGCTTCTTTGATGCGAAACTCCAGAAGGGCCAACCGGTTAGCCCACACATTCTTCACATGATTGAGAATGTCGAGAAGCTGGAGGCACTGAATTGTAAAATCAGTGAGAGCATTGTCATTGACCGAATGCTTCATTCTCTCACGATGGTGGTTTTGCCCTTTTAGGGGCGAACTATTACATGAATGACTTGAAAAAGAGTCCTCATGAGCTACACTCCCTTCTCGTACAGACCGAGAAGGATATGAAATTGAGTGGGAGCATGAAGCAGGATGTTCTCACGATTCACAACAAGGGTAAAGGTAAGGGCAAGGCTCATGGCGACCTAGCTGTAGGTAAGCCAAAGTTCAAGAAGCCAGGAAATGGTAAGAGTGCGCCTGGTGAGACTAGTGGCTCACAGGGCAAGGTAAAGAGCAAGGGCGGTGATATAGAGTGCCACCATTGTCACAAGACTGGACATTGGAGGAGGAACTGTCCCGTCTACCGTGAGGACATCAAAGCAGGCCGCGTCGTTCCTGTTGGTATGTCATCTTATATTCATATGATTGAGATTAACCATGCAAGTTTTGGTACTTGGGTACTTGATACTGGTTGTGGTTCTCATCTGTGTAATCATTTGCAGGGCCTAAAGAACATCATACCTCTCGAAAAAGGTGATGTGGACCTGCGAGTCGGGAATGGAGCAAGAGTTGCTGCTGCCTCGAAGAGAACATATGTAATCCAACTACCTAGTGGTTTTGAGTTATTTTTAAATAACTGTTACTATGTACCCAGTTTGTCTAAGAACATTATTTCTGTTTCCGTACTTGCTAAAGACGGTTTTGCATTTTCAATAAAGGATAATAGCTGTATTTTCTCTTTTAATGAAATGATTTATGGCAAAGCAGTTTCCATGAATGGAATTTATATCTTAGACCAAACCACGGAAGTATTACACGTGAATAATAAGAAATTAAAGGTTGGTGACAAAGATCAAACCTATCTATGGCATTGTCGAATGGGACACATAAATGAGAAACGCGTGAAGAAACTTGTCGATAATGGGACTATTCCCGCATTCGATTTTTCTACATATGGCACGTGTGAATCATGTCTCATTGGCAAGATGACTCGAATTTCCTTCAAAGGTGTTGGAATGCGCACTAGTGACCTATTAGGACTCATACATACTGATGTTTGTGGACCTATGTCAATTACCGCTAGAGATGGCTATAGATATTTTATCACTTTCACGGACGATTTGAGTAGATACGGATATGTCTACTTAATGAAGCATAAAAGTGAATCCTTTGAGAAATTCAAGGAACACCAGAACAGGGTACATAACCAACTGGGTAGAAAGGTTAAAGCACTCCGTTCATATCGGGGTGGCGAATATCTTTCAAATGAGTTTCATCAACACCTTAAAGACTGTGGAATCGCTCTACAGTTAACTCCACCTGGAACACCTCAATTAAATGGTGTGTCCGAACGGAGAAATTGAACCTTACTTGATATGGTTCGATCCATGATGAGTCACACAGTAGTGCCTGATTAATTATGGG
Source organism: Silene latifolia (assembly GCF_048544455.1). Classification (NCBI taxonomy): domain Eukaryota; kingdom Viridiplantae; phylum Streptophyta; class Magnoliopsida; order Caryophyllales; family Caryophyllaceae; genus Silene; species Silene latifolia. Next base: position 432,704 of record NW_027413141.1, on the reverse strand, counting down.
GTTATGCTCTTTTGTCAGCTGCTCTTATACTTAACCGAAGTCCGACTAAAGCTGTCGACAAGACTCCATATGAAATGTGGAAGGGAACGGTTCCTAACTTGTCCTTTATTCGGGTTTGGGGTTGTGAGGCTTATGTCAAGTGGAGACACGAGGATAAGCTCGGCCCGCGATCGGTCAAGACATACTTTATAGGTTATCCAAAAGGAACATTTGGTCATTACTTCTATTCGCCTACCGAACATCGAGTTTTTGTTGCGGCTAGTGCGACGTTCTTAAAGAAAGAATTTCTCGAGAACAAGACGAGTAATAGAACCTTCGAGCTGTCGGAGATTCCAGAACCAACAACCGAAGAACAGATGGAGGAAGTTGTTCCTCCAACTGATGATACGGTTAATATTCCTGAGGAACCTAGGAGGTCGGGTAGAGTCTCTCATCCTCCGGACAGATACATTGGTATGGTCGAGGAGATTGACGTTTTACTGCTAGAGAGTAATGAACCCGTTACCTATAAAGGTGCTGTGACCTGTTCCGACTCAAAGCTATGGCTCGAAGCCATGCAATCCGATATGGACTCCATGTGTGAGAATAACGTATGGGATCTAGTTGATTTACCTGATAAGGTAAAACCTCTACAGTGCAAATGGCTTAACAAAATAAAGCGTTCTGTAGACGCGCAACCAGATACCTATAAGGCACGACTTGTGGCAAAAGGTTTCACTCAAGTGCACGGATTGCATTATGATGAGATTTTTGCACATGTAGTCATGCTACGTTCCATTCGGATAATCTTAGCGATAGCCGCATTTCATGATTATGAAATTTGGCAAATGGATGTGAAAGCCGCCTTCTTAAATGGTTATTTGGAGAAAGAGTTGTACATGGTGCAACCCGAAGGTTTCATAGATCCTGAACATCCTAAGAAAGTATGCAAGCTTAAGCGTTCCATTTATGGACTAAAGCAAGCTTCTCGGAGTTGGAATCATCGTTTCGACCAGGTGATAAAAGAGTATGGCTTCACTCGATCGGTCGAGGAACCATGCTTATATATCAAGTCGAGTGGGAGCAAGATTGTATTCTTGATATTGTATGTCGATGACATACTCTTGATTGGGAATGATATTCCTCTCCTATCTTCGGTTAAAGAATGGTTGAAGAACCATTTCCAGATGAAAGATCTGGGTGAGGCACAACACATTCTGGGAATCCGTATCTACCGAGATAGATCACGACGGACGTTATCACTTAGTCGAGTCTTATTTGGATAAGATTCTTGAGAAGTTCAGCATGACCAACTCCAAGAAGGGAAACCTTCCAATGACGACTGGGATGCAGTTGAGCAAGTCTCAGTCACCCACGATGCCTGAAGGGATTGAGCGCATGAGTCGTGTTCCTCATGCATCTGCAATAGGATCGATCATGTACGCCATGATATGCACACGTCCAGACGTGGCATATGCATTGAGTATGACGAGTCGGTACCAAAAGACTCCAGGTGAAACACACTGGATAGCTGTTAAAAACATCCTCAAGTACCTACGGAGGACTAAGGATTAGGTATTGACTTATGGAGGCGATACTAAGCTATGCGCAATCGGTTACGCAGATGCTAGCTTCCAAACGGATCGAGATGATTCAAAATCTCAGTCCGGGTTCGTCTTCACTCTTAATGGTGCTGCGGTCAGCTGGAAGAGTTCCAAACAGAGTGTTGTAGAAGATTCTACTACTGAATCCGAGTACTATGCCGCTTCGGAGGCAGCAAAGGAAGCGATATGGATGCGTCAATTCTTACAAGGACTTACGGTAGTTCCTAGTTCGAATAACCCTATCACCATCTATTGTGACAATAGAGGTGCTATCTTCCAGGCTAAGGAGCCAAAGTCTAGCAACAAATCTAGACATGTACATCGGAAAGCTCACCTGATCCGTGATTATGTGGAGCAAGAGGAGATAGTGATAGACAAGATTGCGACGGATGATAACATCGCGGATCCTCTCACTAAACCGTTGAATTATGATAAGCATGTAGGGCACGTTAATTCCATGGGAATTAAACGCGTTCCTAAGTTGTAGTACTTGATTATGGATTTGATACATTATCTTTTTCATATATACTATTTATAACTTCATCGTTTTATATATAATATTTTGTTTTTCATGTGGATTGTACTGACAACATTGAACGCCACAAAGTGAACTGAATTACATTATATTTGTTTTGGTCCGTAATCGCCAATGTCAGCTGATAACTCTGGCTATTATATTGTGCAGTCGATTGATGGTGGGTTCAACGAGCCATAAGTCAAACGGTTGACTGATCGATCACAGATGCGAGATTATATCGATACCTCGTAGGACAACTTTTTTGTGACAACGTAATGAAGTCCTAAATGTTTAATAACATTCGGTGCCAGGTCATGGATAAGATATCCATTGTGTTCCTAGAGTCGATTCTTTTGACTATCGACTGTCTCTTGAGATTAAGGCAGTTTTTGGGTGACTTTGGTTTCTTTCTCACGGTCCGTGAATCGGAGGCTAAGTAGATTTTTTCTGGGTCATTTCATACTGTGCTTACATCTGCAGGATTCGAGTTGAGGAAAATATCCAACCCTTATTAGGTATAGTTATTTCTCAGGGCCACTCGAGGAATTGTAACTGAAATGCATGGCCATGCTCGAATGTTGATTCGTTTATCAGTTAAGTTACTCTCTAGTCGGGAAACCACTCTTGATGATGATCGCTTGTAAAATACGACCTTTGTGAATACGGATTTGCAAATTATTTTAACTTGAGTGGGAGAAATTTTAGGATATGAGAATCGGTTATCGCACATACACTTGTGAGGACAAGTGGGAGTTTGTTGGAGCTTGTGTCCTCCACAAGTTAGTGTGATAACATTTGTAAATCTCTTACAGGTTCACAAGGGTATACTTCGTATATTTAATCAGTTTATTAACGTTTACCTAATAACGGTTGACTTGCTAGAAAGTTTGACGTTATTATCATACAGATGGCGGTGATCAACTGGTCCCTAAAGGTCACACCTATAAGATGTGTTTGAGAGATGTGATTATAGAAATATGATCACATTGATGCCTAATATGACTAAACAGTTAGTCAATGTGTTGATGAGACAATTATTTAATGAAGATTAAATAATATTAGTTGAGACGAATTAACTGTCAATTCGTAAATTGAATATAATAAGATATTTAATTAAATGTATGTAATGTTAGCTTGGACGAATTAATCTGTTAATTCGTAATTAAATATAATCAGTTATATTTAATATCAACAAGATGAATGTGTCATAGTGGCAATAGTGAGGGTACACAAACCAAGAGGTCATGGGTTCGATCCTCACTAGATGACAATTTAACACATTTTATACATTTTTGGATTAACCGAAAATAAGGATATATACTCCTTATTTCGGTCAAATGGGCCGAAATAAAAAGAAGATAATCTACCCTAATTAGTTCCATATACACGGTTTATAGGGATTGGAGGTCATTATCATTCTGACCTAATTTCATCTCCCATTCTGGCCTCTCATCAGAAAACACAAAACCTAAACTTTTACAGAAAATTTTAGGATCGATTCTAGCATAATCAAAAGGGCATATCTCATATCGTCTTGGGTGCAACTGATAGGTGAATATCTACTTTGATATTGTTCTTAGGCCATATTTGCTAGGACCGAAGGTTATTTCTGAATCCTTTATTTTGTTTATGTATTTTATTTATGACTAGTGATCGTCTTAATTAAATTCGTTATAATCCTTCAATTATAAGAGAAGTATACAGATAATTTCCCACATTGACTTGGTCAAACGATCAACTATTACCCATATCATGTTGTTACCATGTTGACTCCTCGGTAAACCCACTATGAAATCCATAGAGATAAGACTCCCATTTCCATTCAGGTACCTCAAGAGACTGAATCTTACCTTGTGGTCATCGCTGCTCTCCCTTAACCCTCTGACACATCAAACATCGAGCTATAAACTCAGCTGTTTCCTTTTTCATCCCAGTCCACCGTAAAGTCTTCTTCAAATCTTTATACAGCTTGTCACCACCTGGATGTACTGAATATGGTGTGCAATGAGCCTCTATAATGATCATCTTCCTCAATTCCTCATCATTAGGAACACACCATCTGCCATCAAATCTCATATTGCCATCTGTATGAATAGAGAACCGAGACACTGTCCCTTTCTCTACTCCAGCTCTCCACTCCTCAATCTTAGGATCCAAAGCCTGTTTCCTACGAATATCCTCATAAAGGTCTGGCTCCACTGTCAAGTCCCCTCTAGCATCCCCTTTCTGTATCATATGTATCCCCATCTTCTCCACCTCATCTCGCAACCTCATCAAAGACATAGCTGTGCATAGAGAATGCACACTCTTCCTGCTCAGCGCATCTGCAACCACGTTTGCCTTCCCTTCATCGTATATAATATCCATGTCATAATCCCCTATCAGCTCCATCCACCTCATATGTCTCATGTTCAGCTCCTTTTAAGTGAAGATGTACTTGAGACTCTTGTGATCTAAAAACACCTTAAAGGTTTCCCGTAAAGTGCCTCCAAATCTTGAGAGCAAACACAACTGCACACAACTCCAGATCATCTGTCGGATAGTTCTCCTCACAAGGCTTCAATTGTTTAGAAGCATAGGCAGGTACTTTCCCATTCTGCATTAACACACATCCCAAACCATTCTTTAAAGCATCTATATATACTTCAAAGTTCTCAAACCCTTCAGGTAATGCTAAGACTAGAGCTATGGTCAAACGCTACTTTAATGTTTGGAATGCCGTCTCACAACTTTCATCCCAACGAAACCTGGTCTCTTTCCTCATCAACGCTATCATAGGTATGGCTATGTTAGAAAAGTCTTTCACAAACCGACGGTAGTACCCTGCCAAACCCAAGAAACTCCTAATCTATGCCACATTCTTCGGTGCTTCCCACCGAGTGACTGCCTCTATCATTGCCGGATCCACAGCGACACCCTTATTTGAAATCACATGCCCTAGAAAGGCAACCTCCTCGAGCCAGAACTCACACTTTGACAACTTTGTATATAGCTGATTGTCACGCAAAGTCTGCAACACCAACCTCAAGTGCTCCTTTTGCTCCTCCTTAGTCTTAGAGTAGACTAAGATATCAATGATGAAGACCACCACAAAGCGATCCAAAAACTTACTGAAAACCCGGTTCATCAAATCCATAAACACTGTAGGTGCATTAGATAACCTAAACGACATCACAACATACTCATAGTGACTATACCTCGATGTGAAAGCTGTCTTTGGTGTGTCCTCATCCCGAATCTTCATCTGATGGTAACCCGACCTCAAATTAATCTTAGAAAAGATTGCTGCCCCATTCAACTGATCAAACAAATCATCTATCCTTGGCAAAGGATACTTGTTCTTCACTGTAACCCTGTTAAACTCTCTGTAGTCGATACACAACCTCAAACTCCCATCTTTCTTCTTCACAAACAGAACTGGTGCTCCCCATGGTAATACACTAAGTCTAATGTATCCCTTATAAATCAAATCATCCACCTGTTTTCTAAGTTCCTCCAACTCCTTAGGACCCATGCAGTACGGGGCCTTAGAGATTGGTCCCGTCCCTGGTTTCAGCTCCACACTAAAATCTTTCTCCCTCTTTGGTGGTAAACCCGGTATCTCCTCCGGAAAGACATCTGGAAACTCTCCCACCACTGGTATCTGATCAACTGTCGAACTCACCATACTATGGTCTTTCACGTGATATAGGATCAAAGGACACCCCTTCCTCAGATAAGACTTCAATGTCACCGCTGCAATCACTTTGACTTTGGGTTTGACAACAAACCCACGATAAGACGCACTAACTTCCTTAGGACCTCTCAAATAGAGTCTCTTTTGGTGACAGTCTATTCTAGCTTTATACTTACCCAACTAATCTATGCCAACTATCATCTCAAAATCGTCCATAGGAAACTCAAACAAGTCCACTGGTAGGTCAACCTGCCCAACAATCATAGATACACCCTTATACAACCTCCCACAAGATACAGACTCACCCGACGGTATAAAAACTTCCTCTTTTACAGTCTCAAACTCCCTCAAACCCAAAAGCATAGCATGACCCTACGATACAAAAGATTGTGATGCCCCCGAATCAAACAAAACAAAGGTAAAGACACCATTAACAAGAAACGTACCCGTGATTACGTGAGCATCATCCTTAGCTGCTTTCTTCTCAATCATGAAAAGCTTGGCACTGGTCTTTTCTCCACCTCCCTGGACAGTACTAGTAGAAGTAGACGGCTTAGCAGCCGACCCCTGCTTGTTGTTCGCTCCTGGTCTCTGATATAAATTACCCACATTGCGGTTAGCCCCACCGTTATTGTTGCTCTGACCACCCTGATTGTTCTATGACGCAGCCAGCCTGTTACTAGCATACCTCTGAGACAGACCTTGAGAGAAACTCCCCTGTGATGATGTTCTCTGAAAACCCCTGCCCACAGCACTAGTGCACTCATGTCTCTTGTGGCCCCTTCTCAGAACCTCTCTCCCTATTCTCCTTACCCATCTCTACCAACCTCTCAGCTCTCCCGACGCGCTCATATACCTCCTTAACATCACTAAGGACTCCTACAGGCAGCTTCTCCATGATCTTAGGTGTCAAACCCTTCTCAAACCTCTGCGTACCTAGAATTCTCAATGAACTTATGATAGTACTCGACCACCGTCATATTTGGAGTCATTTTGAAATCATCAAACTCCTCTCTTAACTTACTACGGACATGTTCTGGTATAAACTCTCGATGCATAGCTTTCTTGAACTCACTCCAAGGTATAGCCGACATCCCCTGTTTCACATATAGGTCTAAAGCACTCTCCCTAACCTTATCCAACCATTCTCCGGCCGCATCTCTCAAGTACAACGCGGCTTGTTCCACTCTAAAGTCCTCAGGGCAATGAACCACATTCAGAATATTCTCCACCTCTCTGTGCCAATTATCAAGTAAGATTGGCGCACCTGTACCCATGTACTCTTTTGGGTTGAAATGAGCGATGTTGACACTCATCTTAGCAAAATCCACCCCCGCCTCTTTATCCTTCCCAAACTTCTTTAAAGCATCTGTAAGTGCGTCTTGATGCTCTAGCATCTTAACTATCACATCAATACTCATCATCTCAGCCCTAGCATACAACGCAATTTTCTTTGGCGGCATCTTTGAACTATATAAGAGAAAAGGTAAACATAAACACACATCCCACAACTCAAACACGTATATGACCTGTGCAGAACCTACTCGATCTAGTAACACAACCTACTCGATCGAGTTGAGGCCACTCGATCTAGTTGCCCACTTACTCGATCGAGTGCCTCGACTCCAGAACTTGACCAGAAAGCATCAAAAACCTCACTCGATCGAGCCCACTACTTAATCGATCGAGTTGACCTCGCTTAATCGAGTCCCCTTACTTACTCGATCGAGTGCCCAAAAACAGTACACTGTCCAGAAACGATATACACCCCACTCGATTGAGTCACACCTACTCGATCGAGTCCCTCACCTACTCGATCGAGTGCCCCCCACTCGATCGAGTCATGCTGATTCGTATACTACCCGCAGGCTCAACTCAACTACCTTCCAACCAAATATATATATGTAAATCGATAAACATACGAGCATGTATAACAAACAACATCCTATTTCACATGTTTCTAATAAGCCACATTAAAAATCATTTATCATGCAATTCCGTTATTCAATCAACATATATACTCACGTTACTCATCACCTTTCACAACAACATTCCCATCCTCCTCATGCATTCATCCACCCATTCACACAACACATTTCTATATAGATATGCAGCATACTTAGATAAACACATAACGATCCCAAGACACACCCCATAGTTACCGGTTCAAAGTTGTAGGGCGAGATCGCGACTTTAGGACGTCTCTCAAGTCTTTGTATTAGCTCCTAACAACTCCTACTTGGGTTCATTTTACTTTGACTCCCTAAGTTCATTGGGTTCATTAGTTATAGGTTCCAAAATTGTCGCTCTGATACCACTTTGTAACACCCCCATACTCTAAGTGCCTTACCAGGACCACTTAAGGGTAGGAATGCTACCATCTCGGTTACCCGAAGCAATGTATATCAAATAGACAATAAAGAAACATACTTTAATGAATATATTTAAAGTCATACAAGTCCAAAACCAAAACTGATAAAGAAAATACAACTGTTCCTCAAAACTGACAAACCAACTAAATAAATATATGTTTAAGACACAGCGGAAGACTTCTAGACATCTCGTAGAAACTCAACCCATCTATCCCATGCGCATCATCTCATACCTGCTCAATAACTGCTCACCATCCCCGAATGGATCACCACAGTTTTCAAAACATTTAAACCGGGGTCAGTTACTGTTTACATAAAACAATACAACAAAAGCGATACAACAATCATCCAACCTCCATCATAACTCCACACACCTGACTACACAGTAAAGTGCTTAGTCCTGCTAGAATATCCATCGCAACAAGTATTCCACACCGCCAGTGGGGGACCGGAACCGTTCCCACCTAAGCCCCGCCCATCTCTTCCGAGCGATAACCCATGTTCCTAAATGTGCACATTCCCTCTGTGGCGAGTTCCACTGAAGGAAAATCAACGGCGTGAAGCCACTCCCGCAAGTGACTCCACTCAGCCGAGGCCGCACCTCGCGAACCTTAGACATCCAATCACAACCAACCACATTATACAACAACAATTACCGATTACCAATTCCAATATGATACAAATCAACAATAATGATCAACCATCAACAAAACTATGTAAACAATAACCGAGTAAGGAAACCCTACCTGGAATAGCAACCACAAGATCATCACAGCAGTTACTCAGTAATGTTCCTCTACGAATCCTCCTCCTATAACACATATTCATATAATCATCACCTAATCAACATAATACACCCAAAACCCCCAAATCTACCCAATTAGGGTTTTAAACAAACTCGACGAAACATTATAAAAATTATACAAGAATCTTACCATTGACGCGATGAACTCAACGGTGTAAAGAACAAGAAAATTCGATGATCCTAGCCCTTCGGATTTGCTAATAACGCGATGAAAGAGAACTACATAACTTCTTTTTCTTTTGAAAGGTTTTAGAAAGGTGAAAAAGTGATTAAGGAAGATGACGGAACGTTTAAATACAAATCACGCGTTATTAACAAAACCCGGCTAAAATAACTCGTAAGGCCAACTTACTAGATCGAGTAAGTCACTACTCGATCGAGTGACCCTTACTTGATCGAGTGCCCAACATACTCGATCGAGTACCCATCAGGTAGGCTGCTGTTTCATATAAAAACATACTTACTCGACAGAGTAAGCCCCACTCGATAGAGTACCTATAAACATAGAAAACCGTAGTATTACATTGGACGGCTGACTTAGGAGTCTAGATCACCTAGCTTGGAGAATTATTATTTGTTATTCACTTTATTAAATTTTCGCCGAAGATGTATTTAATTACTTTACAATCATTCTGTTTTTAAGCATTGTAATAAGCCCATTAATTGTTAAATTTATTTAAAGTACTTTGGTTTCGTCTGCTTTTGTAATCATTGCCTCAGGAAATTGAGATGGTAACACTTACATTTATCTAGGAATACCTAGTAAAGGCTCTTAAATAAATAAGGGTGTTAAAAAGTGGTATCAGAGACGACGTTCCTCAGGCCTAAAACAAATGAACCCAATGAACTTTGGACGTGTCTAATAAAATGTACCCGAGTAGAAATTGCTAGGAGCCCCCTTAGGCTTGGGATGTGTTATAACAGAAGTAAGAAAGAACAAATAAAGAACAATAAAGAGACTAACGCAAAGATTTATGTGGTTCACTAACGGTGTGTTAGCTACGTCCACATGGCAGAAGGGAGAGAGTTTTATTGATATGTGAGGAGTTTTCAGATTACAGATTCAGACGGTATGATAAGCATAACTGCTAGGTAGAGACTTAGAGAGTTTATATAATACTCTCCAAGACCTAATACAGAATGACCTAATAAAGGCCTAAAAAAGACCTAGCCCAATAACAGATACGGATACCGTTTATGTTTCGGGGGCGTTGCTCCCGCATAATCGTTCGAAGCGGCGACTAATAGAATCAAGGCACAAACCCAACAGAATGAGTAGGGACCCCCTTACACCAAACTTCTAGCCCTTTCAGTTTCGAACCGGTCACCTTGAGAGAAATTGAACGAGTGGGGTAGTTAGAAAATATTTTATGTCTTAAGAGTTAATTGTTTGCCTTAAGATAGAAATTTCTATCTTTGTTGCATGATGCGGATTGAGGTAAGTATTATGTGGCATGATGGTTGGCCTAGGGCCGTGTAATACATGAGCTATTATTGGAATTTTCGTAAATTGGATGATCATATGTATCAAGTGGTGAATTGAGTTATTGAATGAGTTTATATATATAAGCATGAACATGTTAATATTATAAATTAAGTAATTTACATGAATGGATGTTATATGAAGTAGAAATATCAGAGTAAAGGGTAACGTAAGGACCTGAACTATGGATTTTTTTCCAATTAAGAATCCGAACTTTCAGAGTTTCCAATTAAGGGACTCTCATCTAACACCGTTATCGTTTTGAGTACGCCACTGACTTCTCTATTTCATTATTCATCAATCCGTCATGAACTTACGTAAGTTAGTTATTATACTGCAAATCAATTCCTTGTAAGTTTTGATAATCATGAGTTCATCTTACCTTTCATATCATGTATTTTGTCAATTGATGGGGCATATTCTGCACCCGCTGACCGAGTCAACATATTAAGCAAGATCAAAGATATCCACAGCAAGTCAACGTCTTAGACAGCCTAATCGACGCAGCCTGTCGGCCTGTCACTTGGGTCTCGGCCAGGCAACTAGCCAGCCGGGATACACATCCGCGTACTCACATCCAAGACCCCTCGGCATGGAGTCAACAGGGCCCGCCGGCCTGCCATGGGTCCCTCGGCCGAGGGTAGAACAGTCTTTCCACCTGCTCTGCCACTTGGCCACTTGGCCACTACGTGACAAAAGGTGAAAGTCTATAAATACTCCTCAAACCTCATTGAGGAAAGGATCCGCAAATAATCAGTTAAACACACTAATCTGGTATAAACTCCCTTATCTCTCTACAATATGCTTTGTGCCAAGTAACACACAACTTAATCCCTCTTAAGTTTACTGAATTGAGCGTCGGAGTGAGTACGCTCGGTACCAAGCCGAGCCCTCAGTTTGTTCATTGTTTCAGGAGAGGCCGAAAGGAAGAGTCAAGCAAAGCCATCATTCTACATGCTTACGTGGTAACAAATATGCTCCATAATCACACCCGGGATAATTGGCGCCGTCTGTGAGGAAGCATACTAAAAGCTAGTCAAATCCCTTACAAAAAAAAAAAAAAACACAAAACAAAACCCACCCAACAAGCTAAGAGAATGTCAAAACAGCCAGAATTTGTGAGTGTAGAAACTGAATTCTACCAAGATGACACAGTCCCTACTTCTGAAATCGGGCAGTCCCCCACCGGCCGAGTCATCCAACCGGCGTACGGGATGCCCATACTACTAGAAACACCGCTGCCTGCCGGCCAAGTCACTGTCATGGGACATGTGGTCGATGCAGCCAAACTGAAGCTATTCCTGGACCTGATGGGTAATACGCCGATCACCCCCGCCGCAACGACGGTGACGGCAGCACACCCGCAGGTGACCAGGGCCCATAAAGTGACTCCGATCAACTTGACCAGAGCAATACAAGGAGCCGGACATGCGAAGACGCCGGCGGTGCCCGTGGTGTCAGTGGCAGACCAAAGTCTTTCCCCACCTCGCGGGAGGACAGCGTCGCCGCGGCGCCAACGAGGCCACCCCCGGAGAAGTGAAGAAAGCAGCCCGACTCTCCAAAGTCGGACAACAAGAAGCCCTTCCCGCCACGGGGAGAGAAGCCGGACTAGGAATGCGAGGAACCGATCGCCACGTGTCATTCGGCACGTGGTCAGACAGCCCCTCAGTGCCTACGTCCTCGGAGTCTCCGTGCCGACCAAACTGAAGCTGCCGTCCCTATCATACAAAGGGGATAGTGACCCAACCGACCACGCCGAGGCTTTCGAGTCTTACATGTTGGTATGGGAGCAGCCTGACGAGGTATGGTGCCGAGTTTTCCCAACAACCCTGCATGGGATGGCCCAGAGTTGGTACAAGGGGCTGCCTAACGGTTCGGTATACTGCTACGCCGACCTAAGGGATAAATTCATAGCCCAGTATGCCTGCAACAGGAGAAGGGCGGTGGAGACATCGGATCTCCTCACTATCCGACAGGGGGAGGACGGGTCTCTACGAAGCTATGTGAAGAGGTTCGACGCAAAAGCTCAGCAGATCCGTGAGGTGAACACCGAACTGGCGGCCTTCGCACTGATGAAAGGCCTCCCGAAAGGCGACCTCAAAAATGAGCTGATCAAGTGCGAGGTCCTCAATCTGGACTCCGCCAGAAGGATGGCGGACCAAGCCGTAAAGGTGGAGGACTACCACAAGACATGGGTAGGCCACAGTGAAGCTGGGCACCAAGAAAGGAGGAGCCGCCGGGAGAATACTGACGAAGGTCGCCGTGACAGTAATCGGTCACGGCCTGAAAGATCTAACAGGAAACAGAGCTCGGCGGGCGCCAGGGGGAGTTCGGGACCATACACCCAGAAGCGGTACCACGGTCTCATCCCCCTGGTCAAATCACCGGCCGAGGTCTTTGCCCTGAGCTAGAGTGAAGGGCAGAAATGGCCAAGACCCCCCAAGACGAGGGCGGAGGGCGACGCAAGCCAATTCTGCGATTACCACGGCCAGCCCGGCCATAAGACCGACGACTGTCGGCATCTGAAGAACGCCATCGAGGAGCTGATCCGGAAGGGGGCCCTCAACAAGTACGTAGGCGGGAACCCGAATCCGGCTCCGACGGGCGAACAGAAATCGATTCCAGAGAATGGGAGTGATCCAGGTGGTTATCGGAGGAAACGAGAACGGAGGATCGGCTAATGGGCACAAACGGCACCTAAATGAGCTTTACCAAGCCATTAACTTTGTGCCCACCACAGCGATCCCCGCTCACACCGTCGCCGATATAACCATCGGAAAGAAGGACTACGAAGGAGTCGTAGCCCCGCACAGCGACCCGTTGGTAGTCCACCTAGACATAGCCAACCACTTGGTCAAGAGGTGCCTAATTGATACAGGCGCCTATACAAACATCATGTTCAGGGAATGCTTTCTCAATCTCGGTCTGAAGATTGAGGACCTGAGCCCCTGCACCAACCCACTGTACAGCTTTTCCGGGGCCGGCCTGGTACCCCTGGGGTCTATTAGACTGCCAGTAATGTTTGGCCAAGCCGATGCGGCCAAGAACGTGTGGTCCGAGTTCGTGGTCATTGATGGTACGTCTGCCTACAATGTTCTAATAGGTCGGGTTACTTTGAGCGAGGCCGACGCTGTAATGTCCATCCGGGCCCTGACATTGATGTATGTCTCGGACCGGGGGGAGGCACAAAAGCTCGTCTCAAAGGACGAGAGAGACAAAGTTGTCAATGTCCAAATATCTGCCAGAGGGTGTAACATGCAATCCCTCAAAGTGGCGAAGAAATCAGAGAAGGGGAAGAGCCCATCCTTACGACAGGAGGGTGATCCGATGAGCACCAACAACGTCAGCATGGTCGAGGGGGCCGAGACCGAACAAGTAGAAATTGACCCGGGCGCACCGAATCGTTTCGGTGTCGGTGCGAGCCAAAGTTCGAGCCGACCTCCTGGACTGCCGAGAAAGAACAAACATGTCTTCGCGTACTCAGCCGCCGAGATGCCAGGCGTGAGCCGAGAGGTGATCGTTCACAAGCTGAACGTACTCTCCAACGCTCGCCCTGTCAAGCAGAAGATGAGGAACTCCTCGGCCGAGAAAGATGAGGCCATCAAGGCCGAGGTAGACAAACTATTAGAGGCGGGCTTTATCATGCCTTGTACTTTCCCTGAGTGGCTAGCAAATGTTGTAATGGTAAAGAAGTCATCAGGGGGGTGGAGGATGTGTGTTGATTTACAAATCTTAATAAAGCATGCCCTAAAGATTGCTATCCCTTGCCTCGAATAGATAGTTTAATAGACGCAACGGCAGGCTACACTATGCTGAGCCTGCTCGACGCCTTTTCAGGGTACCATCAGGTATTCATGGCCGAAGAAGACATGCCTAAGTGCGCATTCATCACCATACACGGCACATACATGTATAAAATGATGCCGTTCGGTTTGAAAAAAGCTGGCGCAACTTACACTAGGCTGGTGGACAAAGTGTTTCAAGATCAAAAAGGGCGAAACATCGAGGCTTACGTCGACGATGCTATTGTAAAAAGCAAGTCTGACAGCGAGCACTTAGCCGACTAGAGCGAAACATTTTATTCACTAAGGAAATACAAGATGAAACTTAACCCAATGAAATGCAACTTCGGTGTCCGGGCAGGTAAGTTCCTCGGCGTACTTGTCAGCGCCAGGGGAATTGATGCCAATCCAGAGAAAGTCCAAGCAATACTGGACCTACTGGAACCGAGAAATCGAAAAGAGGTTATGATGCTGACCGGGAGGATGGCGGCTCTCGCCCGTTTTATCTCTCGGTCAGCCGACAAGAGCACCCCATTCTTCAAAGTATTGAAGGGGAATAAAGACTTCAGCTGGGGGGAGGAACAGAGCACAGCTTTCAGGCAACTGAAAGCTCATCTTATAACTCTCCCGACCCTGTCCAGGCTGATGCTGGGGGAGACGCTATATCTATACATAGCAGTTACCTCGGCCACGGTCAGTGCCGTTATCATCAGAAAAGAAGACAAACAGCAACAACCAATCTACTTTGTCAGCCATACATTGTTGCCCGCCGAAAGAAATTAACCACTGATTGAAAAAGCAGCCTTTGCTGTCGTCGTTGCCGCAAGGAAACTGAAACCTTACTTCGACGCACATCCCGTGACGGTCTTAACCGACCAACCATTGGAGAAAGCATTGGAAAAATTTGAACAATCCGGCAGGCTCATCAAATGGGCACTAGAGCTATCCGGCTTCGGCATTCAATACAAGCCGAGGCCCTCGATAAAGGGGCGAGCACTTGCGACTTCCCCGGCCGAGTGCACATATCAAGAAGAACCAAACCCCGGAGTTTGGGAAGTATACACCGATGGGTCCTCCACGGCAAACAGCTCAGGAGCCGGCATCCTTATCATCAGCCCAAACGGGGACGAGTTTGAGTATGCCTTGAAGTTTACCTTCTCGGCCTCAAACAACGAATCCGAATACGAGGCGGTGATAACTGGAGTCGAGCTAGCTAGAGTTGCCGGAGCGGAACACATTGTGTTGAAAACAGACTCACTATTGGTGACTAACCAAATCAGAGGAGAGTATGAGGCTCGAGACGACGGGATGGTAAGATACCTAGAAAGGGTAAAAGCTGACACCGCTAAATTGAAATCTTTCCAAATCCAATGCGTCCCCAGGTCTGAGAAAAACCGAGCCGACGCTCTCTCAAAACTTGCCAGTTCAAGCATCAAGAATGTCAGCCGGACCGTGCTGGTGGATATCAGGAATGCTTAAAGCATCACTGAGACCGTCGGCATGGTGGGCGACATAGAAGCCGAGACGACGTGGATGACTCCGATAATGAAATTCAAACTTACAAATGAGTTACCGGAGGACCGCAGTCTCTCCTAGAAGACAAGAAGGATCGCCGCAAGGTACTTGGTGTTTGAAGGAGAATTGTATAGAAGGTCCGTAATAAGGCCACTTCTGAAATGTGTCGGCCCACCCACGCGCAGCTCATACTTGACAGAGATTCACGAAGGCATCTGTGGACATCACATGGAGGCAAGAACACTAGCCCACAAAGCTCTCCGAGCCGGCTACTTCTGGCCTACCATGCTTGAGGATTCCAGAGCTAAGACCAAGAAGTGTAAAAATTGTCAGATGCATGCTCCGGTGATACACGCACCTTCCCGAGACTTACAACCAAGATTAGCCCCTACCATTTGCACAATGGGGGATGGATTTATTAGGGCCATTCCCGACGGCCTCCGGAGGAAGGAAGTACCTAATCGTCGCCGTTGATTACTTCACCAAATGGGTCGAAGCTGTCGCGGTACCTGCCAAGACCACGGCGGCCGTAAGAAAGGTAATCTGGGAGAACATCATAACTCGTTTTGGGTTACCCCAAGTCATGGTATTTGACCACGGCCGAGAGTTTTGGAGTGACATGGTGATGAACTGGCTAGAAGAGCTCGGTATCAAGTTTGCATACTCCTCCGTCTGCCACCCTCAGAGCAACGGGCAGGCGGAGGCAGCTAATAAAAAGATCCTAAACGGGCTGAAGAAGAAGGTTGAAGATCTAAAGGGAAGGTGGGCTGATGAACTACCCGGCGTCCTGTGGTCCCTTAGAACCACGGAGAAAGAAGCAACGGGATACAGTCCATTCCACCTTGTCTATGGGTCTGAAGCCGTCCTACCAATTGAAGCATCGGTGCCGACGTTCAGAACGCAAACCTTTAACCCAGTCGAAAATGAGGAAGGCCTGAAAGCCTCCCTAGACCTGGTCGAAGAAAGTCGAGACACGGCACGGCTCAACTTAGCCGTTTACCAAAACAGAATGAGAAGAGCCTACAACCGAAGGGTCCACAAAAGGGACCTAAGAGTAGGAGATCTAGTCCTAAGAAAGTCGGCCGCCACCAACAAAGGAAACATCCATGGCAAAATGACGGCCAACTGGGAAGGACCCTACAAAGTGGTTGAGGAAATGAGGCCGGGTACATACCGGCTGACAGACATGGAGGGAGTGCCTCTAATGAGCCACTGGAACACCGACAATCTTAGAAAATACTTCGTATAGCGGCGGAGGTGTCCGAGACCGTTGTGGGCACCCCAACGCTTGATTATATCTAATGAAGAATATTCCAAGTTTCCTATCAAAATGAAGTGTCCCTCCCATAGTCATACCAAGATATTTACAACAGCAGTCAAAACGTAAACTCGATCACCTCGGCCAAAGCCGCGGGTGACGAGGGAAACGCGACTTGCCCCACAACAGTTGATCCAACATGCTTAGGAACGTATAAGTACGGTTGAGAAACGCAAATCGGACGCCTTGGCTAGGCCGAGAGTGAAAGAAGACGCGATCAACACGTCTACGGAAACGAACGCTGTCGCGCCGTAACCCTGATTGCCTCGGCCAGACCGAGAGTGACGGGGACACAACGACCGATACGCTAACATGTTCACAACGGCGGTTGGGAAACGCAAATCTGACCGCCTCGGGCGGTGGAGGAAGCGACCGACACGCCAACATGTTTAAAAACGTTAAGTACAGTTGAGATACGCATTCTAACTGCCTCGGCCAAAGCCGAAGGTAGAAACGAAAAAAAGCGCTCAATTAATAACGAAAGAAGACAACTCAGATGAAAATGAGATAAAGACCTCGGCCAAGCCGGAGGCAAAATAAACAAACTCTTATTAAAAATGTTTACAGGTAATACAAGAAAGAAGTCGACGGCCGTCCCCATAGGGATAGCCTAAACACTACCTACCAAAGTTTACAAAAAAGAAGGAACAGCAAAAGGGTACAGACATAAGACATGAAGTGCCAAAAGATGGCAGGGAGGAAAGGCTTAATAATTGACCCCCGAACAGCTAAATCTATCCGAGATGCCGGGTGAACCTGGTGACGACCGCCCGTCTCCCTATGCTCGTCTTTGCCCACCGGCGACATCAAGAAGATCATCTTTGGTGGGCGACCCAGAAGACGACTTGGCAGCTTCAGCTTCAGCTGCCTTTGCCTTCTCAGCTTCCTCCCTGGCCGCCTTCACCTTTTAGGCACGGGCCGCCTTCTCCGCAGCCTCCTCAGTGGCCCTCTTCGCCTCTGCCTCCTCCGCAGCCTTTGCCTCCGCAGCCGCCACCTTATCATCAAGCAGCTGTTCAAATTTTTGCCACGGGAAAGAGCCGTCAGGAAAGAGCTCTCTTATTACTTCCCTGGCAGCTTCTTCGGCCTGGTCCCGGTATTGGGCGCACATGTTAGGGATGACGTCAGTTTGGAGCATCTCAATGTCCTTCTCCCTCTGGTCGAGGATGTCCCTCGTGTTCCGATGCGCCTTCGACTGAGCCAGATATAGAGACTTCCATTCTTCCCTCTTCTTAACAGTGAAGTCGAAAGCAGGCTGAAGCTTGGCCAGCTCCTCCCGCAGCTTAGCGGCGTCAGCCTCCGCAGCCTCAGCCTTGGCCCTCTCGGCTAGGACCGCCTTGTCAGCTTCCTCCCTAAGCTTTTGCTCAGCAAGGAGGCCTTTCTTAGTAGCCTGGAAGTTCTTCACCGACTCTTCGGCCTCCTTCTTAGAGGCGGCGAGCTCGAGCCCAAGCCGTTCAAGCGCAGGGGCAGCTTCAGCCATGACCTTTTCTTGCTCCAGAATGTGAGCACCGGCCACGTCAGCCCACTTCGCCAGCATCTTCCTAATCTGGGCGGGGGAAGGCTTCGGGGAGGAGGAGACGACGGCGGCATTCTTATCACCCGTTTGCACAGGCCGCTTCTCTAAACGCCATTCAGAGGGACCGGTAGACGGCGGCGGTTGATCTACAAAAAATTCGGACAAAGCATCCATGTCAACATTCATTGACATGCCAGAGAGCCTGTCATCAGGAACGCCTAATGAACCAGCTAAATCTGAGCCACATGTTAGATCTGTACCAGCCTTGGCCTTCTTGGTTGGAGGACCCATTTCTTTGCCGGCCTCGGTAGCAATAGCAGCGGCAGCAGCAGACGCTGTCTCTTTTCTCTTACGTAGAAGAGGAGACTCCTCTGCAACGGTGACCTCGTCTTCGACGTCAACAACAACCACCTCCTTCTCCTTTTGGACTGCAGGGGTTGAAGGTTGAACTGAAGTTGACGCCGTCGCCGCCGTAGACATTGCTCTTGGCTTTCGGCGCGGCACGTGACCGGAGATCTTCCTCTGAGCCGCCCCCGCATCCAAAACCTTCAACTGCTGATCCATAAGGTCGTTTGGGGCCGGTCTGCGATCACGTGTCGCGGCCTTAGGATGCAAGTCAACAACTTTCTCGTCCTTGTCAAGTCCCAACCTCTCGAGGACGTCAACAGACAGTTCCGGGCCAAAGCGGTCTGCAAAGGAAACGAAGGGAAGAGTTAAGTAAAAGAAATAAATCAAAGTTCAAAAATAGAAACAGTAAAAGCAGAGATGGGCCTCACACCGACCCCACTCACCCTGTTCGAGGGCCGGTATGAGGCCGACGTGGCAGAGCAGCTCATCCTGAAGAATGCTCTGCGTCGGGGGCATCCATCCCTTCGGCGTCCCATCCTTCTCAGCCTCAAACAGCTTCATTGCCCGCCTTTCGTCCTCATTGAGATGGACCCTGAAGGTGTCCATCTTAAGCTTATTCCGGGAGACATATTTCTCACGCTCCCCCCGACTCTCACACCGCAAATTGACACGGTGCTGGAAGGACCGGGGCAGTGGATAATCCTCCGGAACCTCGACGTATACCCACCGCGCCTTCCAGTCCTTGCAGGAAGTAAGCTTAGAGACGGTGATATAACCCGGCTCTGTTTGCACACTGTACCACCCCGTGCCAACGGGGGTTGACGGTCGAAGATGATGAGTCGGCGGAACAAGTTAACCGTTGGGGCCTCCTTTTTAAAGAGACAGAGCCACACAAAGCCAACTATAGTCCTAATGGCCAACGGATGCAGTTGAGCCACGGCGACATTCATTGCTTTAATTATGGCAGCAACGTATGCATTCAGAGGAAACCGGAGCCCATACTCCAGGTGTCTGATGTATACGCCGATACAACCCGGGGGAGGACAACAGACCGCTTGACCCTCCTTAGGGATAACCATTTTATATTCCCTGCCGAAGGAGTAATGATCCTCGAAAAGATCAGAACCGGAGCAACTGGCGAACTTGTTTGTCCAAGCACGATCAGGTCTGATCTTACAGGCGTCGCCGTGATCCAAGAGATGCGGCCTCTCCTCATCGGAATGAGTCCTTTCCACATCATCATCATCGTCAGCATCATCACCATCATCATCCGAGAAATCCTCCAAATACTAATCTTCAACCTCAGGAGAAGGAGACCTAGGGCCCTCGGACCTTATCGGGATGGCGGCCAGTGCCTCCTCTTCATCAAGACGCGACGGGGAGCCCCCGGCGCAGGATTACTAGGTCCGGCATCGCGAAAGACATGACAACGAATATTTAACAAGAAAAAAGATTGAAGAATTTGTTTGATTACCTTGGAAGGAAATGTTACACCGAGTAACGCTTCGAGAAATTAGAAAGAGAAAGGAACTCTGCGAAAGAAAAACTAAACGAGAGAAATTTTTTGAGAAAATGAAATTTGGAAGGCCAAAATGAGGGGGTAACTGCTCTATTTATAGAGCAAAGCTCACTCAATCCGACCAATCAGAGCAAAGCCCATGAGGCGTCAACCAATCAACGCCGAGCCACGTGTCAAGCATGCAGCCATGGAATGTCAATCGACAAACAGTTGCAAAACTTCTTCAACACGCTCCTTGACAGAATGCCAATCGACGTATCTTCTTCAACACGATCCTTGGTATCTACTTGCCAAACGGTCCGCTGTTCAACCGAGCTTGGCAGCACCGGCTGGGGGC
Source organism: Silene latifolia (assembly GCF_048544455.1). Taxonomy (NCBI): domain Eukaryota; kingdom Viridiplantae; phylum Streptophyta; class Magnoliopsida; order Caryophyllales; family Caryophyllaceae; genus Silene; species Silene latifolia. The sequence goes on along the minus strand of NW_027413141.1, from coordinate 411,936 downwards.
AATCAAAAGCACACGGCACTCACAACCTCGGTCTCGGCCAGCGCCATTTTCTTTTCCACATTTGATGCCCTTTACACATCCATGTGGAGGGGCGATACTGTACGGCCTAAGCAGAACCAAGCCGAGGAAGAAGAAGCCGGGGCAGAATATTTTACTTGCGCAGAATACGCTCAACACTCATCGAAGGTCCATACCACGGCATAGACTACGCTGGGGGCAAATTGATGGGGCATATTCTGCACCCGCTGACCGAGTCAACATATTGAGCAAGGTCAAAGATATCCACAGCAAGTCAACGTCTTAGACAAATTTAACCGACGCAGACTGTCGGCTGTCACTTGGGTCTCGGCCAGCAACTAGCCGGTAGGGATACACATCCGCGTACTCACATCCAAGACCCCTCGGCATGGAGTCAACAGGGCCCGCAGGCCTGCCATGGGTCCCTCGGCCGAGGGTAGAACAGTCTTTCCACCTGCTCTGCCACTTGGCCACTACGTGACAAAAGGTGAAAGTCTATAAATACTCCTCAAACCTCATTGAGGAAAGGATCCGCAAATAATCAGTTAAACACACTAATCTGGTATAAACTCCCTTATCTCTCTACAATATACTTTGTGCCAAGTAACACACAACTTAATCCCTCTTAAGTTTACTGACTTGAGGGTCGGAGTGAGTACGCTCGGTACCAAGCCGAGCCCTCAGTTTGTTCATTGTTTCAGGAGAGGCCGAAAGAAAGAGTCAAGCAAAGCCATCATTCTAGAAGCTTACGTGGTAACAAATCTGCTCCGTAATCACACCCGGAACATTAATAATTACATTAACATAGTAATATGATTAATTGACAATTTACCTTTGGTTACATTAGCAATTGCAGTACATGACCACATCCCGAAATAGTACTTGATACAAGTCGTTCCAGATATAATAGCAATTTTATTAAAATGAAGCTTTTAAAACTATTAATCGTCTATTGTCGGTTTTGTATAATGTAGAAGAGTGAATCTACGGTAATTATTTTGGGCACATTATAATTTTATTAGGAAATAAGAATAGTAGGCCATAAAGACAGACTTGCTCGTATTACGATATCTCATATTTGATTTTTCCAATTCCGATACATCTAAGAGGACACGAGACGTACACTACAAAATTCAGTAGCTACAGCTACGCAAAATTCCGTTGCAAAGAGTAAGTCCGTACCAAAAAGGCCCTTTGTGACCGAATATCTGACTACATAAGTTTATCGTAAAAAATTGTCGCCAATGCAATACGTATTGGTAGATATTTGCATATTGGTGGCTTTTTGATAGCTTTTGTGTAGTTTTACAAAGACGATTAGCAATGGTGTATGTATGAAGTGGCCAGTGGGCAATCATGATTTTGTGCATTAGGGCTAGTGGCATAGTCTGTATCTTGAACCATGTTGAATGACGAGTACTCTACTTCATGGCATAATTCTTCGACATATTCAGTATGAAACAAATGTGACTCAATTCCTGGAAACTTTGAACTTTATCTTTGTTTTGTAAAAAGGGTTTTGTCTAGTTTGTGCCTCAGGAAGAGTTGATGGAGGCTGGTGTGGCTATAACTCGTCGTCAAAAGTTACCAACCAAAACAATATTTATAACTTCATAAACTACTCTTAGCAAAGAGGTAAGTAGAGGTCGGATCCCAAGGGACGGGTATTGATGTAGGATTTTCAATTGCAAGTAGCTATGTCTTAGGGTGTGGTGTGGTTTAAAATTCGTCGTCAAAAGCTACCAACCAAAACAATATTTATAACTTCACAAACTACACTTAGCAAAGAGGCAAGTAAAGGTCGGATCCCAAGGGACGAGTATTAATATAGGATTCTCAATTGCAAATGGTTGTGTCTTAGGGTGTCACAATTTGGGTTTAGATGAAATTGGTCTAAACTAATTAACAAGATAAAGGTAATGAAATGAAAACAAGTAAGATAATTAAAAGAGGTTGTAAATAATTGTTTAAAGGCGCTAGGGTGTCATGGGTTCATAGGGAATTCATGGGAGTTGATCATACGAACATGTTCTCAATTATATAGCAAACACTTATTGTTGTGATGGGATCGAGTTGGTGTATAAGCTTATAATCCCTAAGAAGGTTTAGGTCCCGGAGCCGAATCGATTAGATTGTACAAAACCTACAAGTTGACTTAATCCTTCCTATTCAACTATATGCATGGTCTAATGAGGCTCGAGTTGGTGTATAAGCTTACAAGCCTCATTGAAAAGATAGGTGATGGGTAAAAAATGCAAGGATTCATAGGCTCTTATTTCATCAAACATAACATGTGTATAAGTTGAAATCACAAAAAGCAAGAAATTTAATTATGAAAACATATTAGATTAAGCATAGATCAATCCCTATGTTGGTTTCCTGTAATTCCTCATTAACCCTAGCTAAGGAAACTACTCACTCGTGATCAAGTTTAACATGTTAATAAGGTTGTCAATCATACTAACAAGGCAAAACATGATGAATAAATAAAAGTGATTAACAATAATTAAACAAGGTTAAGAGAGAATTATACCTATGAAGATGATTCCAAATAATAAAACAAGAATAATAGTAGTACTTGATGATTGATGGAAAATTGTCAATCCTCCAAATAAACCCAAATAATCTTCTAATTACCCAAAATAAAGGAAGAACAATATAGAAATTAAGGAAAGATTAAGATATGATTAATATTGAGAATTGTATTACAACTAAATTAAGACTAATTTGAGAGTATTAAGAGATGATTACAACTTGATTGAGGATGGATTAAGACTTGATGCCAATCTAGGTAGTACAAAGGGGTATTTATACTAAAGATTAGGTACAAGGATTAGGGTTACTAAGGGCTTAAATGACTATTAAGACCCTAAGAAAAGTTGAGGAAATGCTACTCCCGAAGGAAATGAGCGGATCCTCTAGCTAGTCCCGTGTTGATCTGCTCGTCCCATGCTTTGGCACGGGTTGTTCTCACTTGTGATCCGCTCGGATCCTGGGGAAGACGCTCGGATCCAGCTGCTGCAAGCCGCTCATCTTGGGCACAAGACGCCCGGATCATGGTGCTCAGAGACGCCCAGATCGTGCCCAATCCGCTCGGATTCTTGGACAGATTACTTTTCTTCTTTTGCTCCTTAACAATCCTCAAGGATCATGTCGAGGACGAAAGGATCTTTTCATCATTGCCCATTACACTTTATTATCTACTTAGGCCTCTAGTGTTGGTCTCTCTTTGATGCTTGGTCATTAGGTGCGATCCATTTAGCTCCATTTCGCCTCATAAATGCAAGGTTAACACTAATTTCCTACCAAGGAGACAAAACCTCAAAGAATATGCAAAGTGGGAAACTAATGATAGTAAATGACCCAATTATGTGCTATAAATCATGGGAACGAGGTTAATTCGGGGACTAAATATGCTCAAATATGAGTCACATCAAACATCCCCAAACCGAACCTTTGCTCGTCCCGAGTAAAGATGTGACTAAAACTAGGACCTTTATTTAAACTATCCTACTAATATAGCCTGTATGAGACAATTAGCGCGTCTCACTCCGCCCCTTCAACTCACAACAAGACAACCATGAGGTAAGATGCCTTCTTGCAAGGCAAGGTGGGGCTTGCCAAAATGACGACACATCCAAGCATTAAGCACACAAAAGCAAGTAATGGATGCATCTACAAAAATGAATATCCACTTTCCTCATCTAAGTGTCGGAAATTATATACAAAGGAAGCAATCTAAGGGTACACACTCCATCATAGATACGGTTTCTTCAAACTACTAAGCTTAGAAGGATACCAATAAATCACCTCCAAATCGTGTCAAGCTAGGGTACCTTTGTCCTCAATCGTTAAATGCTTTCGGCAAGAGTAGACTCCCTATGGTGTTAGATACACTGGAGGATCGCAGAATTGCCCTTCTTACCTAGACAAGAAGAAGAGTCGTCCCCTCTCTACCATGCACAAAAGTGGATTTGATGGAAAAATGGATCAATAGGTTTCGAGTTTCATGTGGGAGTTTGCTTTTGATGTTGTTATTCCCCCCAATTTCTTGTGGCATTTGACATTTGAGAAAACTTTCTTTTTGCCATTTCTTTGATGTTTGGCATTTCAATACTTGACAACTTTCAACTTTTTGCATTTTCTTTTGGACATTTTCAAAGCCACCCCATTTGTAGCGAGGGTGCTTATATTTGAAGCATAAGAGTTCTTATTTTTGTACTCCTCTTTTATTTGATGCAAATTGCAAACTTTTTTACTTTCATTTCAATGCTTGAACACAAATTTTGATATTTTTTGTGCCCATTCCCTTTTTGTTGACAAAATGTGGTAGAATGTGGAAGATGGTTGCATGGTTTCAAGGGTCACCTTGGAATAAATGGTAGCCAAGGAGTTATCACATCACAAGGTACTTTTGACTAGGTCTTAATCCATGGGTCAAAGGATACTAGCATGACACATACTAGGGTGTTTTACAAGCATTATAATGAGCAAAGTCTTAAGAAAAAAAAGTATCTACAAGGGCCTTATATACACTTGTCAAACTTCCCAAATAAATGTTTTCACAAAATTTTTCTAAAATGCAACTACATGCCATGATGCAACTAACATTTATACAACCTAAAGCATATGCTTCTACCAACTAGTATGCCATATAAACTAAATGCAACTCCTAGAATCACATTGGTTTGTACCGCATCAATCAAAATAAAGCCACATGGTCATTAACATAGAGAGGAAAAAGGAAATTGTAAAGATCATACCATGGGGTCTTCATAATCCTTATGTATCGCATGTGGCTGTTGGAATATGTGTCCTCCGACAATAATGCGATCACAATTGTTGATCATATTGATCACATGTTTAAATCTCATTTTAAGAATACGTAAGGGATGATTCATTTTATAGTCAACTGATCAACATTAATCGGTAACGATTGGCTTGCTAGAGTTTGACGTTACTGTCGTGGGACGGTGGTGGTCAGTTGATCCCTTAAGGTCACACCTAAAGGATGATGCCCTTATATGTAAAGTTGATTAATTGTATGACAATACAAGTTGATCAATTCCTTAAAATTGAACAATTTGTTCGTGAGAGAGAAAATTGATTTCTTATTTTAATGAGATTAAATAAGATTTATTTTGGTAATAAAATGCTTTATTACTAAAATTGTTTATTGTTTGAGAAATGATAGAAATAAGGATGAATGGTTAATTATAATTACAAGATGTTGTGAATTATAATTTTAAGACCCATTTTATTTATGTGATCAAGTATCACTAGTCAATTTGTTGCATGTAATTTAATTAATTTGTAAAATGATATTTATGTGATGAATATGCATTAAATTAATTAATAACATGTATAAGACTACATGTGACATATTGTGTGACAAATGACAAATTGACAAAATAAAATGGTAGTCCATTTTAAGTAGGTGGATCGAATTGGAGGAGTATGTAGTGGGTTGTGCTTATATTATTTTATGTGATAGAATTTAAATAATAAGCCTACACTACACTAGCCTTACATGCCTAAGGTTTTGAGAAGACAAAAGCTAAAAAGTAAAAGACCATATATTGGTCTCCTCCTCCTAAAAACCGTGCTCCCTCCCTCCTCCTTAGTGGATGTTTTTTCTCTAATTATTCTCTTAATGCTTGTCCATTCAAATGACATGCATAGTTTTTCCTCTCACATATTCATTCTTTTTCTTCATCAAAACATGAGATTTTTGATTGAAATTATTCATAAAAGATTACTAAAATTATTAGTGTAATATATAAGTATTAGTAATCAATTTTAAGGTAAACTACTAAACTAATATCTAGCTAATATTATTTAGTGGGGATAAGGGATAATCTTGGGTGCAATCAAGAGGAGAATCTCTACTTTGGGATTTTTGGAGGATCATCCTAATATTCATTATAGCTCAAGAACAAGTGAAGTAGGAGACTTCATTTGTGCCCATTTGACCGAATTTTTGATGGTGAGAAAACGATTTTCTTATCTCTTCTTATTTGTTTTGCATGCATAAGATCTTTAAGTTTTTATGACTAAAACTTTAAACTAAAATATGATTTCCAACAAGTGGTATCAGAGCATCACGGTTTTTGCATGCAAAATTGGGTTAGTTTTTCCGAGTTAATTTAATTAACATATAAAACTTGTTATTTAGGATTTATGAAGATAAATCATGAAATAATTTTGCATGTTAAAAGTTTGTAATCCTAAGTGATTTTTAGGACATTTTGGTTAATTTATGGATTTTTATTGTTCATTTTATATAATATTGGCATTAAAATGTGATTTTTATGATAAAAATGTCATTTTACGACTAAAATTAGCTAAACTTTATTTTTTCCAGTGGTTTTTGTATATGTTTTCACATATATTATCTTTTGATGACCTGTAAATATTCATAATTTTATGAGTTTTTGTGCTCGAAATATGGATTTTTCATGATAAATCGAATTTAAATGAAAAATAGGTTAATATGAGTAATATTTCGAATCTGGTCATAGAAATTTAGTATGTTGTCACATGAAATTTTACAAGATGTGTGTAAAATTATTGGCTATAATGAAGTCTTTATGCATGATTTATGAATTTTTGATGAAAAATAACATAAATAGTGACTTTAATTAGTGAAAAATTGCTAAAACATACTTCATGACTAAGAACAAACGTTATATGTTGCATTTTATCACCTATTTCAGATCTAAAAGTGAAAAGTAAATTAAAATAAATTTTCTCATATTTTTATGATAATATTTGATAAATCCGATAAACCGCAACATTATTTTTCTCGATAAATTTCAAAATTTTTAACCTAAGTTTTTTGAACATTATGAGTGTCATGATATTTTTCCAGAATGTTCATGAGTTTAAATTTCAAATTTCAAATTTATTTGAAATTTTTATGATTTATTTGAAGTTTATGGCATTTATTGTAATTTTAAGTCCTTTTATGAACAATATTTAGAAATGTATGTTAATTATTGTCAATATGTTAATGGAGACTAATTTTGAGTCCTAAGATGGTTAGGGTAATTAACTAGTACATAAATATGATTTTATGTAATTATTGTGATTTTAAAAGGTTGAATCACGCAAATCCGTAAAAACCGATTAATATACGATATTGGCTCCTTAAAGGCGATTTAGCATAAAATTGGGCATGTTCATACATATTATAATGCTGCATTTTATTTATGATTGTCATAATTTTAATTTTATGTAATTTTTGAATTATGTAATTTTACTTAGTATGACCTTAGTTTTAATTGGTATTACCCGAAATGTATGGGAATATCGATTCGATTGTAATTTATTGTGATCTCGTATCACCGTTTTGTAATTTAATAGATTTATTTTTATTTTAGGATTATTTCATGGGAATAATCTATCCTATAGGTGCCCTGCAAATAACACTCCATCCTATCGGTAATTCCAATTTAATCCATCCTATCCACCATTCTCCCCATAACACTCTCAGTAGACGGGAAACCTGAAGAACAGGTCACCCTTGTTATTTTTAGGCAAAAAGGCACTTCAATTCGCCATTCCTCATTTTCACTTAACTCCGCCTTCCTCCATAATTGTTCTACCCTTCACGCTTTACCCTCCACCAACCCAACCACCACTCTGCCGCCAAATCTCAATACCCTACCCTCACCACCGGAAAAATACGTTGATACAAACTTCCACAATCAACACTTAACAATCAACCACCACTAACAAGTGTAACAACTATCTCCACTCATCTTCGGTCGATTCCTTCCAAAATCGTCGACCACCGCTTATCCACCCTTGACCATCTACCTCTCTCCTCCATCTCCAAACCCCACTTCCCTCTGCTTTATCTCCGTTCGCCATACCACCAGTTACAACAAGAGGAAAGTACAGGTCATGAGTTGATTTCAGGTAAGCAATAAGCATGCCCTGATCTTCATCTCATTCCCCTATTATCAATTCATTTCCTCCTAAAAAATGCCCAAAATCTCTTGTAATCCTCACACAAAAAGACAATAACACCCTTACCACTACCAAAACCCCAATTTGATTTCCAAAATACATGATATATAAATCCAGCAAATAAGAACAACAAAGCACTACACATGTCAATACCCATAACACCCCGAGAAACGTCCTTGAAATCAAAATCCCCTACTATGCATTGACATAATCCCCAATTATTGAATGAATATTGCCTCAAATAAAAGTGTAGTAAGTTGCAAAATTTCACAAAATAATCGTGATGGTCAGCAAAGGCGTCTACAGTAACAAACCAATCTCATCAATTCAATACTTAATGCTCAATTACTAACAAAAAGAATTGAGGATTTCAGGGGAATTTTTAGGGTTTGGGATTTGATTTTTCTGGGTTTGGGATTTGATTTTTCTGGGTTCAAAGTTGGTTTTGGGATTTGATTTTTCTGGGTTTTAGGATTTGATTTTTCTGGGTTCAAAGTTGGTATGTCGTTGAAGGTGTTATTGGTTTGCAATTGATTTCGTTTTGACATAATGACGATGACGATGACGATAGGAAGATGTTATGTGTAGGGTAGGTTATGGTGGTGCTACTATGGGAGTGGTGATGACAAAGAAAGGGAATTAGAAGAGGGAGTTTGATTTTGTTAATTATAATTATAATTAACCTAAAGTAACCGGTCATCGTTTTGAGTGAGTTCGTTATGGGCAGAATGATGGATAGGATGGATTTAATTGAAATTATTGATAGGATGGAGTGTTATTTGCAGGGCACCCATAGGACGGATTATTCCCATGAAATAATCCTTTATTTTAAGTACAGATGTATAATAGGAAATTATGTAATTTGTTATGTAATTTATTTATTCCGGAGTTCCTTGAAGACGGTGCCACTCGAGAAGGCGATCCATTAAAGAAAGTGTTGCCTTGAAATGCGTGCCAAGACCAAAGTTCAAGGGACCAAAGGAGTTGGTTTCCGAATTTGTAATAGTTTATTAGATTTACTATTTTAGGAAGGCCATATTAGGATTTAATTTATGCTTTGCATTTTATTTATATGTTGCATGCATCGCTAAATCGCCATAACTAAAACATGCATCATCATTTTATCGAGTTTATCGACCGTGTCAATTACAATTATCGTAGTTCACCGCTTTAGTTCACTTAAAATGTGATAGATAATAAATTGACATGACCTCTCGCTAAAAATAAACAATTGAGACTTAGCCTTACCAAAGAGTAGAAACCATGAAAACCTATTTCGTGAGGGAGTGCACTCGGCCACACCGGGGTACAAACCTTGTTACGTAGGGGAAGTGGGTGATAAATGTCTATCCACCGAATTCATGTTGATAAGGGTTTCATCGGCCACACCGTGCCCAAGTTAATGTGGGTTTGGATCATGGACACATTTATTCGAAATTTGGATTGAGCTCAATGGAAGTATTCGTGACCGTAGTCGCATGTGTTCCGGGCTAAAGATAAATGCTAATGTAATTTTATCGACCAAGACTTCTAAAAGTAGAATCGATTAAAGAGTTAATCCACCGAGTTATATTGATAAGGGATTCATCGGCCACACCATGCCCAAGTGAATATGAATTTGGATCTTGGAATCATTTATCATAGTTGGGTAGAGGTCACTATGTAAATGCTTTACTTGTCATTTACAAGTATTAATAAAACGATAAATGTTAAGTTTTTCCACTATTCCGTTATTATATTGTTCTATTTCTTTACCACAATTCATATACGATATCATTTCGATTTTTGATTCAAATCTCCATTAAAACATCGTAACTAAAGACAAATATGAATTTTTCTTCTAAAAACTCGAATTATCCATTGTAAGGATCTCTTGTGAAGAGTATAGATGGAAGTTATTTGTGATCAAAAGAGTTTTTGATTCTTGACTAACATATCTACTTACAATTGTTTCTTATATGCTTAATTGAGTTAAGTACTTTGAAACGTTAAATCATTTTTGGTAACTAGATTTGTTGGAAATCAAAATTGACCAAAATACCGCAACCACTTCAATGAAAGTTTTAAGACTAAACGAAAGAATGAAGAGTAGTCTTCATGAAATTAAATTTTGCTTCTCTAAGGAAAGACTCATTGAAATGAGTGGGAGCATTCTCTTAAACCGTTAAGAAAAGGATAAGGTTCTAAGAAGTAAAATTAGAATGGAATTGATACAAAGTAATGTTAAAAGTAACGTTATTGAGAATAACAATACTAAACCTATCAATCCCGACCGATAAAGTTTCCATTGTCTAAATTGTTGGACGCTACAAAGGAAACTACCCCAAATTATTGAAGAATCAACAAGTTAGTTGTGGGACATCTAATGGGACCTTCTTTTTTAAATGTTTATTTGATTAACATAAATTTTGCTAGTACTACTTCGTCAATATTAGAAACCAGTGGAGGTTTTCATCATTGTATTTGATACATAAGATGATTAGAATATGACGACTAGCAACAATGATGTTGAGAGATAAAGTCATTGTGAACTCAATCTAGTTTTTGAGTTTAGAGGTGTACTTAATTGTGACTATTAAGTGCATAAACTCTAAATAAGAATATAAACTTGTTAAGATACAAAAGAGGTTTCACTTTTGAGACCCTATACACCATGATTTAATGTATGGCTGGCCCATTATCAAGGTGATTATATTCTAAACCAAACTAGAATGACACATCATGTAGATGATGTAAGACTCAAATTGGTAACCCAAGATATTAAACCTTAAATTCTGGAATGATAAACGCAAAGAGTTATCGAGTACTCTTGAAACCATTAGATTGTTAATCTTATGGTATATGCGTACCTTGTATTCAAAGCAAGATGTCTCGTGCCTTTTGGTTGAAAAGGAGATCGAGGTTGTAAATCATTGATCCAAAATAGGTTGATCATTTTTTTTACCAACAATTTAAGTTGATGCTAATATGTTCACTTAATAAGGTAAATAGAGAAATCTTTGAAGAAGTTCAAAGAGTTCAAAGAATCACGATTTAGTCGTGATGGGATTATCAAAGCGAAGACTTTGATATAAGCCAAAGGAAATGTGATATAGTATCACAAATTAATCTCTCTTAGCACGCATTATGGGATAATGTGTGGTTGGATAAAGAAATCAAACGCTATTCGATATGGTTTGGACTTCAATCAAGTTACTTTGAGTTACTTGATCCTTTTTGGGGATTTTATCATTTTTAGTCTAAATTATTTTTCCACTAAATCTAAAACGATTCATATGAGATATGAAATGGTAGTGTACCATACTTGTAAGTTTTCAAAAGAAAAAAATGCTCATTTTTCCTTATTATAATCACGAGTACAACGGGTTTGTGGCTCGTGAAGCTGTCTTTCTAAAATACAAGTTTATTTCTAGAAGACAGAGTGGGAGAAATTATTCAAAGAGCCACAAAGAATGTTATGTCACAAGAAACTGGTCTTTCTTGGCTACATGAGACGTTTTGTGTAAGACGTTGTTTCTTCAAAACCTAGGAGGTTAAAGTCATCACTTGTTGAAGATGATGAATTAGTGTTACTTTTAGAAAGTAAAGAGCTTGTAACTTACAAGGAAATTGTTTGATTCAAGTTGATTACATCTGGAAAGTAATGAACATATGACTTACATGAGAGTGTTTAAGTCACAACTCAATAGAAGGCTTAGTGCCATGAAAATCCGAAATAAATTCCAAGTGAATTGTTAGATATCAAAGCTTGATTGGTAGCAAAGGGTTTTGCACTAGTTGAAATGCTTAAGTCTATTTGGATCTTCTTAGGGATTGTGTTTCATTATGATAATATACATATAGCGAGTGAATCTAAAACCCACTTCTTCAATTAGAAGAAATGTATTCAATACATGTCTTGAGTTTTCTAGATTCTTGCCATCCTAAGATAATGTGAAACTTAAGAGAGAGTCTTAAGTAGGACATCAATGAGTTGGAATCAATGTTTTGATCATGTTATAAAACTTTTCTCGATAAGTCGAGAAGTTGTGTTTATACATGGAGTTTAGTGGGAGTTACGGAAATTTTAATTAGTCTTATATGTGGATGACATATTGATTATTGGGAATGATTTAAGACTGGGAGAAAAATAATAAATCTTAATATCCGGATTTATGGAGATAAATCCACATGATATTAATGTCAAATAAGAAGTCTTATGTTGATAAGGTTCATGACTAGTTCAATCCAATTGAACATATTTAATTGATTCTATTTGCTTCCGCTGCCGAATCAATTAAATAGGAAATGATGTACAACACTTCATATACTTTGAGTATGGTGAATTGTTTCAAATCAAATTTAAGTAATAAATACCAAGTATGCCATAAAGATTACCCTTAAATGCTTGCAGAAGCATTAAGGATGTAATGCAAAGTGTTTTTGATGCAATTTTGTGTAAGGGTGTTACACAAATGACAATTGACAATTGAGATTGCGCATGGTTTCCGACAAAATCATAATCAAAACACATTAGGATGGTTAAGATACCATTGTGGCTATGTTATTTAAGAAATAGATTTTCTAGAATCGTTCTAGGCAATAAAGAACTATGAGAGATATTTACAACGGAAATTGAGTACACTTGCAATCATGAGATGTGCAAGAGGATGGATCCCGCACACTGTGAAAACAGTGGGAGCTGTTCTAAGGCTAGATGGCCTATGTCTAGATTGGATCTAGACACGTACTCAAGAAGTTCTGTAATGAAAATGTATACGTTACAAAGGAAAACGAGTATGTAGTAAGGTTGAGTTAGATACAAGAAGTTGATAAAACCTACTAACCAAAGCCTTCTCATAAGGCTCAACATGATAAGTCATGTCATATGTCATTTCAATTGCATTGAGATGAACAACTACATAAAAGATGAAAATGGACTATTAAAATATGAAGTAGTAATCAGGTATTGACTCTTCATATGTGATAATCACATTTGTCATTCGAGTTTTTAAATCTAAAAACTCCCTTTATACTTTGTTACATCCAAACGGGTTGTAGAGACAATTGAACCCCGTTAAAGTGAACTCGGATTAACATAGTATTCGCCCATAGTCACTTATATGAGGTGACGTCTCGAAGTGACTAGAGTGTGATGCGATTGATGGCAAGTTCAAGTGCCATACAGTCATGTGTGATGACTAGTCGATCACATAGGCAGACTGTTAGGAACACTTTGTCGGGCAGTGACCGCTTATTGAGTTCTGGCAAATTTATATAGCCTGGTTGTGGCGAGAGATACTATAGTATTTTAATGAGTCGATTATTTTGACTAAAGACTGTACGCCTAAGGTGCCACAGTTTCAGATTAACTTTGATTTGTGTTACTACGACCTTCGTAAATGGGGTCAAATGGGCATATTTTGGGTTATGATGGCTGTGGCTAGTCGAAGGGAATAAGTGCGATAGGAATTGTCCACCCCCTTGTCAGGGTTAAAAAAATATCTCAGGGCCACTCGAGGAGTAATGAACTGGAAATGCGTGGCTACGCTCGGAAGGTATCTATGGTAGATAAATTCCGGTCAATCAGTTATTCTCCAGATCGAGGAAACCACTCTCGATATGATCACTTGCAAGTACGACCCGAAAGACACCTTGCATTGAGTGGGAGATAGTAATAGGACAAGAGAATTGGTGACGCACACTTGTCGAGGACAAGTGGGAGATTGTTGGAATATGTGTCATCCGACAATAATGCGATCACAATTGATGATCATATTGATCACATGTTTAAATCTCATTTTAAGAATACGTAAGGGATGATTCATTTTATAGTCAACTGATCAACATTAATCGGTAACGATTGGCTTGCTAGAGTTTGATGTTACTGTCGTGGGACGGTGGTGGTCAATTGATCCCTTAAGGTCACATCTAAAGGATGATGCCCTTATCTGTAAAGTTGATTAATTGTATGACGATACAAGTTGATCAATTCCTTATAATTGAACAATTCGTTTGTAAGAGAGAATATTGATTTCTTATTTTAATGAGATTAAATAAGATTTATTTTGGTAATAAAATGCTTTATTACTAAAATTGTTTATTGTTTGAGAAACGATAGAAATAAGGATGAATGGTTAATTATAATTACAAGATGTTGTGAATTATAATTTTATGACCCATTTTATTTATGTGATCAAGTATCATTAGTCAATTTGTTGCATGTAATTTAATTAATTTGTAAAATGATATTTATGTGATGAATATGCATTAAATTAATTAATAACATGTATAAGACTACATGTGACATATTGTGTGACAAATGACAAATTGACAAAATAAAATGGTAGTCCATTTTAAGTAGGTGGACCGAATTGGAGGAGTATGTAGTGGGTTGTGCTTATATTATTTTATGTGATAGAATTTAAATAATAAGCCTACACTACACTAGCCTTACATGCCTAAGGTTTTGAGAAGACAAAAGCTAAAAAGTAAAAGACCATATATTGGTCTCCTCCTCCTAAAAACCGTGCTCCCTCCCTCCTCCTTAGTGGATGTTTTTTCTCTAATTATTCTCTTAATGCTTGTCCATTCAAATGACATGCATAGTTTTTCCTCTCACATATTCATTCTTTTTCTTCATCAAAACAAGAGATTTTTGATTGAAATTGTTCATAAAAGATTATTAAAATTATTAGTGTAATATATGAGTATTAGTAATCAATTTTAAGGTAAACTACTAAACTAATATCTAGCTAATATTATTTAGTGGGGATAAAGGATAATCTTGGGTGCAATCACGAGGAGAATCTCTACTTTGGGATTTTTGGAGGATCATCCTAATATTCATTATAGCTCAAGAACAAGTGAAGTAGGAGACTTCATTTGTGCCCATTTGACCGAATTTTTGATGGTGAGAAAACGATTTTCTTATCTCTTCTTATTTGTTTTGCATGCATAAGATCTTTAAGTTTTTATGACTAAAACTTTAAACTAAAATTTGTGATATTTAAAATATGATTTCCAACAGTGGCGTAGTCGATCAATGTGATAGAAGGACAAAAAAACAAACAAACAAACAAGTATATACAAAATATACAATTCTACACTATAAAGGAATGAACATGTTTTTGGTTTTTTTCAAAATTTTCAAGTTTTTATGGTTTTTGTGTTTATGAAAATAAAGGACATATTTTTGTATTTTTCAAAAATTTTCAATTTTTATCATATTTTGTTTTAAAAGTTAAGTTAGAATTTCCCATCCCCACACTAGTATGGGCATTGTCCTCAATGGCCAATACGATATGAAATTATGCAAGCTAAATGAGAATGCATGATTTCTACACTACTATGCAAACTATATGACATACACATAAGTGATGCAATCTATACTACACTATATGATGCAAGAATTTATTGGTTGGAGAGCTAATTTAGATTAACTCCCAATACTTGTGCTTGAACTTCCCTAAACCAAGTAAGACATTATTTCTAGTGTCAAAAATGGGAGAGTTGATGCACGAGTATGCAATACATGAAAATATTTGTCATTTTGGATTTTCAAAAGTGGGAACAATATGAGACACCTCAATGAGACCGAGGTAGGAGTCCTCTAAGTGTTGCTAGGACTCAAAACAATTGATCAAGATAAAAAGTTTTGAAAACAAGAGAAATAAATAAAGCTAGAGGAGGTGTAGGAAACTCACAATGGGATATGTGGCATCCTCCAAAAAGCTTGTCAATCCTCAATTATCGCTCATGGCGACATCCTCATCACTATCATTGCTATCATCACCTTCCTTATTATCATCATCATCATCTACCTCCATGGACCCGGAGGCTTCACCATTCATCATCACTTGAACCTTGCACTTCTTCCTCTTCTTCCTCATGGCAAGAGTCACTAACTTCCCCGCTCTCAACAATAATCTCCTTCCCCTTAGTAACTTGACTATCCATGGTGGCATCTCTAGGAGCACTCGGAAAGAATACTCCCCTATCCGCCCAACTAGGCAAAGGACATGAAGGATTAAGTAATCCTTGCCTAGCTAAGTGTAGGAGGGGCGGATATTGAGCCCGGTAAGCATTGACCCGATCCTCATGAGCTTCCTTATGCATATGTTGTGTCAATTGGGTCAAGTAGTCATTGTCTACCACGACATTAGTGCCAATTGGTGTGAATTCACGGTCGGCAAATGGATAAGGTGGAGTCGCAATAGAGGAGGAGGAGGGCTTGGCATGCGATTCCCTATGTTGCTTCATAATCATTTCGGCTTCATCGAAGACGGGGAGAAGGTAGCTTGGACATCGGACATTGATGCGGCATATCTTGTTAGGAAAGATGAAGGACTTAGCTTCTTTAGTGAGCCACTCATACTTGTTGTCAAGATTATCATTCTTGACCCAATGGAACTTGTTGATCATAGTGGCCAAATCAAGAAGGTTGCCTCCTTTAACCGGTTTATATGTCTTATCTTTGTTGAAATCCGGGTTAAAGTGTTTGTCTAACCATATTACTAATCCTCCATTCACAATAAAAGCCGCTCCAACTTTACCATGGTCAATTGTAAGCCACCGTTCAAGTAAGAGTTGAAGTATGTTGTATTCCTTGCTGCACTTTTTGTTGACATTCATGGTGGATTCAAGGTAGGCAAAGTCGAGCTCGGTAAAGTGGTTGGTGCCTTTTCTTGCAATTAAAGTGTTGCCTACAAACTTTTGCCATACCCTTATACCCGGATGGTGGACATAAAGAACATGGCACTCATGGAAAGACTCAAATTTTCGCCCGGTGATCACTTTCCAAAGGGGTGCAGCATCATATTGTGAAGGCTTTTTCTCATAATGACAGTGTTCTTCAAGACCAAACACTTTGCCAAATTCTTTCATAAACATTCGCCTATCCTTGTTCTCAAGGCGAAATTCAACATTTTTCCGACCCTCTGCCTTAGTCACCTTCAAGAAGCTTACAAACTCCATGGTAAGGGAAGGGTAGGTTAATTCTTGCATTTCAAAGAGCGTAGTCAATTTCATGGATTCAAAGAAATTCCTAGTTCTTTCAAGCACACCCAATTTATCTAAGGCATCTTGGCATATAAATTTGGTCGGAAAAATAGTCTTCTTAGTAAGGGATACAAATGATTTCCTATGAGAATCGTTTATGAAAGTTACCACCGGATAATCTTACAATTGTTCAATGACCGGAGTAGGTGTAGCTTCCACCATAGGAGTAGCAACTTCTTGAATCTCCACCCTTGGTTGATGCACTACCATAGCCTTTGAAGCTAGAAGAGCTTGTTGCCTTTTGGAATGATTTGAGGATGTGGGTGCCTTGTTTCCACCTTTTGTTCTTGCCATGTTGTTCTCCTTGTCAAAATTGTATCAACAAACTAATATTGTGCTTGAATGCTCCTTATTTCCCCAAGCTTCAATCAATTCCCAATCGATTTAGGATTTTCGAATTTGTCATGAAACCCTAGAAAATCTACTCAATGTGTGAGAAATTTGTTGTTTGGATGGCTTCTTGTTGATAAAGGAGTAGTTTAATTGTGACTTGAGGAAGTTTTGTTTTGATTTGGGTGAATTTGGTTGAGGAATTTGTGTTATGTTGATGAGGGGATTGAGGGTTTTGAGGGAGAAGGGTGTGTGTGTGTGTGTTTTTATAAGAAAGAAATGAATTGGGGAAGAAGGAATTGAATCCCGTATTATAGGCAATTAGCAGCAGGAGACGAGTGTCTTGGACTGGGGACGCTCGGATTCTTAGTCAGTCAGCTCAGGAATTTCTAACCCGTGTTGGGACGCGCGGATTCTGCTGGAGATGAGCGGATTTCTGCAGGAGACGCTCGTCTTCATTTGGGGATGCTTGTATTCATAGACAGTGTGAGCTTTAAACTTTTAAAGCAGCCAAGATGCGCAGATCCTTGCCAAGACGAGCGTCTTCAGGATTGGGACGGGCGTCTTTTGTGTAATATGCCCAGATTTTTAAACAGACTAAACTTTTCAATTTCAGCACTCCCAAGACGAGCGTCTTAGAGCCAGGACGCTCGGATCGGAGCCAGCTCGAGCGGATTCCCCCTGGGACGCTCGGATCTTCTCCTGTACCCACGAGTTCAGTTCTACCCGTGGGGGTCTTCATTTCCCGTATAATTCTTTTTTCGTTCCTTTGTTCAACATTGTGGGTGCACTATGAAGGCTTGGTTAGCCTAGGCAATTGTTATCCCCACACTAAATAAAACACTACACATCAAAACACATTAAAATACCTCCCTCACTTTTTCTCATGATAAAAATATTTATCAAAGTATGAAATTGCAAATCCAAAATTGACAAGAATGCAATAAATAAAATGCTAGTTAAAAGGTAGAACATTTACAAATGGGGTTTAGGAGGACTCCACCAAACTCTCACTCTTGAATGAGATGTCAACGAGGCATAGCCAAGGTGCTGTTGATGTTTCTTAACACCTTGTAGAAGTAGTCGATGGCTTGTTCATTTTCATTGTAAAGATCTTGCATAGACCTTTCCACATTGTGTTCTTCATGATGATGACTCGACTCAAGATGGTCACCAAAGCCTTGGTCTAAGGTCATAGCATTTCCAATGTAGGGATTGACCAATCCTTCAAATTCGTCATCCCATAGACCACACACTTCACTAGCTTGCTCCCCAATGATGTCATGAGTTGATGAAAGCAACTCGTCTTTCTTGTTGTCATGGCCAATGAGGTCTTCTTCCTTATTTGTCATGATTGGTGGTGAGCTATCCAAGCTCTCATTGTTGTTGAAATTTCCTTTCTCTCCGGATATAACATCTTGAGGATTATCCACTTTCTTCTTCCATATCGATGGTGATTCTTTACCCATAGCTTGATCTTTGCATTGAGATGCCAACCTCTTCCTATCACTTTGTCGGCTATAATGATCGACCATAAAGTATGGCTCATGTAGTCGGGGAGCTCTCATTGTTTTGTCAAGGTTGAAAGTGATTATCTCATCTCCCACTTCAAGTGTAAGTTCTCCATGTTTCACATCAATTACCGCTCCCGCGGTGTGCAATAAAGGTCTTCCTAGGATGATAGGAATGTTGGAATCCTCCTCCATGCCTACAATGACAAAGTCTACCGGGATGAAGAATTTGCCAATTCTCACGGGCACATCCTCCCATACCTCTAAAGGTATATTTTTTGATCGATCCGCCATTTGAAGAGTAATGTAAGTGCACTTGAGCTCTCCTATTCCTAGCTTCTTGCATACCGAGTATGGCATGACACTTACACTTGCTCCAAGGTCAAATAATGCTTTGTTGATTGTAGTGTCGCTAATGGTGCATGGAATAGAGAAGCCTCCCGGATCTTTGAGTTTTGGAGGTGAACTTCCTTGAAGAATAGCACTACTCATTTTGGTAAAGGCAATGGTCTATAGCTTCCGGATGGATTTCTTCTTGGTAAGAATATCTTTCATGTACTTTGCATAGGCCGGAACATGATTGATCAATTCCGTGAATGGGATCGAGACTTCTAAGTTCTTCACAATCTCTATGAACTTTCCAAGTTGTTCATCAAACTTAGGCTTAGCTTGACGACTTGGGAATGAAAGTCTAATCACAATAGGCTCTTTTTCCTTAGTCTTATCTTCATTCTTCTTCTTTAAAACCTCTTTGGTGGTGGGTTCTTCTTCTTTAGAGTTCTCCACAACTCTTTGCTTGTCACTAGCATCCACAATGTCTTCATTAATTGGCTTCTTCGGCCCTTCATACCTTGTACAACTCCTCAAATGGATGGCACTAACTGACTCATGTCTTGGGGGATTACTTTGAGGTGGTAATTGCCCCTTTTGTCGTTGAGAGCTAGAAGATGCTAATTGAGACATTTGGGTTTCCAACATCTTGGTGTGGGCTAGTATGTTGTTGATGGTGATGTCTTTGGTTTGGCTATCCTTTTGCATTTAGATGAAAAATTCTTGTTGGTTCTTTTGCATTTGGAGGACCGCTTTTTGAACATCAAAGCCTTGGTCATTGGATTGATTGTAAGAGGCTTGATTTTGATAACCTTGGCTTTGGTTATAAAAGGGTCTTTAAGCTTGATTTCTCATTGAAGGTGGGGTGTATGTTGGTTGAGGGTTTTGAAAATTTTGGCTCTTGTATGAAAGGTTTGGATGAAATTTGTTATTCTCATTGTAATAGTTGGAATAAGGGGTGCCACTCTTGTATGCTTGGAAAGAATTCACTTGTTCACTTGTTCCCCTACATTCACTTTGGTCATGTCCCAAAGTTCCACAACTCTCACATACTCCACTTGGAATTGAGGATGATGCCACCATAGCATTAACATGTTGTTTGGGTGATTTGGAAGCTTCATCAAGCTTAGACATGACCTTCTCAAACTTCAAATTGATGGTGTCAATATGAGCACTTAGTTGAGCACCCAATTGTGTGATGGAATCTATCTCATGCTTTCCTCCTCTAGTGGCCTTTCGAGGCCTACTATATTGGGAATTATGAACCGCCATCTCTTCAATTTTGGCCCATGTTTGATTGTCATCAACTTCGGTAAGCATACCATTGGATCCCATATTGAGAATGTTGCGGGAGTCTTCATAAAGACCATTCTAAAATTGTTGTACAAGGAACCACTCGCTAAGTCCATTGTGTGGACAAGAACGACAAATGTCCTTAAATCTCTCCCATGCTTCATACAATGATTCCTCATCCCTTTGTTTGAACCCGGTGATTTGGGCTCTCAACATGTTAGTCTTCTCCGGAGGATAGAATTTCTTGTAGAAGGGAAGTGCCAACTTCTTCTATGAGTCAATACTAAGAGTAGCCTTGTCTAGGCTCTAACCATTGCTTTGCGGTACCAATCAAAGAAAAAAGAAATAATACCCATCGGATTTGATCTTGAGTAACTCCAGTTTGAGAAATCGCATGACAATAGTTACAAAAAGTCTCCATATTTGAATGAGGGTCTATACTAGACATCCCTCCAAAATGACTTCTCTCAACTAGTTGTTTGAATGCGGATTTGGCAATGAAATTACCAGTTAAATGTGGTGGTGTAGGAGTACCATTTGGTAGGTTCTCCTCGGTTGGTATGGAATGTGATGAAAATTTAGGCATTGTGGGTTGATTTTGTGGTGGATTTTGTATTGGGTTATCCTCTCCTTCTCTTGCAAAAGGGTTGGTAAACTCAATGTTATTTGGTTGAATGTTCACAATCTCTCCGATACCTACAACTCTTGAAGTACCTCTAGCAACTCTTCTATTGTTGGTTAAAGTTCTTTCAATTTCAAGATCAATAGGCAATGGATTACCTTGTGATCTCCTAGTCATGCAAAATATCAAACAACTTGAAAACAATTAGAATAACCTAGAGGAAATTGACTTCCCCAAGGTAAAGAAAGACACAACTAAAAACAATTAATGAAAATCAAATCAATTGAACACCGTCCCCGGCAACGGAGCCATTTTTGGTGTGGTTTAAAACTCGTCGTCAAAAGCTACCAACCAAAATAATATTTATAACTTCACAAACTACTCTTAGCAAAGAGGCAAGTAAAGGTCGGATCCCAAGGAACAGGTATTGATGTAGGATTCTCAATTGCAAATGGTTGTGTCTTAGGGTGTCACAATTTGGGTTGAGATGAAATTGGTATAAACTAATTAACAAGATAAAGGTAAAGCAATGAAAACAAGCAAGATAATTAAAAGAGGTTGTGAACAATTGATTAAAGGTGCTAGGGTGTCATGGGTTCATAGGAGATTCATGGGAGTTGATCATACGAACATGTTCTCAATTATATAGCAAGCGCTTATTGTTGTGTTGGGATCGAGTTGGTGTATAAGCTTACAATCCCTAAGAAGGTTTGGGTCCCGGAGCCGAATCGATTAGATTATACAACACCTACAAGTCGACTTAATCCTTCCTATTCAACTATATGAATGGTCTAATAAGGCTCGAGTTGGTGTATAAGCTTACAAGCCTCATTGAAAAGATAGGTGATGGGTAAAAGGTGCAAGGATTCATAGGCTCGCATTTCATCAAACATAACATGTGCATAAGTTGAAATCACAAAAAGTAAGGAATTTAATTATGAAAACATATTAGATTAAGTATAGATCAATCCCCATGTTGGTTTCCCCTAATTACCCATTAACCCTAGCTAAGGAAACTACTCACTCATGATCAAGTTTAACATATTAATAAGGTTGTCAATCATATTAACAAGGCAAAACTTAATGAATAAATGAAAGTGATTAATAATAATGAAACAAGGTTAAGAGAGAATTATACCTATGAAGATGATTCCAAATAATAAAGAAAGAATAATAAAAGTACTTGATGATTGATGGAAGGTTGTCAATCCTCCAAATAAACCCAAATAATCTTCTAATTACCCAAAATAAAGGAAAGATTAAGATATGATTAATATTGAGAATTGTATTACAACTAAATTAAGACTAATTTGAGAGTATTAAGAGATGATTACAACTTGATTGAGGATGGATTAAGACTTGATGCCAATCTAGGTAGTACAAAGGGGTATTTATACTAAAGATTAGGTACAAGGATTAGGGTTACTAAGGGCTTAAATGACTATTAAGACCCTAAGAAAAGTTGAGGAAATGTTACTCCCAAAGGAAATGAGCGGATCCTCTAGCTAGTCCCGTGTTGATCTACTCGTCCCGTGCTGAGGCACGGGTTGTTCTGACTTATGATCCGCTCGGATCCTGGGGAAGACGCTCGGATTCAGCTGCTGCATGCCGGTCGTCTTGGGCACAAGACGCCCAGATCATGGTGCTCAAAGACGCCCGGATCATGCCTAATACGCTCGAATTCTTGGATAGACTACTTTTCTTCTTTTGCTCCTTAACAATCCTCAAGGATCATGTCAGGGATGCAAGGATCTTTTCACCATTGCTCATTTCTCTTTATTATCTACTTAGGCCTCTAGTGTCGGTCTCTCTTTGATGCTTGGTCATTAGGTGCGATCCATTTAGCTCCATTTCGCCTCATAAATGCAAGGTTAACACTCCTTTCCTACCAAGGAGACAAAACATCAAAGAATATGCAAAATGGGAAACTAAAGATAGTAAATGACCCAATTATGTGCTATAAAGCATGGGAATGAGGTTAATTCGGGGACTAAATGTGCTCAAATATGAGTCACATCAAGGTGTCACAAATTGGGTTTTAGATGAGATGTGGTCTAAACTAATCAACAAGATGAATGTAAATTAGGTAAAGCAAGTAAAGGGGTTGTAAACAATTGATTAAAAGCACTAGGGTGTCATGGGTTCATAGGGGATTCATGGAAATAGATTATACAAACATATTCTCAAATAGATGCAAGCACGTATTGTTGTGATGGGATCGAGTTAGTGTATATCTTACAATCCCTAGGATAATTTAAGTCCCGGAGCCGAGTCGTCTAGACTGTACAACACCTACAAGTCGACTTAGTCTTCTCCTATTCAACTCTTATGCATGATCTAATGAGGCTCGAGTTGGTTTATGTCTTACAAGCCTCATTGAAAAGATAGGAGATGGGTAAAAACTGCAAGGATTCATAGGCTCGCATTTCATCCAACATAACATGTGCATAGGTTGAAATCACAACAAGCAAGCAAATTAATTATAAAAACATATTAGATTAAGTATAGATCAATTCCTATGTTTGTTTCCCCTAATTCCCCATTAACCCTAGCTAAAGAACTACTCACTCATGATCAAGTTTAGCATGCTAATAAGGTTGTTAATCATACTAACAAATCAAAACATGATGAATAAATAAAGTGATTAACAATAATTAAACAAGGGTAAAAATGAATTATACCTATGTATATGATCCAAATAATAAAGGAAAGAATAATAGAAGTACTTGATGAATGATGCAAAGTTTTCAATCCTCCAAATAAACCCAAATAATCTTCTAATTACCCAAATAAAACTAAGAACAATTGAGAAATTAAGGAAAGATTAAGATGTGATTAATATTGAGAAAAGTATTACAACTAAATTAAGAGTCGATTAAGAGTTGATTAAAATGAGATCAAAGCTTGATTAAAACTTGATTCTAATCTAGGTAGTACAAAGTAGGTATTTATACTAGAATTAAGTACAAAGATTAGGGTTACTAAGGGCTTAAATGACTATTAAGACCCTAAGAGAAGCTTGAGGAAATGCAACTCCCCAGAGACATGCGCGGATCATGCTTGTAACTCCCACCAGGATCTGCTCGTCCTCACCTGAAGCATGGCCTGTCCTATAAGGATATCCGCTCGGGTGGAAGTCGGGACGCCTAAATTGTGCTTTGGTACGCTCGGATCATGCTCATGGACGCTCGGATCGTTGCTCTGATCCGCTCGTCCTGAGCTCGGGCCGCTCCATAAATGCAAGGTTAGCGATACTCTCCTACCAAGGACACAAAACCTCAAAGAATATGCAAAATGGGAAACTAAAGATAAGAAATGACCCTAATGGGTGCTAGAAATCATGGGAACGAGGTTAATTTGAGGACTAAATATGCTCAAATATGAGTCACATCAAACATCCCCAAACCGAACCTTTGCTCGTCCCGAGTAAAGAGGCGACTAAAACTATGACCTTTGTTTAAACTAATCTACTAATATAGCTGATATGAGACAATTAGCGGGTCTCACTCCGCCCGTTCAACTCACAACAAGACATCCATGAGGTAAGATGCCTTCTTGCAAGGCAAGGTTGGGCTTGCCAAAATGGCGATTCGCCCAATCATTAAGCACACAAAAGAAGGTAATGGATGAATCTAGAAAAGAATAGCCACTTTCCTCATCTAAGTGGTGGAAATTATCTAAAAGGGAAGCAATCTAAGGGTACACACTCCATTATAGATATGGTTTCTTCAAGTTACTAAGCCTAGAAGGATACCAATAAATCACCTCCAAGTTGTGTCAAGCTAGGGTACCTTCGTCCTCAATTTCCAAATGCTTTCGTTAAGAGTGGACCCCCTATGATGTTAGAAACACTGTAGGATTGCGGAATTCCCCCTCTTGCCTAGACAAGAAGAAGGGTCGTCCCCTTTCTACCATGCACAAAAGTGGGTTCAATGGAAAAAGGGATCAATAGATTTTGAGTTTCATAGTGGGAGTTTCCTTTTGGTTCTGTTATTCCCCCCAAATTCTTGTGGCATTTGACATTTTTTAGTACAATTTTCTTTGCCATTTCTTTGATGTTTGGCAATTTGATGCTTTGACAATTTTCAACTTTTGCATTTTTTGAACATTTTCAAAGTCAGCCCAATTTGTAACAAGGGTGCTTTTATTTGAAGCATCGGAGTTCTTATTTTTGTATTCCTCTTTTATTTGATGTAAATTTGTGCCCATTCCCTTTTTGTTGACAAAAATGATGATAGAAGTGGAAGATGGTTGCATGGTTTCAAGGGTCACCTTAGAATAAACTGTAGCCAAGGAGTCATCACATCACAAGGTACTCTTGACTAGGCCTTAGTCCATGGGTCTAAGGATACTAGAATGACACATCCTAGGGTGTTTTAGAGATATTCTAATGAGCAAAGTCTCAAAAGAAGAAAAAGTATCTACAAGGGTTTTATATACACTTGTCAAGTTTCCCAAATAAATGTTTTCACAAAATGTTTCCTAAAATGCAACTACATGCCATGATGCAACAAACATTTATACAACCTAATGCATATGCTTAGTTAAGTTTGACGTTATTGTCATACAGATGGCGGTGATCAACTGGTCCCTAAAAGTCACACCAATAGGATACGTTTGAGAGATGTGACAGTATGAAAATACAGTCATGTAGATGCCAAATTTGACTAACCAGTTAGTCTGAGTTATTTGACAAATAATTAGTCAAAATGTGATGTTGAGATATTCTATTTAATACGGATTAAATAATAATGGCTAAGGCGAATTAAGCAGTTAATTCGTAAATTGAATATAAGCGATTTATATTTAATTAAATGTATATTGAATATAATTATACAATATCGTCTTTGTCGGACATGTATTAATGTTTCAACTAATCCGTATTATTAGTTGATGCTTTAATAACCGATAACCGATGACGATTTATAACAAAACCGCGTCATATACATTTTAGCGATTTGCGAACCAGACCATGAGCTAAAACTAAAAGGAAGTGGAAGCCCACTTCCCTAGGTAGCCCATGGCCGGCCGAATGAGAGGAAACAAAAAGGAGACCCTCTCCTCACTTGTAACCTAATTGTCATTTGCAAAAACAAATTAGGGTTTTGACAAAATTGCCTCTCAAAATTCGGATCTCTCATCCAACAAAACCTCACAAAACAATCCTCTCAATATTGGAAGGCAATTAGAGGATTCATTCTAGCACAAGGGCATTTCTCGGACAATCTTGGGTGCAACAATTAGGAGGAGATCTACTTTGATCTCTCATTGCCGAATTGCACTAGGACCGGAGGTTATTACTTACTCTTTATCGTTTCATTGTGTTTTTCGTTTATGACTATTAATCACGTATAAAATTTGCGTTATAATCCTTCAATTTATGGGTTTTATACGGATATTACCCTTCAAATGGTATCAGAGCGAGGCCACGTAAATTTTTCTATGTGATTTTCATCAAACGATTTTTGAATCGATGTATTTTTGATTAATTTTCATTCGGCACAATTTTTTTTTTTGCCCTCGGCAATTTTTTTAATTGCTGCGTTTTTTTGTTTTGTGCCTTGGGAACCGTGTCTTGTATACACGGTGTTGGTTGTCTTTTGTTTTCATTTTCATTCTTTACATGTTGTAATTTTAATCGATCATTATTGCAATATGTTAAAGATGTATCAATTGTAATTTCAATTCTATACGGATTAGATTAAATTGCAATTGGGTTTTTACAAATCGTTTTGTTGTTTGATCTTTTGTTGATTGAGCCGTTTTTTGTTCCTATTGTTGCTCACGGTATTCAGCAACATTTTAAAAAAAAAAAAAAAAAAAAAAAAAAATCGTGAATCTTGTTCACGCCCGACGAAGAAAAAAAAAAAAATTTTGTTTTTTTTTTCGGCCTTTGTTGCATAAAACGGATTTATGCTCTCGCTTGATAGTGAAACGGTTCACCCACGTAAAATTAAGTTACTTTAAAACGATTTATAGTAACGGATTATCTCGGATTAAAATAAACTTGATCAAGCGGTTTTGTCATATAATTTTAATTGTCTTTGGTGGTTTGGATAAATTTAACATAATTACGGAATTATGTCACGAATAAATTTAATTTTTAGTTGATGCATTTTATTTATCGTTTTTGATTTTTGAATGTTTTTAATTATGTATTTATTTATTTTTGCAAACGGTTGTAACTTAGTGTGGCCTTAGTAGAACGTGTTACCGTAATGATGGAACACGGTCTTGGTTGTATTTTGAGATCTCGTATCTCCTTTTATTTCTTTTAATTACAGATTTTATTTAGAATGTAAATAGGTTTATATTTTGTAAATTTTAATTGTAATTTTGAGAAGACTAAAGAAGGAGACCGGATGCTCACTCCCGCTACATGGACAAAGATGGAACATCAAGACAAGCTTTTCGGGTCCAACGGTGGATTCCAAAGTTTTATTATGTTCTTTTTACTAGGATAGGCCACACTAGGAATTTTTATTTACGTATTGCATTCATTTATTTATTTTATCGTAACGATAGTATGCATCATATTCCGCCTAAAAACCAAACCACCTAATATTTGCATGAAAACTGACTCATGTAGAGGTCACACGTTAGTTTTCTATGACATTCGTATGTCACACGATTTAAAGCCATCATCTAAATTAATTCATTCACGCAGTTGCTAGTTATTCGTTCACTTAAAATGAATTGAAACTTGTTGATGGGATCTTCCTCGTATAAACAAAAATTGAGAACGGTCTTTATAGGTCAAACTCCAATGAATCCCTTCTTCGTCGGTAGGCATAATATGACCCCTTCTACGTCGGGTAAGTTGGAACCGATTGACTTATTTTATCTCAACACTATGGTCACTCGTACGATCCTGTGATTATGGTGGACTATAGATAGGATTTCCAGAAATCTATCGACCAAGAGTTTTTACGGAAGAACTAGCTAAACAGTTGGCTTATCAATTTACGGAAATTGAGTCTTGGGATCACTTGTATTATTCTTGAGGGAGATCAATTATACAAGTGCAATGAGTCTACACGATTAAAATAAATTTTAAATAGACTTAAATCACCTCGATGAGTTGCTTATTTCGTTTGGTTTTTCTTTCTTTTTTCAGTGTAGATCACGTTCACATAAACTGCTAATAACAATATGGCTGGTCACTTGAACGACCCAATGCCAAGTGTCACATTGGACCGAGAGTCCTGGCTTCGGATCTTCATGAATCAGATGAATCAGTCTACTCGACTGAAGAATGATGGATCAAACTTCGCGGACTGGGAGGCGGCATTACGGAATGTTGCCGCTGCTGACGGAAAGCTCAAATTTCTGCTTGAGCCCATGCCGTCAAACCCAGGCCCCACGGCTGGAATTAACGAGATCGACAAGTATAACGATTTCGCCATGGAAGCGGGTGCGATTAAAAACGTACTTATTTTTGCAATGGAACCCAATTTGCAGAAACGCTTCATAGCCCAAGGTGCAAACAAGATTTTCACCACGCTCACCAAGGAATTCTCGAAAGCACCGAGAATCGTGACCTATGAGCATACCACTCGCTTCTTTGATGCGAGACTCCAGAAGGGCCAACCAGTTAGCCCACACATTCTCAGCATGATTGAGAATGTCGAGAAGCTGGAGACGCTTGATTGTAAGATCAACGAGAACATTGTTATTGACCGCATGCTTCACTCACTCCACGATGGTTTTTCGCAATTTAGAGCGAATTACTATATGAATGATTTGAAGAAAAGTCCCCACGAACTGCACTCCCTTCTCGTACAGACCGAGAAGGACATGAAGTTCAGTGGGAGCATGAAACAAGATGTTCTCATTGTGTCAAACAAGGGCAAGGGTAAAGGCAAGGTTCAGCCAGGCCTAGCAGTAGGCAAACCGAAGTTTAAGAAGTCGGGTTCAGGTAAGAGTGGGCCTGGTGAGTCGAGCACCTCATCAGGCGCGACAAAGAGCAAAACCGAAAACATGGAATGCCATCACTGCCACAAGACTGGGCATTGGAGGCGTACATGTCCTGTTTATCATGAGGACATAAAAGCGGGTCGCGTTAAACCTGTTGGTATGTCTTCTCTCTCTTCTACTTTTATTCATATGATTGAGATTAACCACGCAAGTTACGGAACTTGGGTACTAGATACTGGTTGTGGTTCTCATCTGTGTAATCATGTGCAGGGGCTCCGAAACATCGAACCCCTCGTAAAGGGTGAGGTGGACCTGCGTGTTGGGAATGGAGCAAGAGTGGCTGCCGTCTCAAAGGGGACATATGTGATCCAGCTTCCTAGCGGATTTGAGTTGTCATTATATGACTGCTATTATGTACCCAGTCTTTCGAAAAACATTATTTCGGTTTACGCACTTGACAAACTTGGTTTTTCATTTGTAATAGAGAATAATACTTGCATTTTCTCTTTACACGATATGATTTATGGCAAGGCAGTCTCCATGAACGGAATTTATGTTTTAGATCAGACCACCGAAATATTACACGTAATGAATAAAAAGTTAAAGGTTGGTGACAAAGATCAAACGTATCTATGGCACTGCCGTATGGGACACATTAATGAGAAACGCGTAAAACAGCTCATCAAGAATGGAGTTATCTCGGCCTTTGATTTTCAATCATTTGGCACGTGTGAATCATGTCTCATCGGTAAGATGACTCGGATTTCCTTCAAAGGTGTTGGAATACGCGCTGCTGACCTATTAGGACTCATACACACGGATGTATGTGGCCCTATGTCAATCACCGCACGAGAAGGCTATAGGTATTTCATCACTTTCACGGACGATTTAAGTAGATATGGCTATGTCTACTTAATGAAGCACAAAAGTGAATCCTTTGAGAAATTCAAGGAATACCAAAATAGGGTACAGAACCTATTGGGTAGAAAGATTAAAACACTACGTTCAGATCGTGGTGGCGAGTATCTTTCTCACGAGTTTGATCAACACCTAAAGGACCGTGGGATTGCCCTACGCTTAACTCCACCGGAACACCTCACCTGAATGGTGTGTCCGAACGGAGAAATCGAACACTACTTGATATGGTTCGATCCAAGATGAGTCACACCGTGTTGCCCGACTCATTTGTGGGGTTATGCTCTTCATCACCTGCTCTAATACTTAACCGAAGTCCGTCTAAAGCTGTTGACAAGACTCCATATGAACTATGGAAGGGAACGGTCCCCAACTTGTCCTTTATACGGGTTTGGGGCTGCGAGGCTTATGTCAAGTGGTGACACGAGGATAAGCTCGGCCCGCGATCGGTCAAGACATACTTTATAGGTTATCCTAAAGGAACACTTGGTCATTACTTCTATTCGCCAACCGAACAACGTGTTTTTGTTGCGGCTAGTGCGACATTCTTAGAGAAGGAATTTCTCGAGAATGCAAAGAGTGATAGAACCTTCGACCTATCGGAGATTCCAGAACCAAATACCGAGCAACCATTGGAGGAACCAATTCCTTCAATCCCGGCTGCAGTGAATATTCCCGAGGAACCTAGGAGATCGGGCGAGTCTCTATTCCTCCGCACGAGATACATTGGTATGGTCGAGGAACATGACATAGATGACGTTCTACTCTTAACAAGTAGTGAACCCGCAACCTATAAAGGTGCCATGACTAGTTCCGACTCAAAGCTATGGCTTGAGGCCATGCAATCCGAGATGGACTCTATGTATGAGAACAACGTATGGGATCTTGTTGACTTACCTGCTAAGGTTCGTCCCCTTCAATGCAAATGGCTTTACAAGATAAAGCATTCTGTGGAAGGTCAACAAGATATCTATAAAGCACGACTAGTTGCTAAAGGTTTCACCCAAGTGCCAGGTTTGCACTACGATGAAATTTTTGCACCCGTAGTCATGTTGCGTTCCATTCGGATTATCTTAGCGATTGCCGCTTTTCATGACTATGAAATTTGGCAAATGGATGTGAAAACCGCCTTCTTAAACGGCTTTTTGGAGGAAGAGTTGTACATGGTACAACCCGAAGGTTTCATCGATCCAGAACATCCTAAGAAAGTGTGCAAGCTTAAGCGTTCCATTTATGGACTTAAGCAAGCATCTCGGAGTTGGAATCATCGCTTCGACCAAGTGATTAAAGAGAATGGATTTACTCGATCGGTCGAGGAACCATGTCTTTATATCAAGTCGAGTGGGAGCAAGATTGTCTTCCTAATATTGTATGTCGATGACATACTCCTGATTGGGAATGACATACCTCTCTTAACTTCGGTGAAAGTATGGTTGAAAAACCATTTCCAGATGAAAGATCTGGGTGAGGCGCAAAGAATTCTAGGCATCCGCATCTATCGAGATAGATCACGACGGATGTTATCTCTCAGTCAGGAGTCTTACATAGACAAAGTCCTAGAGAGATTCAGCATGACTAACTCCAAGAAGGGGTTTCTTCCTATGGCTCCAGGGGTGCATTTGAGCAAGTCTCAGTCACCAGAGACACCGGAAGAGAAAGAGCGCATGACACGGATTCCTTATGCCTCGGCTATAGGATCAATCATATATGCCATGATATGCACACGTCCGGACGTGGCATATGCATTGAGTATGACAAGTCGATTCCAACAAAGATCCAGGTGAATCACATTGGATGGTCATTAAGAACATTCTTAAGTACTTACGGAGGACTAAAGGTTGGGCATTGACTTATGGAGGCGATCAAAAGCTATGCGCAACCTTGATTCTGTGCAGATGCTAGCTTCCAAACGGATCGTGATGACTCGAAATCTCGACCGGATTCGTTTTTACTCTTAATGGCGCTGCAGATTAGCTGGAAGAGTTCAAAACAAATCTGTTACAAAGAGATTCTATGACGAGTCCGAGTACTATGCCGCGTCCGAAGCTACAAAGGAAGCGATATGGATGCGTCAATTCTTACATGGACTATCTGTAGTGCCTAGTTCGAATGACCCGATCACCATCTATTGCGACAATAGAGGTGCCATCTTCCAAGCTAAGGAGCCAAAGTCTAGCAACAAGTCTAGACATGTACAACGGAAAGCTCATCTAATCCGAGATTACGTGGAGCAAAAGGAAGTAGTGATAGAAAAGATAGCTACAGATGATAACATAGCAGATCCTCTCACTAAACCATTACGAAAAGATAAGCATGAAGGGCATGTTAATTCCATGGGAATTAAACGTGTTCCTAAGTTGTAGTACTCTTTTATGGATTAGATTCATTCTCTTTTGTACTCTATACGACATCATCGTTTTGATAATTTTTATATATTTTGTTTTTCATGTGGATTTGTACGACAAATTTTGAACACCACAAAGTGAACTGAACAAACATTATATTTTATGGTCCTTAATTACCCACGTGAGCTGATAACTCAAGGTAATTATTTTGTGACGTTGGTTGATGGTGGGTTCAACGAGCCATAAGTCAACCGGTTGACCGACCAATCACGAGGGCGTGTTATACGGATATCACGTAGGACACAATTGTGACATCAACGTGGAGTCCTAAATGTTTTATAACATTCGGTGCCCGGTCGTGGATAGGACCTCCATGGTGATCCTAAGAGTCGATTCTTTTGACTATCGACTGTCTCTTGAGACTAAGGCATTTTGGGTGACTTTGGTTTCTTTCTCACGGTCATCCGTAACAGGGGGCCAAGTAGATTGTTTCGGTCATTTCATGCTCAGTGCTTAGATCGGAAGGAGTTCGAGTTGAAGGAAATATTCAGCCTTTATCGGTACTCGATATTTCTCGGGGCCACTCGAGGAGTCAGAATCGAAATTCATGGCCATGCTCGAATACGTATTCGTTTTATCGCTTAAGTTACTCTCTAGTCTGGGAAACCACTCTTGATACAGATCGATTGTAAAATACGACCTTTGCGGATCCGGATCTGCAAAATTGTTTTACATTGAGTGGGAGAAATTTTAAATGAATATGAGAATCGGTTATCGCACATACACTTGTACGGACAAGTGGGAGTTTGTTGAGCCGTGTCCTCCAGTTAGTGCGGATAACGTCGTTGCACATACACTTGTACGGACAAGTGGGAGCTTGTTGGGGGCTGTGTCCTTTACGATTAGTGCAAGGACTTATAAATCTCTAAAAGGATCAAAGGGTATACTTTTGTATTATAATCGGTTGGTCCACGTTTATCAATAACGGTTGGCTTGCTAGATAAGTTTGACGTTATTGTCATACAGATGGCGGTGATCAACTGGTCCCTAAAAGTCACACCTATAGGATACGTTTGAGAGATGTGACGGTATGAAAATACAGTCATGTAGATGCCAAATTTGACTAACCCGTTAGTCTGAGTTATTTGACTAATAATTAGTCAAAATGTGATGTTGAGATATTCTATTTAATACGGATTAAATAATAATGGCTAAGGCGAATTAAGCAGTTAATTCGTAAATTGAATATAAGCGATTTATATTTAATTAAATGTATATTGAATATAATTATACAATATCGTCTTTGTCGGACATGTATTAATGTTTCAACTAATCCGTATTATTAGTTGATGCTTTAATAACCGATAACCGATGACGATTTATAACAAAACCGCGTCATATACATTTTAGCGATTTGCGAACCAGACCATGAGCTAAAACTAAAAGGAAGTGGAAGCCCACTTCCCTAGGTAGCCCATGGCCGGCCGAATGAGAGGAAACAAAAAGGAGACCCTCTCCTCACTTGTAACCTAATTGTCATTTGCAAAAACAAATTAGGGTTTTGAGAAAATTGCCTCTCAAAATTCGGATCTCTCATCCAACAAAACCTCACAAAACAATCCTCTCAATATTGCAAGGCAATTAGAGGATTCATTCTAGCACAAGGGCATTTCTCGGACAATCTTGGGTGCAACAATTAGGAGGAGATCTACTTTGATCTCTCATTGCCGAATTGCACTAGGACCGGAGGTTATTACTTACTCTTTATCGTTTCATTGTGTTTTTCATTTATGACTATTAATCACGTATAAAATTTGCGTTATAATCCTTCAATTTATGGGTTTTATACGGATATTACCCTTCACTATCTACTAGTATGCCATATAAATTACATGAAACTCCTAAGATCACATTTGTTTGTACCGCATCAATCAAAATAAA
Source organism: Silene latifolia (assembly GCF_048544455.1). Lineage (NCBI taxonomy): Eukaryota > Viridiplantae > Streptophyta > Magnoliopsida > Caryophyllales > Caryophyllaceae > Silene > Silene latifolia. Next base: position 377,701 of record NW_027413141.1, on the reverse strand, counting down.
GCCACATAGTCATTAACATAGAGAGGAAAAAGGAAATTGGAAAGATCATACCATGCGGTCTTCATATTCCTCATGCCTCAAATGTGGCATAGTGTGACACCCCTATACTCTAAGTGCCTTACCAGGACCACTCAGGTATAGGAACGTCACCACCTCAGTTAGCCGAGGCAATGAATATCATAAGACAATAAAGAAACGTACTTTAAAAGTAAATTTAGTTTAAGTGATTACATGGTCTAAATCAAAACTGTTAAATAAAATACAATCCAAAACCAAACTGTCTACTAGCAAAACTGAACAGCTAAGGACATCGTCTGACACAGCGGAAGGCTCTTCTAATGCCAAGTGATGACTCATCCCAGCTAGCCCAAATGCATCGTATCAAACCTGCTCAACAACTACTCACCATCCCCGAATGGATCACCACAGTTTTACAAAACAAACAACGAGGTCAGTACTAATTACAGAAAACAAACCATTATGAAACAAATGCCAAACAACTCAATCAACACATCAAAACCCCAGTCTTCATCACCAAACAACACAACTGACTTCACACTAAAGTGGGTAGCCCAGCTAGAGTACCCATCGTAACAGATACTCCACACCGCCAGTGGGGGACCACAGCCGTTCCCACCTAAGCCCCGCTCATCTCCATCGAGCGATAAACCCATGTTCATTAATGTGCACATCCCTTCTATGGCGAGTTCCATAGAAGGAGAATCAAGGGCGTGAAGCCACTCCCGTAAGTGACTCCACTTAGCCAGGGATGCACCCCGAAGATCACAGACAGATACAACAACAATCAACGATACTAATCAACAATACAACCAACAATATAACCAACAACCGTCACAACCACCAAAAATATACTTTAACAATAATCACAGTGAAACCACCAAACACATTATGTAATTAATACTGAGTAGGGAAACCCTACCTGGAATGCAATAACAGAATCAGACGATCTAGCAACTGTCTCAAAACCTCTCTTCTACGAACCCTCCTCCTATACATACATTCATATAATTACTACCTTAACCATACAATCATAAAAACCCCAAAATCCCAAATTAGGGTTTAACCAACATTAACCAAACGCTATAAAAATGATATGTAGAACTTAACCTTGACGCAAGGATCACAACGGTATAAAGAACAAAGGAAACCGACACCTCTAGCTCCGGGATTTGCCAATAATGCGAATGAATCGAACAACGTAACTTGTAATCTCTCCTTTTTGTGTTTTTAGGTTTGTAAAAGTGTTTAGGAAAAAGATGACGGAGTATTATATATTAATCTGCATTATTAACAAACCCGTCGCAAATCACCCGATAACCGACTTACTCGATCGAGTAAGTCTCGTACTCGATCGAGTGCCACTTACTCGATCGAGTGCCAAGGCTACTCGATCGAGTACCCTACTGGCAGACTACTGTTTCGTATACCAAACATACTTACTCAACAGAGTAAGCCCCACTCGATAGAGTACCCAAAGACTCATAAAACCGTGGTATTACAGTCTTCCCTTCTTAGAAAGAATTTCGTCCCCGAAGTTCAAACCACAACAAAACAAAAACACATTAGCACTCTCCCGACATAACAACAAAAATAAAACTCAACATAAAACTCCAAAACATACTTACCAAACAAAACTCAACCCGACTCAAACAACTACTAACTATATCAAAATCAACATAAAAAACATGCAAAAACTCTATGCGACCATCTCCTAACCCCCTAAAAGAAACAAGGTTACGTCCCCGTAACCATACATACCTGATAAAAAAGAGATGGATATGTGGACATGGGGCGACGGGGGCGCTTGGGAAACAAGCGTTTGCATTTGTGGAGTCGCCACAAATTTTTATGGGAAATTGGAACCGTTCGAATACCTCGTGTCATGTCAAGACACAAAGTAGTGACATGAACACCAAGAACTCGTTACCCTTAGCATTCTATGTCTAGAATGACTCTCGTGGATGCCAATGAACACGGATGTTCACAGAGATCTGGAGTAAGGGGTGAGGGTACGTATTAGGAAGCTCTTTTGATCGAACACCTAATCCCGCCCGCCTCGATAGCGGCCTCTACTAATGATTAGGGAAATCGTCTATACTCGATATATCGTCGATTATATGCATGCAATGCAACATCCAAGTTTTAATCCTAGCATGTGAAGATTAGACTAAGTCGGTGAACAACTAATTTAGCAAACAATTTAGTCAAAGTAGGAATGTATGTTCAATTACATGTGAAGGCATATAAATGATACAAAATACAATGATAAATACAATAAAGAAAATTACAATAATAAAAATTACAATAATTACAATGGGTTTAGCGATTGATGTCGAAAATACCTCTAAAACGGATAATTTGGGAAAAAAAGAAAGAATAATGGAATTAACAAACAGATTAGGCGATAATACGGATAATAGTCAATTATACGTAAGCTAATTAAACTAGGTCAAGGCAGAACGGAAGTTCAGAGGCAGAAATCAACCTGGAACAGGCGCAACAGGACTGCGCCCTTTGGAAGAGGCGCAACAGATGTTGCGTCTGTTCCAAGGGTGAGTTCTGGCTGTTAAGCCGGAACTGCAAATCGTTAATGTTAATTGATGATTTTAAGGATTGATTAATATATTTACTCGGATGGAAGTGATTTAATTCATTAATTACATATGAATGAGTCATAAAAGCAACGAAACATGGATGAGACGGAATTAAGATGAATTATTTACATGGATGAAAGATTGATTAGTGACATAGGTGAACTAAATAGATTAAATATGATGAATTAATGACAAATTAACGACGAATATGACAATAGACAGATGGAAATATATCAAAGGTCGAATTCCAGAAACTCAATATGAACGAATTGAATTTCTACAACCCGGATTGATTTTAATGACGAAAACCCGCAAATATTGGATTATAAGGGATTTAAGTCGAATTTAATGACGAATTAAACGTATTAATGAATGATAAATAATATACATGTGAGATTATTATGCTATTATAACAAAGAATTAGCAAAAACAAACGAAAACAAATAAAGAAGACAAATTACAGAGGACAAAGGAAGAAGAAAGGAAGCAGGAACTGCGGCAGCCTCACGAAGAGGCGCAGCAGGCACTGTGCCCCTTCAAAGAGGCGCCGCAATTGCTGCGTCCTTTCTCGACGGTTTGTCTTCTGGTAATCCGAAAAAGGGTTTTAAACGAGGTTTTATAAATCTGTTTTAAGAGGTGTTTTCGACATAAACCTTACATTAGTGATACAAAAAGTAAATAACAATAAATAAAGAAGGATTTACACCCTCAGACTTACATGTTTGACGAAACGAGATGAACTAAGTTAATGATTAGTGATGCTCGACTCGAATGTAACGAAAGTGCCCTCGTAAGAGGAAAACGATTAAGATTAATTAAGTTGATTGATTGTGGAGTTGGTCAAATTGTTCGGTTATGAAAACGAGGCTGGTACTTAGAAGGATCCGAGCTTACGTGGTCGAATGTTCAAGCACGTAGACGCCAAAAAGTAAGAACGTGGTCTAGAATGCAAAGGGAGAAGAGAAGGGCGTGAGAAATATGAGGAGCGAAGGCTCCTATTTATACTAATCACGTGAAGGAATTAGGGTTTTCGGAGAAACTTTGGAAGTGAATCTCGAAAAGATATGAAAAGTTACGAAAAATACGCAGAAAAGGACCTGGGAAGAGGCGCAGCAGTCACTGCGTCTCTTGGAAGAGGCGCAGCACCTGCTGCGTCTGTTCCCAGGTGATTTCCTCTTGCGGAAGAAAGATTTCTGTGTTTAAGTTATGGAATAACGGATTAATTTGGTTTTCCTAAATATTTTGTATGAATATTACGGGAAATTGTTTACCAAAGATTAAAAGATTGTGAAATATTTATAAAATATGGAATAGAAATATCCAAAACATTCTGATTCGGGATTTAACGGTTATCAGAAAATGAAGACGGTTTTAGGCCCGGACTCCAAATGTACTCTAATTACTGTCAAAACGACCGTATCGGCGCGTAGATGACAACTAATAGGTAGACATTAGTGTTTGAGCAATCACTTGACGATAAACTTACGAACTGTCACAAATCGTTCCGCGTACCAAACATGCGGCCCAATCATCACCGGGTGGTTTGCGGGAGGTGCAGAAACGAGGTATCTACAGAGCCACCACTTTGACTGAGGCTTGGACAAGGCGAAAGTCAAAGTATAGCCATCAGGTTAATCGAAGATTACAACCTGACGACTATGGCGACGCGAGGCGGCTAAAGGGGTCTGAACCAAGGACCTGTCGTCGGGAACATTTTAGAGTCTGTCGACTATCGGGGAGGGTCGTTTAAAGTCCATTAGAATACCTATGGAAGCTCGCCAGCCATAAGAAGAGACCATACCTGAGATTCCTTCTCGAGATGCTTCTGGAGGTGCATAAGAGCTAAGGATAAGCGTAGGAGCTAAAGGGTAAGACCTAAAAGATAAGTAAGGATTGGTGCTAGGGTGTGGGGCCCTAAAGGAAAGCATCAATGGGAAGGAGGCCTGAATATAATTTCAAACTAAGGGGTAACTAAGGCTTGAGTGTAGGAACCCTACTGGTTTGGGAACTTCGGGAGAACGACACCTTTATCGCACTCCGTGGGGAAACAAGAAATATTGTGAGTAGCAGGACACAGGCGGGAACTGCTGGGAGAAATCTGCTTGGGTCGTCTTCAAACAAACTTCGGAGGGACACGAGAAGGACGATTGTATGTCGTGAACTTTCGTGTTGGGCACATTATCAGGAATGTATCTCCATGTCTCGAGAGGGATTGTCTGTCCGCTTACTCTCGCTGGGAATATAATCAGGAACTTATCTCCATGTCTCGAGAGGGATTGTTTGTCCGCTTACTCTCGCTGGGGGAATATAATGAAGGCGTGTCGAAACACCTGTGAAGGAATACACGCTCGTTGTGACAAGCAAGGTCTTGGAAGCGATAAATAATGTATAACAGTCTAGAGTTGGCTTAGGAATGCGGGTCTGAACGAAGAATGATCGTCAAACGGACCAAAAAGATATAATGACATCGAGGAAGAGGCGCACCGAAGATGGGCCCACAAATAACGAACTTATAACGAACTTTTGAAACTCGTATGAATGGAACCTCAGGAAGAGGCGCAGCAAGAGCTGCGTCTCTTGGAAGAGGCGCAGCGCCTGGTGCGTCTATTCCTGAAGGTGTCTTTTCTGCGTAAAAACGCGACAAACATAAGGTTTCATTTCATTTGTTCGGAATACAATTTAACAATTTCTCTCTCAAATCTAAACCATTTCCGCCAAAATTTGATCCAAAAGCTTGCATTCATCATGACTAATTGAGGTATGTATATCATTATTGCATTAATCTTCAATAATGGATGAATTTGATCGACAAAATTTAGGGTTTTCAACCCTAAAATGTCGAAAATTTGGGGCTTTTCCCCCAAATGATCTTGCCTTGTAAAATTGATCTTGTAAATAGCTAATTGGTAGTATAAGGATCATAACAATGTATTTGTTTCGAATTTTCGTTGAGTTTCGAGCATTCGAGTGAAATTGAGACGGTTTCACAGCTAAACCGTAAATTGCTTCAAAAATGGCCATAGGATTGCCTATTTGCGATGAAACTTGATATTTGGATCCTTGGATGATGGGTAAACTTCCTACCATCTCGGAATTTTGGTTTGTGACGGCTTTTTTAGGACACTTTTCTAAGGCATAATCGTCGTTCTAACGAAATGATGCCGAAATTTCGACTCGAACCCATGACTAGGCTTCAACTTAGGCTTGACTTGACCCTAACTACCACATGAGTGATCGGGTTTGTGATAATATAGCCAAAGATGGCGAGAAAAGAGCGATTTCGGGGTTTCCGAAGGCTTGTCGTCACGTGACGCGGCCTAAAATACATTAACGTTGCAGGTGATGAGGCTTCTACTTCTGGGAGAGCTCCCATCGAGATAGACACTGATGTTGACCCTTCTCATGTTATCGAGTAGGCTTTGGAGGAGGCTTTCACCGCCGCAGTGATGGCTGCTGGGGACGAGGTCCACGAGGAGGAGGCTGCTGAGGAGGAGGAGGCCCCGAGGCGGGCCAACGTTGAGCGAGGCGGTCGTCAGCTGAGGGGAGCACCTGCGCGGGCTGAGACCTGGGACAGCAGGCACTTGCTTTGGGCTGCGGAGGGTCACCTGTCCTACAGGACGGTGAAGAGCTTGGTAATCTTAAATTCATCCCTCATCATTCATCTTCCTTCATTTCACTTGCTCATATCTTTCCCAATTTTCATTCAAAACTAAAGATAGCTTTTGTTTCAAATCACAATAGGAGGCCGGGAACATCAGGTCGTTCTCGGGTTACACGACAGCGATGGAGTGCTATGAGAGGCCATCGGCGGAGGAGCGCGCCATGATCGAGCGTGGAGCGTTCGGTGCCTTGGTGCTGGCTTGGAGGGATATCGCGAAGAGGAAGCTGCAGGCTAACCTTAGCCTGGTCCGCGCTTTCTTGGACCTATTCTGGGACACGACTTTTACTTTTCACATGCCTTTTGGTGAGGTGGGAGTCACGTTGGAGGACTACGGCATGATTTCTGGTCTGCCGTGTGGGACTGACGCTGTGGAGTGGCCGGAGACTGCCATGAGGTGGATTCGGCCGAGGCTAGGAGGTTGATCGGCTGGAACTTATCGCCAAAGGCTGTTACAGGGCCTGGTTTGGTGCCGAGTTCCTATGTCCGAGACTACTTTTCGGGGAAGACCCTAGCACTGGTGGTGATCGATGGGAGAGAAACGGCTCCTCCTCCTGTACAGCTGAGCAGAGGGCCCGTTTGTGGCTTTGGTGGTTTCTGTCTTCGATCTACCTCGGAGACAAGGGAGAGAGGCTTTCGACGAAGCTTCTTCCTTTCCTTTCTGACCTGAGCTCCCTAGGGCGTTGGGACTGGGTCACTGCTGGTTTTACGGTCCTCATCCGCTTCATGAGGGCCATGGTTCGTCCGGAGTTGATGGAGAATGGGACTTCTCCTGGTGCTGTTGGCCCTGGACTACTGTTGGAGGTATGAACCTTCGATTAGACTAAAATCAATTCTTTTCCTTGTCAAATTACGAAAGATCGTTATTGACTATCTTGCTTTTACAGGCGTGGGTGTACTCCTACTTTCCGAGCCTCTCGCCCAAGAGGACAGAGCCGCTGGAGAAGGCCTATCCCGTCGTGAGGGATTGGGTGATGTGTCGGACGAGGAGCAAGCGTTCCTCTCACGGTGTTTACCAGCGGGACGTGAACGCTCTTCAGCTGGACAGCGTAAGCATCTCACTTGTATTCGTTTTGCTTCTTCATTATTTTTTAATCGATCATAAGAATGATTCCTTGTTTACCTTGTCCCAGTGGGTGCCTAGGCCTTGGGCGGAGTACGGTGGAGCGCCTCCTTTCGTGGCTGAGGTCCTTCGACCTAGGAGCTCGAGCCGACTGCTGTTGAGGACGTCGATGGGTCCTGTGTGGTACTTGGGCGAGCGCTTGGCTCGTCAGTGCTCTCGGGATGTCTTGACGGTTCCCATCGATCCTCTAGGACGATGTTTAGGGAGCCTTTTGAGGCTGAGAGGGAGGCTGACTTGGTTGGCGTCGGTGGTGACGCCCTCCTTTTTCCTGGTGAGGACTACTATGCGTTCCTCTACGGGAGGTTGGCGTACTGGCCGGTTGTGGTGAGCATCTTACTCTCCTTTATTTTTGATTTTGAGAATATGATGAAAGATCATCGATTAACGAGAAACATTTGACTTTGCAGGAGGTTGAGGCGGCGGGCATCGAGCCCCCAGAGTACCCCAAGACCCTTGAGTGCATGACACGACCGGGAGGACGACGATCTCCGAGCTACGTGACTTTGACGTGGCTGTGACGGATGCTGGCCTGGATGATTTACAGCATCTGATTCGGAGGGTGAGCCTCTAATTTGCATGATTTTTGTGTAAGAACACATTTGATTGAACTTATTCAATTATTGAGAACTTCTTTTTGAAAGTGCAGGTTGCGCCTTTTCGGTTGGTGGCGTTATGGAGGGTGGCCAACCGGCTGCGAGCTACTGCCGTCGAGGCACTTGTCGGCGGTCGAGGTCGTTAGGTATGAACCTTGTGTCTATTTCATTTTTGAACTTTGATTTTCCATCTTTTCTTGTAATTGCTTGAAATGATTGACATGAGCAAATTTTGTTGTTTACAGGGGGATCGCAAGCCGGAGCGAGAGTTGGCCCAGTCTCGGGAGGAGACGGCTTGCTTGTTGAGGGAGCTCGAGGTTCGTGAGGCCGAGGTTGCTGCTCTCGCGGCAAGAGTTGCGGAGCTAGAGGGCGACCGACAGTAGTTTTGTTTTGTTGTTGTTTGTTTTGCACATTTGTACATTTGTGGACCTACATTTTGGATCTTTTGGACTTTGCTTGGGGCTCGAGCCCCCAGTTTGTTGTACATTTCCCTTTTTTGGCTTTATATATGATGGCCTGAGTGGCTTTGCTGTTGGGTTGCGTTGCTTGTATCTGCAGGTTAGTTTTGAACAGGTTTGGTAGATGACGGTTTATGCCGCCATGCTGCCGAAATTTACTTAGAAATCACGTAGAACATACATATGGCCTAAATTAGCGCAAAACGAGTGACTCAAGAGTGCAAAAAAATGCAAAAGAAAGCGCCAAAATGCAAAAAATTGCCGGAAATGATCGGACGGTAGGGAGGGTTACCTCTAAAAAAAAGAAAAAAATATAAACCTATAAGTTAGAAATGCAATGATTACAAAAAATAAATATAAGTTTTGAAATAAATTATATTAAAATGAAAATTATTTCCTAAAATGAAAATATACAAGTGTGTTAGAATGACGAAAATGCTGATAATGCCTCGAAATGCGTGCCCGCGTATTTAGGAAACACGAAATATGGCAATTTTCACGTATTTACAAAACTAATAACCCGTAGGAATAGGAAATTATTCGCCAAGGAATTTAGGAAAGATCCAACGCGGAAAATCACAGAAACCTTGCCGAGGAAGAGGCGCAGCAGGTGATGCGCCTGTTCCCAGGCGTGTCTGTTCTGTAGATTTTAGGTAAACGGATTTTAGTATAAATAGAGATGTTGATAGAGGTTTTAATCACACAATTCTTCCGTCTCTTCTTTGTCTTATTACATAAAACTCTCAATATAATCACTCATCATGAATACTTTGGAGATTCGCCTAAAAGAGTGGACCAATGAGTTTTCCAACATGGAGAAGCACGACATGGGCGCTTATAATCTTGAATCTTTAATGAGTTTGAAGCTTATCAAGGTTGTTAAACCATTCTTAGATGCTTGTCTTGATTACTGGGACCCGAATTATCATGTTTTTGCGTTCCCCGGAGGCGACATTTGCCCATTTCCTGAAGAAATTGCTGCGATCGGTGGGTGGGACCCAGAACACTTGCCAGCCATTCCTTCTACTTCGCAATGGTATAAGAGCAAATTTAGAGACTTGCTTGGATTGAGAAGGCTCGAGATGGACCGTTTAGTGACCTCGAAAGGAGTGCGAATGTTGGACTTCATTGACCGATTCATTAACAGGGCCGACCCCGCCGTTTCTTATGTTGTTAGGCGAAGGGCATTCGGATTTTGTTTGTTGCATGTATATGTCCTTCAAGGGCATGTTGATGAAGACTTGAGAGGTGATCCCCGTCTCTTAGGCCTAGTTGAGCAAATAGAGCTGCGCAGGAGCCCAGCTTGTTTATGCTTAGGAGAGATCCTGTTGGGCTTGGCTAATAGGAAAGCCAATCGCGACCTACCGTACTTGGGAAGTCCCGTTATCTTCCAGGTAAAAGAACATTTTTCTTTTTTCTTTTTTTATTTCTTCTTTTTTTTTCGTTTATTTCTTCTTTTTTTTTCATTTTTTTTCGTTTTTCTTCTTTTTTTTTTTTCGTTCTAATACCCGCTTTTGGTAGGTTTGGCTTATGGAGCGTCTTCGATTGATCGAGCCCCCAGTTCATGTTCTTTCTTATCATGCTCGTTCGATCGTAATGAGGACCAGGCTTTACATGGTGGACTTTACTCGAGTCTGCAATTATTGGGAAAATAAATTGAAGAGTGATGATGGCCCCTTGATTAGGTGGATTGTACCGTGGTGGCACCTCAAATTTGTCATTGGAGTATCTTCTTTGGATTCTACTCGAGCTGTGCGCATTCCCGGTTTGGAATTCATGGTATGCATCTTCCCGGAAAGGCTGATGAGACAGGTTGGACTAAAGCAGACAATCCCGAAGCTTGACACCGTCTCGCAGACTGCCGTGGCGCTTACTACTGAGAGTCAAAGGGAGTGGGCCATTAAATGGGCTCAAAGAAATGTATGGTTCTTGAACTCTTCTGTTAGTGCCTTATGGTGTCGGATTCGACTACTACAAAAAAGGCATAGAGAACTGTTGAAATAGGCTTTAGAAAACTCCCCATTGGCGTTCTCCAACTCAGTGTTCTCTAATGTATAGAGAACGGGTGGGGAGGCGTTTTATATGTTAAACATTAGAAAACGCCTGTAGAGGAAGGCGTTTTGTTTTTATGCGCTATAGAGAACCCTTACTAATGGGAGGCGTTATGTTTCCCCTACTTTAGAGAACGGTTATCAACGACAATAGCTCTCTATCAAATATAATAGAGAACAATCAAGACAGATCACAGTTCTTTAATTTTTTTTTTTAAATAAATAAATTTTAGTATCATGTACCCAATAAAAGCAATATACATATATAATATAAATTAACACAAATCTTACCATTAAAACAAATTTTGAAAAAGTAGGCATTTTTATTACTTGGACAAATACACTGTATCAGTTATAACCATCAAAGACACTCTTCTCTACATATAAAAAGATATACTCTATACCAGCGTCTATTTACAAATGAAACAACAAGGAACAACTATGCCATTAGCTCCAATTGAAGCACCACTGGTACAATGCTTCACTTTCTCGAGCTAAAGCATCATTTGAACTCTTGAGCTCTGTTGCGTGTCCTTTTTTATTCCCTAAAACATGGCTTCAGATCTGTGCAGAACACTGCAACCTGCAACCTGCAACCTACAACCATAACTCTTCATGCATAGCTGATAATTGTAATGAGGCAAAAACAAGGGCGTCATGATGTCACTTACTTGGAAACAACTAACTATAATGTCGTGACTCGTGAGCTAGATAGATAGTTATAAGGTGTACTGATTCTTGATCAGAAGCAAACTACACAAGTTGTAACCAGGCATAGTATATGGTTCTTAAATTAAATTTACCAAGGCGAGCTCGCTAGTCGCCAAACTAATGCGTCAAAATTTATAAAATACCTTAGCTTGGCAGTACAAAAGCAAATTCAACTGACTTCAGCAACAATATAGTCAACGGATTTTTTCCAAGAGCTTACAATTATATTGCTTGATATCAAAGGATGCTTGGCTTGGCAGTATATCCTTGAAGTTACTGAAAAAAGAAACAGAATGTTACGTCGATGATTCTAGTTGTGACATCCGAGGCTTCTGAAGCTGTTAAAAATTAGAGTGACAAACATGAAAAAATAGAAACGACTTTTAGAAAATAGAAGCACTTGGACAACTCTGTTATAGAATGCAACAATCACCCCATACTTTTGCGGATTGTGTTGACATCTAAACATACCAAAGCAATCAACGATGAAAAAGGTCGCACTACAACAGACTTTGACATCTTTTGAACAAAAGTAATACAAACAAATCACCACATACTTGTTACAGATTAGGGTTAATACTATAAATCTACTCATACTTCTAATAAATTGGGTACCTTGACATAGTTGCCATCAGATCTTGCAACTTCCATGATCAATCACTGATTCTTATTTTTTAACCTACCTGGGTTCAAACCACAATCGCTCTTAGCAAATTATATAATCTTTGAGTTATACACCATTGAGTCTTTGGAACAATATGAACTACACATTCAGGAGGGGTAAAAGGCAGAAGAAAAAATAGATAGAAAATTGAATAAGAACCGTTTCAATCAATAAGCAAGAGTTGGAAGAAAACCATACATCCACTATGAAAAATTACACAACAATCATCAGCGAATATCACACCTCCTATTCATCAATTACAAAAAAAATTATATCGAGGTAATAGCTAACATAATCAAAGGAGACACATAGTCTGGATGCCTTAATTAATATAAAACGAAAATTAACATATACGAAGTAAGATCTATTAAAAACGCCAAATTTCATCATATATACGGATTACTCAAGAGAGAATATGGAATACCAATAGAATTGAATGCAAGGGGTGTGAGAGAATAAGACAACTACCAATTCTATCAATTTTCGTTGACTTGTGCTTTGGTGTAATAATCCCCAATTTCTAGGGTTTATCACAATAAGGACCTCATAATAGCAATACCAACCTGAAATTATCAAAGAAACAATTAAGTTTCTCTATTTATCAGCGCAATTTGAACATAAAATAAAAAAATCCCTAAATTAAAATCTGGTTTGCAAAACCTAGAAATTTTGAATCAGATGAAGATAAGGAAAGCAGTGATGGACGGTGGTGATGCGTCGGACGAAGTAAGTCGGTTGGCAGCAGGTCTCAACCGAAGGCGGCTATGGGTAGTTTGTGAGAGTGAGGGAGATTAGAGAAATGAAAGAATGGAGTTATGAAGTAAAAAGAAATGGAGTTTGTAAAAGGTAATATTGTGGTTTTTAGTTTTACTTTTTTTCAACTTATAAATTTACAGTACTTTATAAATTGTTTGAGAGTGGCGGCCTGGCGGGTGAACAAATATGCTTTTCATTATATTTTTATATTTAAATTTTAAATTTTAAATTGCAGAGAACGGGTAAAATAAGAAGTGTTCTCTATTCTTCTTTTTACATAACGCCTATTCGGAAAAAGTGTTCTCTTTGTTTCTAGAGAGCGGTTATTTTATTTGACCGTTCTCTATTATGCGTTACTTATTCATCTTTTGTAGTAGTGTTCCTATATGCGATGGAGGAAGGCTACTACTTCGGAAGAGCGCGAGAGATTGAGGAAGCGCGAGCCTGTTGACTACAAGGTGCGCGAGGTGGAAAAGGAGAAAGAGAAGCATCTGACTGAGGGAGAGAAGAAGCCAGGTTTCGAGTTGTTCATCCTTCGAAGAAACCGAACACCTCTCCTGTCGTGGACAAAGTGATTGACAAGTATGGGAAGGCTAGGCCTCGAGAAAGACCGTTGGTTATTAGGTCCGAAGTGGCGCAAGAGCGTCCGGCTCGAGGTCGTGACAAGAAATATGACAAAAATGACAAGGGCAAAGGGAAGATGGAGGAATAGGCCAAGTCTTTATTATTATTATTATTTATTATTATTATTATTGTAATAAGAAGGTGGGGTTTTTAGAATCCTAGCCTATATATTTTTTATGATTTTATTATGTGACGTATTATTATTAGAAAATGGATGAAATAAAAAGGTTAATTGGTTATGAAACCGTTGTGATTTTCTGTTTATTATTCTTGTCGAATTCCAAATGCAATGCAAATGTCCTTCTATTTACATTTTGAAAATAATGGGTTGTATCCCGTGAAGGATTGCCTACGTATTCATTAAGAAAATGAAATCAAACCCTTGCGCGTAGTTCGAGTAAATGTAAAAGAATAATTGTTCTAAGCAAGAGCTTGTAATGAACTTTAGAAAATAAGCACGACCTTTTTACTTACTCTTAAGGTGCAAATTTAGTTTATTTGATGATATGAGGATGACAAATTTGTCAAAATGCAAGAGCAGAGTGACATTAGCTTATTTCAGCTTGGCCAGGGGTCGTTTATTTAGTGCCACAAGAGCGACACGTGAGGTTACGCGAGGCGCGTTTTTGTTCCTATTCTAGGCATAATACCGCTTTAGTTGGTCGAGGTTTGTTGGGTTGGAAAATTCATTCCCATCTAGGTCCGTAATCCTAACCGCACCCCCTGGAAGTATGGACTTGACTAGAAATGGCCTGGCCCAATCGGGTTTGAACTTTCCCCGTGGATCGACAGGTAAAAGAGCTCTACCCGATTTGAGTACTAAGTCTCCTTCCTTGATGTTCCTTGGCTTAACCCTTTTGTTGAAAGCTCCTTTGATAAGTGCTTGATATGTTTGGACATTGTGCAATGCGCGTAGCCTACATTCATCCAGGAGGATGAGTTCTTCATATCTATCCCTTTTCCAATCGGCTTCCGGGATTTGACTTTAGAGTAAGATACGCAAGGATGGTATTTCTAACTCGACTGGTTGTACCGCCTCCATGCCGTAGGTCAAATAGAAAGGTGTGGCCCCAGTGGGCGTCCTAACAGATGTGCAATATCCCCACAAAGCAAATGGTATCTTGCTTGGCCAATCTAGATAGTTGTCAATCATTTTCTTGAGAATTGTGACAACGTTCTTGTTTGCTGCCTCTACCGCGCCATTAGTCTGTGGTCTATATGGCGAAGAGTAGTGATGCCTAATTTTGTACTTGGCTAGCAATTGCTCAGTCTCAGCTTGGAAATGTGATCCATTATCACTAATGATCTCATGTGGGCAACCGTATCGGCAGATGATGTTGTTTTGTATGAACTTTGCCACGTTTTTAGCCGTGAGACTAGTGTAGGAAGCCGCTTCTACCCATTTGGTGAAATAGTCAATTGCAACTAGGATTAAACAGTGACCTCCTGTTCCGGCTGGGGTTATTTTCCCGATTATATCGATTCCCCAGGCAGAAAATGGCCAAGGAGATGTCATCGTATAGAGCAATGTAGGAGGGACATGTTGTACATTCCCGAAGATTTGGCAGTTGTGGCAATGTCTTCCATATTTGATGCAATCGGATTCCATTGTGGTCTAATAATACCCCAAACGTGTGAGCTTCTTGGCCATCATAGGCCCACTCATGTGAGGACCTCATTCTCCATCATGGACTTCTTTCATCACTTTCCGTGCCTGTGAATGATCGAGGCAACGTAGGATTACACCAAAAGGTGTTCTTTTGTATAACTCTCCTTGCATGAGAACGTATTGGGAAGCTAGTAGGCGTATAGCACGTTGTCCCCTTTTGTCTATATCTGGTGGATAGGTACCGTTGAGCTTGAAATTTAGGATTGCTTGGAACCAAGGTTCCTTTGTGATTTCCTCTTCATCGGTGATTTGGTGGACATAAGCCGGCTCTGACCGTCGTTCGATACATAAAGGCATTTCCACCATGTCATCTGACATATTAATCAAAGATGCGAGTTTTGCAAGAGTATCTGCAAATTAATTTTCTTCCCGAGGTAGGTGTAGATAGGTCACGTGATCAAAGAATTGGGCCACTAAATCTATTCTGGCTTGATGGGGTGCTAGGCTTTCTCTTCGGATTTTCCAAGATCCCGTAATTTGGTTGATGATCAGGGATGAATCCCCATGTACTCGGAGGTTTTTAATGCCTAAGCTCACTTCCGCTTGTAATCCAATGAGACAAGCTTCGTATTTTGCAGCATTGTTTGTCACCTCGAAGTCGAGTTTGACAGAGATTGGTGTATGCTCACCTTCAGGAGAAATGAGCAACACTCCTATTCCAAATCCTCTTAAATTTGATGCTCCATCAAAATAAAGGTCCCAGGAGTCTACATCGGTTTGGAGTATATCCTCGTCTGGAAATGACCAAGTATATATTGTTTGTGCATCATTCATGGGATTTTCTACAAAGAATTCGGCAACGGCGCGCCCTTTTATAACTTTCAGAGGCACGTATTTGAGGTCGAACTCTGAGAGCATCAAAGTCCATCTTGCTAGGCGTCCGTTGAGGACGTGTTTTTCGAAGATGTATTTGACTGGATCCATTTTGGAGTATATTTTGACGGAGTAGCTAAGCATGTAATGTCGTAGCTTCTTCGTTGACCACACAAGAGCGAGGCATGTCTTTTCAAGTTGTGAGTATTTGCACTCCTACTCCAAGAACTTCTTACTAAGGTAGTAGATAACCCTTTCTTTCTTTCCTACGGTTTGAGTTAGCATGGCACCCATGGCTGTTTCGGTTACTGTGAGATATAAACCAAGAGGTTGATCTCGTTGAGGTGGCATGAGCACTTGTGGTTTAGCTAATATCTACTTGATTCGGTCAAATGCCTTCTGACAGTCATCATCCCACATGGTGTGATCCGTTTTCTTGAGCTTCTTGAAGATAGGTTCACAAATCATGGTGAGCTTCAATATGAATCAACTTATATACTGCACTTTCCCCAGGAATCCTCTGACTTCTTTTTCTGTTTGAGGTTGTGGTATTTCGATCAGAGCCTTGATTTTGAAAGGGTCTATTTCTATACCTCCTTGGCTAACGACGTATCCCAGGAGTTTGCCAGATGTTACTCCGAATGCGCACTTCTGAGGATTGAGCCTCATGTTGTACTTTCGTAGCTTTGAGAAGAATTTGCGAAGGTTCGCAATATGGCCCTCTCTATCCTTGGACTTGACAATCATGTCGTCTACATATACCTCAACTTCTTTGTGCATCATGTCATGTAGGAGTGTGGTTGTGGTGCGTTGATATATAGCTCCGACGTTTATTAACCCAAACGGCATAACCGTATAGCAATAGGTTCCCCATTGAGTGACAAAGGCGGTCTTATGCATGTCTTCTATGGCCATCTTGATTTGGTTATAACCCGCATATCCATCCATGAAAGATAGTAACGCGTGGTCTGCGGTATTGTCCACCAATATGTCGATATGTGGTAGAGGGAAGTCATCTTTAGGACTTGCTTTGTTTAAGTCCATAAAATCAACACAAACACGGATTCTCCCGTCCTTTTTGGGTACAGGTACTATGTTGGCTACCCAGTCAGAATACTCATAAACTTTGATGAACCCAGCTTTGAATTGCTTATCGACTTCTTCCTTAATCTTGAGAGCCCATTCTGTTCTCATTCGATGAAGCTTCTGTTTCACAGGCTTGAAGCCTGGCTTAATTGGGATTCTATTTTCGGCGATATCCCTATCGATCCCTGGCATGTCTTTGTAGGACCAAGCGAAGACGTCTTTGAACTCGTGCAGGAGGTCTATGAAATCGGCCCTTTCGGTAGAGCTCAAGGTAGTCCCTATCCTAAGTTCTTGGGGTTCTAATTCGGTTCCTACATTGATGGGTTCGGTGTTCTCTATTACTGGTCCCCCTTCCCCTTCTTGTAGTATTTCTTTGGCTACGTAGGGAGGTATCTCAATTGAGTCTGGGTCTTGGTCATCCTCAGTATCATCGTAAAAAGAATTGCACTCAAGATAACACAAAGAGTAAGCAGAACTTGATTTATTCATATTAAAGTTTGAGAAAAGTTTAAACAAAGAAGCCATCTGATCTGTGGTCAGTGGCGGTAAAGGGACAGTTGTTGGGAAATTTCCCGAACTATCACATTATTTTGAGGCTAAGCTAGGAGAAACAAAGGGAATGGGGATGACGACAGGAGGAGACTCCTTAGTGACTTCTCCAGACTCCGACTCTGACTCTGACTCGAATTCATCATCTTCTGGTTCTCCTTTGAACATCTCTCCTTCTCCAGTGGTGAGCTTGAAGAGCCTTCCTTGATTGTTGGTCCACTTGATTGATTTTCTCCATCCTTTCTGCTGATTCGCGTTTGTTTATGTGATTAACGCGGTAGGGTTGAAGTGGTCGTCTTGAAGTATCATAGTAATGATCTCATCCTGCGCGGCTTTAACAAATCGATCTTCTCCAAACAATAGACTAACAGCTTGTTCGTCTAAGCAAGGTGCTTGACGTGCTTTTACGGTAGGAACCGTTTCTGGAGGAATGAAGTAGCAATCGTGAAAGATCTCGATTCCGGCTAGTTCCTTTCGAGATAGTGCCAAGGTTCGGGAAATCCGTGAAAGAGTTCTAAACTTCCTTCCTTAACGAAGTATCCATTTAGGGTAGGGAGATAGGGTCGCATTTGGACTCCTACGTACATACGGTTTTGAACTTGACCAAGCATCTCGAGAACTTCCTCTTTATTGGGTTTGTACCCTAGTCCAAGTGGTATCCTTTTTGAGTTACCTTCCTTATAGGGTGCGAAGGTGTTTGTTCCGATAGGGTTTAAAGGCATTCCAGGGAAGTATCCCTGGGATTTGAGTATGTGGTTGACCACCAAGTTGGAGTAGGGATCGTAGTATAGGGGTGCCAATTCACTTTATATGACACTTATGCTTTGGAAGCCCCCAAGCTCATATACTGGATCTGCAAGGACTTGATTATTCGACTTCTTTTCGATTATTGCCTTGATGGGTGACGAAGTGATCGTCACCGCTTTGCCATTTAGTGGGATTTTGATCTTTTGATGAAGGGTGGATGTTACCGCTTTGGAAGCGTGAATCCAAGGTCTTCCTAGAAGTATGTTGAAGGAAGCATCAATGTCCACTATTTGGAAGTTAACCTTTCGTTCAATTGGCCCTGTGGCTATGGTTAGGTTAACGAGTACTACTACCTTTCCTCGTGTACTATCATATGCGTGAACACCTTGATTGGTAGGGGTCCAATCCGACTCTTTCATGCCTAATTTGTATGCCATTAACCGCGGAGCCATCATCAACCAAGGTCATTGGCACATTCTTCTTTAGACAAATGACGGTGATGTAAAGAGCCAAGTTGTGACTAGCGCCGAAGGGTGGCAAATCTTCGTCTGAGAAAGTAATAGGATTACTTAGCTTCGGTGATTCTTGGAAGACCAAGTTGACTACATCTTCGGGTGTGGAGTTATGTGCTACATTTAGTTTGGCCAAAGATTGCAGTAAAGCTTGGCGATGTGGGAATGAGCTTGCTACTAGTTGCCGACCGAAAGATCACCTTTGTCTTCCGTAATTGCTTGAGCAAATGATCAGTGGAGTCATCTTCGTTATCATTTGGTGTGACAACGTTGGTTGGACCGTTTTGAGTAGTGCTTTGATATGGACACCCCGAACGAGTTAGGTGGTCCACATCTTGGTCTTCACCATTTTGGACTATTTCCTTGACTATGGAGTGTTCAATGAGATACTCGTCTTCATCATCATCGGCCCATACTCCATTGATTGTAGCTAGTTCCCTCATTCTCATGATTTCGTCTTCTAATTGTGTGATTTGGTCGACTAGTTTATCGACCACGGCGACTATTTCTTGCATAGTGGCATTTTGAGAGAAACTTAGTGGCGCATGTTCTTTAGGTGTCGCATTGGGGTTATGTAAAGTTGTGACCACATTTTCCAATTCCCAAACTTGTCTATCCACATTCCTTGCCCATGCGATGAAGTCGGCGATGGTAGGGGAAATGGTAGAGTAGAACCCTTCATTCTCGATCGCGTAGATCTCATCTTCAATTGGAGAAATGAGGTGTGAACAATCTAAGTTAGATTCTTCACTTGTGATCACTAGAATCCCAAGAGGGTTCTGAGTGTTGTTTGGTTTGCCTCCCGACGGTATTGGTAGTCGACCATCCTCAATCATGTCTTGAAGCACATTTTTCAATTTGTAGCATTTTTCTGTGTCATGCCCCTTACCCCTATGGTATTCACAGTACGAGTTCTCGTCCCAGAATTTGGATTTCTTTTCGGGTTCGGGAGTAGGTCCTATGGGTTGGAGTTTGCCTTGCTTCATTAACCTCTTTAGAGCATTGGAGAAAGTGTCCCCAAGATTTGTGAATTTCCTTGGTGGGGTAGTCTTCTTGGATGGCTCAAGAAGGTTAACTTCATCGGTCTTGCTAGTGGAGCCGTAAGAACGACTTGTTGAGCCTTGATATCCTCGACCTACCGTTTTGGACAAGAGCCCTTTACGGATGGCGTCTTCAATCCTTGTTCCTAGTACGGTTAAGTCCTTGAAAGTTTTGATGTTTTGGTATCTCAAATGATTGGCATAGATGGGTTTTAGATTGTCCACGAACTTCTCCACAAGGGTAGCCTCATCCGGGCGTTCAACTAGTTGGGTACTGGTCTTCCTCCACCTACTTAGGAAGTCGGTGAATCCTTCTTTGTCATTTTGGGTAAGAACCTCTAAAGTACGCATGTTAACTTGGATCTCAGCATTATCCGCATATTGCTTAGAAAACTCGATTGCGGCATCTTCCCAAGTGGTGATCTTCTTGTGTTCTAAAGAGTAGAACCATTGCTTTGGGATGGTGTCAAGAGATGATGGAAAGATCCTTAAGAACATCTCGGATTTGATGCCTTTGATAGACATGTAATCCTTAAAGGCACGGATGTGGTTCAAAGGGTTTTCGTGCCCCTTGAATTTAGGGATATCCGTCATGTTGAAGTTGGTTGGCAATTTGGAATTGACGGCCTCATACTTGCGATTATTCTCCCTATAAATGTCATCCCCTTTAAGATACATTAATTGCTCCTCTAAGTATTAGAGTCTTTTCTCAGCTGCAGTCATTCCTATGGGAGGATTTTCATCCCTGAAGTCATTCACGAAGTCATCCACTACTTCACTTTCTTGAGGAGGCAACCTCCCCTCTACGGCGTAGATCCGGCCCTCGATGGTGTCAAGGCGATCATACACTTGGTCTTGGGTAACTTGTATTTGATCTAGAGCGGCTAGGATTCGATCATTACCATCTTAAAGTTGATTGAAATTCACGTCGCTTGTTTCAGGCATCTTGAAAACTGGATAAGAGATCGAGGACGAATCAAAACACGATCGACCATCCTAACACACTTACTAAGAGAAGAAATGTTTTGACTTGTGAAGTGGGTGTGTGCCACTTGTGTTGAGTGAGTTTTGAAGAAAAGACAAAGGTTTGAAAATGTGTATCCTAGTCAACTATAGTGTAGTTGTAGGAGTCGACTCGAAGTGAGGTTTTGAAATGGGCTTGGGCCCGAAATTTGACTCGACAAACGAACAGAGTTTTGACTTTGTTTTGCGCTCATCAATGGCCTTTTCGAAATTTTCATTTAAAAAGGATTTTGATTTTACAAAAATCGTCATGGTTTTGTTTAGAAATGGTGATCTTGTAAGGTACAAACATTTACACAAGCATTATAACGGGATGCTGAGTGCATTTAAAAGGTTTTTGGTTTAAAGGGTGGGTTGCCATACCGAACAATCAAACCCGAAGTCTGGCGAGAGGCTCGTACCGAAAAAGAGTAAGGCCGATTCCTAGTCTATTTCCTCAAGTAGTGAAGGTCCTTGATACAAACAAGAGTAAGCATCATGGTATGGATGACGTCAATCGCTATCCATCCTTAGGCCCAAATAAGAATTAGGATCGTTTAGACGGGACGATTGGTCGAATGGGTTGGGTTGGGCCTATGAAGGCCGAATGAAACGATCTAGGAAGACCGAGTTATGAAAACCGACAATTGTCTCGTACAAACTATTCCGTAACCTTGTTCATGTTTCACCCTTGGCTACACGTAAGTGTATTAATCCCCAGTGGAGTCGCCAAACTTTGGACATGGGGCCACGGGGGCGCTTGGGAAATAAGCGTTTGTATTTGTGGAGTCGCCACCAATTTTTATGGGAAATTGGAACCGTTCGAATACCTCGTGTCATGTCAAGACACAAAGTAGTGACATGAACACCAAGAACTCGTTACCCTTAGCATTCTATGTCTAGAATGACTCTCGTGGATGCCAATGAACACGGATGTTCACAGAGATCTGGAGTAAGGGGTGAGGGTACGTATTAGGAAGCTCTTTTGATCGAACACCTAATCCCCCCCGCCTCGATAGCGGCCTCTACTAATGATTAGGGAAATCGTCTATACTCGATATATCGTCGATTATATGCATGCAATGCAACATCCAAGTTTTAATCCTAGCATGTGATGATTAGACTACGTCAGTGAACAAGTAATTTAGCAAACAATTTAGTCAAAGTAGGAATTTATGTTCAATTACATGTGAAGGCATACAAATGATACAAAATACAATGATAAATACAATAAAGAAAATTACAATAATAAAAATTACAATAATTACAATGGGTTTAGCGATTGATGTCGAAAATACTTCTAAAACGGATAATTTGGGAAAAAAGAAAGAATAAAGGAATTAACGAACAGATTAGGCGATAATACGGATAATAGTCAAATATACGTAAGATAATTAAACTAGGTCAAGGCAGAACGGAAGATCGGGCGAAATCAACCTGAACAGCGCAGCAGATCGCGCCCTTTGATTTGAGTGCGGCAGATCTGCGTCTGTTCCAAGGGTGAGTTCTGGCCGTGAAGCCGGAACTGCAAATCGTTAATGTTAATTGATGATTTTAAGGATTGATTAATATATTTACTCGGATGGAAGTGATTTAATTCATTAATTACATATGAATGAGTCATAAAAGCAACGAAACATGGATGAGACAGAATTAAGATGAATTATTTACATGGATGAAAGATTGATTAGTGACATAGGTGAACTAAATATATTAAATATGATGAATTAATGACAAATAAACGACGAATATGACAATAGACAGATGGAAATATATCAAAGGTCGAATTCCAGAAACTCAATATGAACGAATTGAATTTCTACAACCCGGATTGATTTTAATGACGAAAACCCGCAAATATTGGATTATAAGGGTTTTAAGTCGAATTTAATGACGAATTAAACGTATTAATGAAGGATAAATAATATACATGTGAGATTATTATGCTATTATAACAAAGAATTAGCAAAAATAAACGAAAACAAATAAAGAAGACGAATTACAGAGGACGAAGGAAGAAGAAAGGAAGCAGGAACTACGGCAGCCTCACGAAGAGGCGCAGCAGGCACTGTGCTCCTTCGAAGAGGCGCAGCAGTTGCTGCGTTTTTTCTCGACGGTTTGTCTTCTGGTAATCCGAAAAAGGGTTTTAAACGAGGTTTTATAAATCGGTTTTAAGAGATGTTTTCGACATAAACCTTACATTAGTGATACAAAAAGTAAATAACAATAAATAAAGAAGGATTTACACCCTCAGACTTACATGTTTGACGAAACGAGATGAACTAAGTTAACGATTAGTGATGCTCGACTCGAATGTAAAGAAAGTGCCCTAGTAAGAGGAAAACGATTAAGATTAATTAAGTTGATTGATTGTGGAGTTGGTCAAATTGGTCGGTCATGCAAACGAGGCTGGTACTCAGAAGGATCCGAGCTTACGTGGTCAAATGTTCAAGCACGTAGACGCCAAAAAGTAAGAACGTGGTCTAGAATGCAAAGGGAGAAGAGAAGGGCGGACACTCGCGTGAGAAATATGAGGAGCGAAAGCTCCTATTTATACTAATCACGTGAAGGAATTAGGGTTTTTGGAGAAACTTTGGAAGTGAATCTCGAAAAGATATGAAAAGATACGAAAAATACGCAGAAAAGGATCTGGGAAGAGGCGCAGCAATCACTGCGTCTCTTGGAAGAGGCGCAACACCTGCTGCGTCTGTTCTCAGGTGATTTCTTCCTGCGGAAGAAAGATTTCCGTGTTTAAGTTATGGAATAACGGATTAATTGGTTTTCCTTATTATTTTGTATGAATATTACGGAAAAATGTTTACCAAAGATTAAAAGATTGTAAAATATTTATAAAATATGGAATAAAAATATCCGGAACATTCCAGAACATTCTGACTCGGGATTTAACGGTTATCAGAAAATGAAGACGGTTTTAGGCCTGGACTCCAAATGTACTCTAATTACTGTCAAAATAACCGTATCGGCACGTAGATGACAACTAAGAGGTAGACATTAGTGTTTGAGCAATCACTTGACGATAAACTTACGAACTGTCATAAATCGTTCCGCGTACCAAACATGCGGCCCAATCATCACCGGGTGGTTTGCGGGAGGTGCAGAAACGAGGTATCTACAGGATACCGCTCCCTCATAGCCTCTTCCGCCTCCCATGTAGCCTCCTCAACCTCATGGTTAGACCAAAGAACCTTAAGCAACACTATCTCACCATGTCTAGTTTTCCTAACCTTGCGATCAAGAATCTGTTTAGGCTCCTAAAGATAAGATAAGGACTCATCCAGCTCTATGTTCTCTACCTCTAACACATGTGACGGATCACTAACATACTTCCGCAGCTGAGAAACATGAAACGCATTATGTACCCTATCCAAAGCATACGGTAAAGCCAACCGATAACCAACCTCACCCACACGATCTAAGATCTCATACGGTCCTATGAACTTCTGCTCTGATTCCCTTTCTTACAAAATATCATGACCCCACGCATAGGAGACACTTTCAAAGAACCTTGTCCCCAATCCCGGGCTTTCATCCTCTGTCTGATCAGCTTAATCTGCTCCACTATCTCATGTACCATCTCTGGTCCCAAAACCACTGCCTCAGCACTATCGTCCCAATAAATCGGACTCCTACATCTCCTCCCATATAAAGCCTCAAATGGTGCCATGCCAATACTGGTGTGATAGCTGTTGTTGTAAGAAAACTCAATCAAGTCCAATCTATGTTCCCAGCTACCATCTAAATCCATAACACATGCTCGCAACATATCCTCTAGAGTCTTGATGGTCCTCTCAGTCTAGCCATCTGTCGCAGGATGAAATGCTGTACTCATCTTTAAGATATTTCCCAAGGACTCCTGCAACTCTTTCCAAAACCGTGAAATAAACCTCGAATCTCTGTCAGACACTATATCTTTAGGCACCTCATGTAATCTCACCACATTCTTCCGATAAGTCATAGCTAACTGTGTCTTAGACCATTTATCTTTCATTGGCACAAAATGAGCTGACTTGGTCAGTCGATCCACTATAACCCACATAATGTTGTTACCCTGTTGACTCTTTGGTAAACCCACGATAAAATCCATAGAAATGGACTCCCACTTCCACTCAGGTACCTCAAGAGACTGAATCTTACCTTGTGGTCGTCGCTGCTCCCCTTTCACTCTCTGACATGTCAAACAACGAGCCACGAACTCAGCTGTTTCTTTTTTCATCCCAGGCCACCAGAAAGTTTTTTTTCAAAACTTTGTATAGCTTGTCACTGCCTGGATCTACTGAGTATGGTGTGCAATGAGCCTCTGACATGCTCATCTTTTTCAGCTCCTCATGATTTGGAACACACCACCTTCCATCAAATCTCACACTTCCGTCTGTATGAATAGAGATTCTAGACATTGTCACTTTCTCTACTCCAGCTCTCCACTCTACTATCTTGGGATCCAACACCTGTTTACCGCGAATATCATCATAAAGGTCTGGCTGCACTGTCAAATCTTCCATAGCATCCCCTTTCTGGATCATATGTATCCCGAACTTCCCTACCTCATCTCTCAATCTCATCAAAGATATAGCTGTGCATAAAGAATGCACACTCTTCCTGCTCAAAGAATCTGCAACAACATTGGCTTTGCCTTCATGGTAGATTATGTCCATGTCATAATCGCCAATCAACTCCATCCACCTCCTCTGTCTTATGTTCAACTCCTTTTGAGTAAAGATGTACTTGAGACTCTTGTGATCTAAAAATACCATAAAGGTCGCCCCTTATAGGTAATGTCTCCAAATCTTAAGAGCAAGCACAACTGCACCCAACTCTTGATCATGTGTAGGGTAATTCTCCTCATAGGGCAACAATTGCCTAGAAGCATAGACAATCACTTTCCCATTCTACATCAACACATAACCCAACCCATTCTTTGAAGCATCCGTATACACCTCAAAGTTCTCACTCCCTTCAGGCAATGCTAGGATTGGAGCTGTGGTCAAACGCTCCTTTAATGTTTGGAACGCAGTCTCACAACTTTCATCACAGCGAAACCTGTTCTCTTTCCTCATCAAAGTTGTCATAGGTCTAGAAATCTGATGTGATCAATATTTGAGCATATTTAGTCCCCGAATTACCCTCGTTCCTATGCTTTTTAGTGCATATTTGGGTCATTTACTATCTTTAGTCCTTTGTTTTGCATATTCTTTGAGGTTTTGTTTCCTTGGTAGGAGAGGAGTGCAAACCTTGCATTTTCATGGCAAAATAGAGCTAAATTAATCGAATCTAATGACCAAGCATCAAAGAGAAGACAAGACTAGAAGGCCTTTGTACATAATGTAGTAGATGGGCAATGATGAAGAAGATCCTTGCATCCCCGACAAAATCCCGGAGGATTGTTGGAAGAAGAAAAGAAGCAAAAAAGAAATGGAAGCTGAGCTAAGAGCCGCTCGTCTCAACCATCGGGACGCCCGTCCAGCAGCTCCCCAGGACCCTCGTCCAAACCACCAGGCCGCTCGTCCAGAAGCTCCCCAATCCGCCCGTCCCGACCCTTGGACGCTCGGATTGTCCTCAAGAGAGACACGTCCTCTTCTTCCTTCATTCGAGATGCGCATATTTTTGGAAGACTAGCTAAAAGGAGACCCGCATCTTTTCTTGAGATGAGGGATTCCTCAAGGACTAAATCGTCATTTAAGCCCTTAGTAACCCTAATTTGTGCACCTAATCCCCACTATAAATACCCCATTAGTCTAATTAGATTATCATGTTCTTCTTATCAATCTTTAGTGTAGTTTATATTATTCTAATCTCTCTTTAATCTTATAATCAACTTCTTATCAAGTATTAATACAAATCTCATTTCCTTAATTTCTCTATTGTTCATCTTTTATTTTGGGTAATTGAAGATTATTTGGGTTTATTAGGAGATTGACAACCTTCCATCAATCATCAAGTACTTCTATTATTCTTTGCATTATTATTTTGGAATCATCTTTAGGTATAATTCTCTTAATCCCTTTTTAATTATTGTTAATCATCTTCATTTATTCATCATGTTTTACTTTGTTAATATGATTGACAACCTTAGTAACATGTCAAACTTGATAATGAGTGAGTAGTTTCCTTAACTAGGGTTAATGGGGAATTAGGGGAAACCAACATGGGGGATGATTCATGCCTAATTTAATATGTTTTCATAATTTATTTGCTTGCTTGTTGTGATCTCAACTTATGCACATGTTATGTTTGATGAAATGCGAGCCTATGAATCCTAGCATTTTTTACCCATCACTTACCTTTTCAATGAGACTTGTAAGACATAAACCAACTCGAGTCTCATTAGACCATGCATATAGTTGAGTAGGGAGGATTAAGTCGACTTGTAGGTGTTGTACAATCTAATCGATTCGGCTCTGGGACCCAAACCTTCCTAGGATTGTAAGATATAAACCAACTCGATCCTATCACAACAATAATTGCTTGCTTATAATTTGAGAATATGTTTGTATGATCAATTCCCATGAATCCCCTATGAACCCATGAGACCCTAGTGCTTTTAATCAATTGTTTACATCTCATTTTAGTCATCTTGGTTGTTTACTTTTAATGTTATCTAGTTTAGTGATCTTCTCATCTCAACCCAAATTGTGACACCCCTAGACACCACTACTTGCAATCGAAAATCCTACATCAATACCCGTCCCTTGGGATCCGACCTTTACTTACCTCTTTACTAGTAGTAGAGTTGTTAGTGAAGTTATAAATATTGTTTTGGTCTAGGTGCTCCTAACGACAAGTAACCGAAATCTAAGGTCAAAGCGGACCGACCAAAAATGGCGCCGCTGCCGGGGACGGTGTTAACTTGATTTGATTTTCTTTGATTGTTATTAGTTGTGTCTTTCTTTGCCTTGGGGAAGTAAAAATCCTCAAGGTTTGTTCTAATTGTTTTCAAGTTGTTTGATATTTTGCATGTCTAGAAGATCACAAGGTAACTTGTTACCCATTGATCACGAAATTGAAAGGACTTTGACAACCAATAGAAGACTTGCTAGAAATACTTAGAGAGGTATTGGTAAGGTTGTAGATATTCAACCAAACACTATTGAGTTCATCAACCCTTTTGGAAGAGAAGGTGAGGAGAACCCAACACAAAATCAATCACACAATCAACCCACAATGCCTAAGTTTTCATCACATTCTGTACCAACCGAGGAGAACCTACCCAACGGAACTCCCACACCACAACACTTAACCGGAAATTTCATTGCAAAATCCGCATTTATCCAATTAGTCGAAAGAAGTCAATTTGGGGGGATGCCTAGTGAAGACCCTCATTCCCACATGGAAACTTTTTGTGACTATTGTGATGCGATTTCACAAACCGGAGTGACTCAAGACCAAATTCTATGGGTCTTATTTCCTTTTTTTCTAATTGGCACCGCGAATAAATGGTCGAAAAGCCTAGATACGGTTACTCTTGGAATTGACTCTTGGAAGAAATTGGCTCTAGCTTTGTACAAAACATTCTACCCTCCGGAAAAGACTAACATGCTAAGAGCTGAAATAACGGGTTTTAAGCAAAGGGACGAAGAATCTTTGTATGAAGCTTGGGAGCGATTCAAAGGAATTTGTCGCTCATGTCCTCGTCATGGACTTTATGAAGACTCAATAAACATTCTCAACATGGGATCAAATACTATGTTCACCGAAGTTGACGATAATCAAACTTGGAACAAGATTGAGGAAATGGCGGTCCATAATTCACAATATAGTAGACCTCGCAAGGCTACTAGAGGAGGATAGCATGAAGTGGACTCTATTACTCAATTGGGTGCTGAACTTAGTGCTCATATTGATACCATAAACTTGAAGTTTGAGAAGGCTATGGCTAAGCTTGAAGAAGCCTCAAAATCACCAAAGCATCATGTTAATGCCATGGCGGCATCTTCATCAATCCCAATTGGGATATGTGAGAATTGTGGAACTTTGGGACATGACCAAAGTGAATGTAGGGGAACAAATGAGCAAGTGAATGCTTTTCAAGCATACAAAAGTGGTACCCCTTATTCCAACTATTACAATAAAAACACCAAAACACTCAAATCTCTCATGCAAAAGCCAAAATGTTCAAAACCCTCAACCAACATACACCCCACCTCCCATGAGAAACCAAAATCAAAGACCCTTTTACAACCAAAACCAAGGTTATCAAAATAAAACTCCATACAATCAATAAAATGACCAAGGTTTTGATGTTCAAAAAGCGGTCCTCCAAATACAAAAGAATCAACAAGAATTTTTCACTCAAATGCAAAAAGATAGCCAAGCAAAAGACATCACCATCAACAACATCCTAGCCCACACAAAAATGTTGGAAACTCAAATGACCCAACTAGCATCTTCAAACTCTCAAAGACAAAAGGGGCAATTACCACCTCAAAGTAATCCCCCAATACATGAAACGGTTAGTGCCATTCACTTGAGGAGTGGTACGAGATATGAAGGACCAAAGAAGTAAGTTGAGGATGAAGTTGTGGAAACTAATGACAAGGAAAGAGCTGTGCAAAACTCTAGGAAAGAAGAACCCACCAATCAAGAAGTTTCAAAGAAAAGTGAAGAAAAGGCCAAAGAGAAGGAGACAATTGTGATTAGACTTCCATTCCCGAGTAGTCAAGCTAAGCCTAAGTTTGATGACCAACTTGGAAAATTCATGGAAATTGTGAAGAATTTAGAAGTCTCGATTCCTTTCACGGAATTGATCAATCACGTTCCGGCCTATGCAAAGTACATGAAGGACATCCTGACGAAGAAGAAATCAATCCGGAAGCTTGATACTATTGCCTTCACTAAGGTGAGTAGTGCCATCCTTCAAGGGAGTTCACCTCCAAAACTCAAGGATCCGGGAAGTTTCTCCATTCCATGAACTATTGGTGACACTACAATCAACAAAGCTTTATGTGACCTTGGGGCAAGTGTTAGTGTCATGCCATATTCGGTTAGCAAGAGTCTAGGAATGGGAGAACTCAAATGTACCAACATCACGCTTTAAATGGTGGATAGATCAACAAAGACACCTTTAGGGGTATGGGAAGATGCTCCCGTGAGAATTGGAAAATTCTTCATCCCGGTGGATTTTGTTATTGTTGACATGGAAGAAGACTCCAACATTCTTATTATCTTAGGAAGACCTTTCTTTCACACCGCGGGAGCGGTGATCGATGTGAAGAATGGAGAACTCACCCTTGAAGTGGGAGATGAAACCATCACTTTCAATCTTGAAAAGACCATGAGAGCTCCCCGATTGCATGAGCCATGTTTTATGGTTGATCATGTTGGAATATGTGTCCTCCGACAATAATGCGATCACGACTGTTGATCATGATGATCACATGTTTAAATCTCATTATAAAGAATACAATTGGGAAGTAATATTGTTACTGTCAACTGGTCAACATATATCGGTAATGATTGGTGACTAGAGTTTGACATTACTCGTCGTGCGACGGTGGTGATCGATTGACCCCTAGGTCATACCTATAGGGCAACACTCTTAATTGATTATTTAATTAATCGTATAATGTTACGAGTTAATTAAATTACTTGAAAATTGACGGACGATTTTTGGAAGTAAAATTTACGTATCAAATTGAAATGTGATTAAATGAGATACGGTCTGAGTAATTGAATTGTATCATTACTCGGATGAAATTAATGTTTAAAGAAACAATCGAAATTGAATGAATTATTATAAATACAATCTGTTGTGATTTATAAATGGTAAAATATTTTGGCACAAGTAATTATGAAATTACTAAGTCGATTTTTGTATGTGACGTATTTTTATTAATACGTTGATTTTTAATATGTTAAAAATACATAACAAATTTATGTCACATATGACATGTGACATATTGACAATTGACAAAAATAATATGGAATCCATATTAATAAGTGGGCCGAAAATTAGAGGGTTTTTTAAGCTAATTATATGTTGATTGTAATTAGTGGAGGGCATGATGATTACCCTAGTCACTAGCCATGCAACCCTATTGTTTATTGTGAAGAACAATTTTTCCATGCATTGGCTCCCCAAAATCTCTCCTCTTACACGGTTTTGAGAAGACAAAACCCATCATGGTTTTTCTATAATTTTTACCTAATAATATACAAAATGTTGTAAATTATTAATCATTCATTCTATCATCCAAAAATACAATTCTAGAGAGAATAAAAATCCTCCTCTTCTTCTCTCAATAAAACCGAAATATTTAAGCGTTTTATAAATATTTTTGGTTCAATTTTCTACTAGATTAATATTATACTAGTACTTATAATATTAATTTGTATTAAGAGAAAGCCTTGGGTATTAAGCTTAGGGAGAGATCCTATACTTGGATCTTGTTCTTCCATCTTAGGAAAGCTCAAGAACAAAATAAAAGGAGATTTCTTTTGTGCCCAATAAAACCGAAATCATCAATGTAAGAACATGATTTCTCCTCTATTTTATCATATTGTTTGCATGCATAAAATCCGTATTTAATTTTATGACAAATTAATTTAAACATATATGAGTATGTTAGTGTATATAGATCTACTTTTATTTCAATTGGTATCAGAGCCACGGTTGTTTGCATGCAAATCGGATAAAAGTTTTTCCGAGTTATAAGAATAACAAATAAAACTTGTAAAATTTGTGTTATTATGAGATATCACGAAATTAATCCATGCATGTTAATATTTCTGGTCCTAAAATGTTTTAGGATATTTTGGTTAATTTTACGGATTTTTATTGTTCATATTATACAATAATGACATTTAAATATGATTTTATGAGTAAAATGTCATTTTTGGTCTAAAATTAGCTATACTTAGAATTTTCCATTGATTTTTGGATATGTTGTCACATATATTATTTTGAGATAACCTGTAAATTTTCATAATTTTTGGACTTGTTATGCTCGAAAAATGGATTTTTCATTATTAAATTCGGATTTAGGTGAAAAATAGGTTAATATGAGTTAAATTTCGAATCTGGTCATATAAAATTAATATTTTGTCACATGCAATTTTACAAGATGTGTGTAAAATAATTGGCTATAAAGAAGTCTTTTTGCATGATTTATGGATTTTTGAAGAAAAATAGCATAAATAGTGACATTATTAGTAAAAAATTAATAAAACATAATCTATGACTTAGGAAAAACGTCTAATGTTGCATTTTATTATCTTTTCAGATCTAAAATTGAAAAGTTAATGAAAATAATTTTTCCATGTTTTTATGATTACTTTATTAAAAATCGATAAACCGCAACATTGTTTTTCCGGGAAAATTTCGAAATTTTTAACCTAAGATTTTGAACATTATGAGTGTCATGGTATTTTTCCAGAATGTTCATGAGTTTAAATTTCAAATTTTGAATTTATTTGAAATTTTGTGATTTATTTGAAGTTTATAGCTTATTTTTGTAATTTTTGGTCCATTTATGAACAATTTTATAAAATATAGGTTAATTATGGTCAAATTATTAGTGAAGACTAAATTTTAAGTCCTAAGAGGTTAGGGTAATTAACTTATGCATAAATATGAGTTTATGTATTTTTGTGATTATAAAATGTTGAAATCACGCAAATCCGTAAAAACCGAGTAATATACGATATTGGCTAATTAAAGGCGATTTAGCATAAAATTGAGCATGTTCATACATAATATAATGCTGCATTTTTCTTTATGATTGTCATAATTTTAATTTATATAATTTTGAATTATGTAATTTTACTTAGTATGGCCTTATATTTTAATTGGTATTTCCCGAAATGTATGGGAATATCGATTCGGTTGTAATTTTATTGTGATCTCGTATCACCGTTTTGTAATTTAATAAATTTATTTTTATTTTAGTTACAAATGTATAATAGGAAATTATGTAATTTTATTCATTCCGGAGTACCCAAAGACGTATTTCTTCAAGAATGGCGATACATAAAGACGGTGTTACCTCGAGATGCGTGCCACAACCGAAGATCAAGGGACCAATGGAGTTGGTTTCCGAATATGTAATAGTTAAATAGTTTTTCTATTTTAGGAAAGGCCATACTAGGATTTTTTTATCTTTATGCTTGCATTTTATTTTATGTCACATGCATCGCTAAATCGCCATAACTAAAACATGCATCTTTATTTTATCGAGTTTATCGACCGTGTCAATTAAAATTATCGTAGTTCACCGCTTTAGTTCACTTAAAACGTGATAGATAATAAATTGACATGACCTCTCGCTAAAACAATTAATTGAGACATAGCCTTACCAAATAGTAGAAACCATGAAAACCTATTTCGTGAGGGAGTGCGCTCGGCCCCACCGGGGTACAAACCTTGTTACGTAGGGGAAGTGGGTGATGAATGTTAATCCACCGAATTCATGTTGATAAGGGATGTATCGGCCACACCGTGCCCAAGTTAATTTGGGTTTGGATCATGGACACATTTATTCGAAATTTGGATTGAACTCAACAAAAGTTTTTGATAAGGGATGTATCGGCCCCACCGTGCCCTTGTCGGATGTGTTTTGGGCTAAAGATAATTGTTAATGTAATATTATCGACCAAGAGTTCTAAAAGTAGAATCGATTAAACGTTAATCCACCAAGTTGTATTGATAAAGGATGAATCGGCCCCATCGTGCCTAAGTCGATATGAATTTGGGTCTTGGAATCATTTATCTAGTTGGGTAGAGGTCACTAGAAAAATGCATAAAACTTGTTTAAATCATACATTTTTACGAGTATTATTAAAACGACAATTGTTTTACTCCTTATATTTTGTTTTGTAAACCACTTCTTTTTCATAACAAATGGCAACACCAACACCAACTCCTAATGCCACACCTCTCGCTAGTTCGTCATGGCTCCGATCCTTTATGGATCGATGTAAACTTGAAAAGAATGGGTCAAATTTCTCCGAATGGGATGCCCAACTCAAATTAGCCGCCGAAGGTGACGACAAGTTTCGTTACCTTACCGAGGCCTCTCCACCCTAACCATCCACTAGGTCCACCGCGGCCACTAGGGAAGCATATGAGGCTTACCAAAAGGAGTCCGTCGCAATGAAAAATGTCTTAATATTTGCGATGGAGGCGGACCTCCAAAGGAGAGCCTTTAAAATGGGCAATGCTAATGAGATTTACTCCAAACTTGTGACCATGTTTTCACAAACTCCGCGGATCGTCCAATATGAGGCGGCCGCGGCATTCTTTGATCTCGACTTCAAAGAGGGCCAAAAGGTTAGCCCTCATGTGCTCAAACTCATGGAGCTTGTCGAGACCTTGAAAATTCAAAAGGTTGAAATCCACAAAGAACTCATCGTAGATAGGATTCTACACTCCTTGTCCAAAGTCAAGGCATATGTGCAATTCCGGGTGAATTTCAACATACAAGACAAGGATGTGTCTCTTGAGGAGTTGCACAAGTTACTTGTGCAAGCCGAGAGGGACATGGGGTTAAATGTGAACCCTCCCAAGGATGTGCTTAACATAAGCACTAAAAGTAAGGGGAAGTTCAAGAAGAATGGGAGAAAGGGCAAGAAGCAAGCTCCCACATTCACCAAAGCTAAGTCTTGTGAAGCTAGCACCTCAAAAGTCAAGAAGGGTCCTCTTGATAAATGCCATTATTGTAATGGCATGGGACATTGGAAAATAAATTGTTCCAAATACCTTGGTGATATCAAAGCTGGAAAGATCACTCCAGTAGGTAAATGACTATCCTTCTTTTATGTTTCTAATTCAACTATGGTATTATGATGCAAAGTTGTGATAATGTATCTCCCTTTTTATTGTAAATAGGGCCTCCACCAAGCAAAGACAAGGGAAAGGAAAAGCAAGCATAAGAAACCATGGAGAAGCTAAGGATAGCTTTTATGGAGCTTTGCTTTTCATTGTCTTAATTTAAGATTATGTTTTGGATTTTTAGAACTTTAAGTTTCCATGTTTGACATGGAAAGGTATTTTGGATAATGGTTTGTATTTTGGATGATGGTGACTTGGTTTGCAACCCAAGTCACCCGTTTGATCATTTATCCTTTTATGTTCTGAAATTCATCTTTAAATGCTTGCACTTTGAAACATAAGATTAGTCACTTAAAGTGATCTAATAGACAAATATAATGATGGGTTTCATTATATGTCCACATGCTTAAGGCTTGTGTATGATCATTTATGAAGCGATTTTGAGTCTATGAACTCTCTTAAAGGAATGTCAACCACCAAGTACACATATGAAATCAATAACTATTAGTCTATCTATGAGATAGTTCTCCTTATACTTCAACATCATTAATTTGTGTCTCATATGCTATCTTTGAATGTTTAGTGTATTTATTCTAAAGATAGAGTGGGAGAAAAATGAGGACACAACACACAAGGCAAGATAAAATTGTGTACTTGTGTAAATAAAGATCTACGCAAGAGAGAATGATTTGAATGAAGGTATATCTATTTATATAGTATACCCTATAGATGAGATCTATGGTCTCAAGTTAGTTCTATATGACTAAAGAGACCAAGAAAAGTAATCATAAGAGTATATTCTCAAGATAACTACACGAGGAGACCAAAAGAAAGTTTTGGAAGAAAAATGACTAATGTAAAGTCTTAACAAGTTTTTTGACTAAGTTTATGAAACATTTGACCAATAGTTTCAACCTTGAGATTTACTTAAGAGCCTAAATGTATCATAGTAACATACTAGTTATGATCGACCTGCAAAGATTGATATACCGATATCTTCAATGACCAAATTTTTAACCACGCAAATGTCATTGCTTAACCTCACTATGGAATGGTTAAACCTCCTTCCAAAAGGGTATTTGCGAAGGACGTATTCTAGATATTGTTTATATTTGAATAATGACATTACTACACATCATTATGACATGAGTGTGTTGGAGATTTAAAATCTCTTTCCGTAAGGTTAAGATGAGACCACTTCAAAATAGGTATTTTGAAAGGATATGATGGGAACATATATGGTTTCATCCTAATAACTTGGCAATGCAATTTATATTTCAATTCTTAATAAAAGTTTCGATTGAGAAGTCAATTTCGAAATATGTAGAATTGAGTGGGAGTTAGGAAATTCTCATGTGAAGACATGGAATTTAGTGGGAGCTATCATCCTTTAAATGTTTACAACTCATCACTCATTAAAGAATGACGAGCTAATACCTTCTTTCATAAAGAAGCTTTTGAGTTTTCAATTCTGGATGAAAATGGGCAATGATGAATCCAATTACATCAAGGGATGTTGGATTAGTATTAAGAGATGAAAATGGAATTACCATTAGCAGTCATGGTCGTTCATTGAATCTATGAACGGTTGATCTCATGATTATTAGTAACTAATGTTTCCGCCATTAGAATAATCATTTACATGTCCAATTATGAATCATATGCATAAGAGCATGATGATTGATTGGTAAGCCATAATAGAAACGTCATGAATTCTCAAGTAGAATCCGATGAGCGATTTCGGTGTTTGACGGAATACTCCATTATGTGATAAGAGGTTGCACATATTATAGAAAGTCCGAGCACATGTGAGGATTTATGAGAATCCCAGATCTTTCTAGCCTAGAAAGAGAAATAAGAAGTTTTTGGAAAGATGCTTAGTTGAATAAGAATTTATTCAAAAATTAATCTTTCCTAGTTAAGCTAGGACTTGTGAGAAGTGCTAAAGCTAATAATCTTGACAAATTGTTACAAGATTCTAAAAAACATATACCTAGTGCATTGTGTGTGGATGGAACACTTGATCAGTGCAAGTTATTTCATTCATCACAAATTTGTTCGTTATGTGATAGTCGATAAGAAAGTTCTTTCAAGTTAAAGAACCGAAACCAAGGTCGGAAACCTTGATGTGTACTTGGTAAGTTTCATGCTATGAGAGAGAACATGAATGTGAAGGAAATTGCAAGTGTAAGAAGTTTGAACACATGGACACATGGGATGTTAAACTTCTATTGCAATCAATAAGTGTTTACACTTACGACATACATCACAAGGTTGTAATATGATATTGACTACCCGAGTGTGATGTCGACATTTGTCGTTTGAGTTATTATTAACTCACCTTGTACATTGTTATATCCAAACGGGTTGTAGAGACAATTGAACCCCGTTAAAGTGAACATGGATTAACATTGTTTTTGCCCATAGTTACTTATACGAGGTGACGTCTCGAAGTGACTAGAGTGTGATGCGATTGATGGCAAGTTCAAGTGCCATAGAGTAATGTGAGATGACTAGTCGATCACATAGGCAGACTGTTAGGAACATTTTGTCGGGCCTAATGACCGCTTATAGAGTTCTGGCAAATTTATATAGCCTGGTCGTGGTGAGAGCTACTATAGTATTCAAATGAGTCGATTCTTTTGACTAAAGACTATTCTCCTAAGATGGCACAGTTTTAGATTAACTTTGATTTGTGTTACTACGACCTTCGTAAATGGGGTCAAATGGGCATATTTTGGGTTATGATGGTTGTGGCTAGTCGAAGGGAATGAGTGCGATAGGAATTGTCCACCCCTAGTCGGGGTTATAACAATATCTCGGGGCCACTCAAGAGTAATGAATCGAAATGCGTGGCCACGCTCGGAAAGTATCTATGATAGATAAGTCCGGTCAATCAGTTATTCTCCAGATCGAGGAAACCACTCTCGATATGATCACTTGCAAGTACGACCTGAAAGACACCTTGCATTGAGTGGGAGATAGTAATAGGACAAGAGAATTGGTGATGCACACTTGTCGAGGACAAGTGGGAGATTGTTGGAATATGTCAATAATGCGATCACGACTGTTGATCATGATGATCACATGTTTAAATCTCATTATAAAGAATACAATTGGGAAGTAATATTGTTACTGTCAACTGGTCAACATATATCGGTAATGATTGGCTGACTAGAGTTTGACATTACTGTCGTGCGACGGTGGTGATCGATTGACCCCTAGGTCATACCTATAGGGCAACACTCTTAATTGATTATTTAATTAATCGTATAATGTTACGAGTTAATTAAATTACTTGAAAATTGACGGACGATTTTTGGAAGTAAAATTTACGTATCAAATTGAAATGTGATTAAATGAGATACGGTCTGAGTAATTGAATTGTATCATTACTCGGATGAAATTAATGTTTAAAGAAACAATCGAAATTGAATGAATTATTATAAATACAATCTATTGTGATTTATAAATGGTAAAATATTTTGGCACAAGTAATTATGAAATTACTAAGTCGATTTTTGTATGTGACGTATTTTTATTAATACGTTGATTTTTAATATGTTAAAAATACATAACAAATTTATGTCACATATGACATGTGACATATTGACAATTGACAAAAATAATATGGAATCCATATTATCAAGTGGGCCGAAAATTAGAGTGTTTTTTAAGCTAATTATATGTTGATTGTAATTAGTGGAGGGCATGATGATTACCTAGTCACTAGCCATGCAACCCTATTGTTTATTGTGAAGAACAATTTTTCCATGCATTGGCTCCCCAAAATCTCTCCTCTTACACGGTTTTGAGAAGACAAAACCCATCATGGTTTTTCTATAATTTTTACCTAATAATATACCAAATGTTGTAAATTATTAATCATTCATTCTATCATCCAAAAATACAATTCTAGAGAAAATAAAAATCCTCCTCTTCTTCTCTCAATAAAACCGAAATATTTAAGTGTTTTATAAATATTTTTGGTTCAATTTTCTACTAGATTAATATTATACTAGTACTTATAATATTAATTTGTATTAAGAGAAAGCCTTGGGTATTAAGCTTAGGGAGAGATCCTATACTTGGATCTTGTTCTTCCATCTTAGGAAAGCTCAAGAACAAAAGAAAAGGAGATTTCTTTTGTGCCCAATAAAACCGAAATCACCAATGTAAGAACATGATTTCTCCTCTATTTTATTATATTGTTTGCATGCATAAAATCCGTATTTAATTTTATGACAAATTAATTTAAACATATATGAGTATGTTAGTGTATATAGATCTACTTTTCTTTCAGATCACTATAGCCGGAAGGATGATAGGAAGAAGTTGGAATTTCAATGGAAAAAGAAAGTGGATGATGCTCCATCAAAAGAGCAAGGAAATAGCAACAATGAGAGCTTGAAAAGCTCACCCATGACAAGTGAAGAAGATGGCCTCATTGGCCAAGACAAGAAATAAGGAGAGTTGTCTCTATCAACTCAAGAATTTTTTAATGATCAAGTGGACGAAGTTTGCGGTCATTGGGATGATGAGTTCAAAGGGATATTCAATCCCTATATTGGTAATACTATGAACCAAGACCATCATGGAGAACAACAAGTGCAAAAATCTATTGAGGACCTTTATCATGATAATGAGCAAGCTTTCGACTACTTCTTCAAGGTGTTGAGTAACATCAACAACACCTTGAACATGCCCCCTTGACATCTCACATTGCATGAGAGTTTGGTGGAGTCCTCCCTAAACCACCATTTGTAAATATTCTAACTCCCTAACTTGTATTTCAATTATTACAATGCATTTTTGTCATTTTTGGATTTATTTTTGTGCCTTGATCAAGATATTCATCATTTTGAGAGAAGTAAGGGAGGGACTTATGATATTATTGATGTGTAGTGCTTTACCTTAGTGTGGGGATAGCAATTGCCTAGGCTATTCATGCCTTTGTAGTGCCCCTACAATGAAAAACACGAGAATTGAAGAATGAAAATGACACGGGTTACGAAGTACCCACGGATGGACCTGAATCCGTGTGGTCAAGGAAGAACCCGAGCATCCAAAGTCACTAGACGCTCGTCTAGTAGAGCTGCAGAAATAAAAAATCTGGTCTGTAAAAGAATCCGAGCGTCTCAGCTGAGAATCCGCTCGTCTCATTCTGGACGGTCGTCCTTCACAAATGACGCTCGTCTTTTCAATAGCAAAAATCTGGGATTTTCTCTATAAACGAATCCGAGCGTCCACCCAGAAAGACACTCGTCCCTCCACAAAGCATCCACTCGTCTTAGAAGCAAGACGCTCGTCCTGTGGCGTCTTTTCCTGAGCCAAACATTGAGGAATCCGAGCGTCCCGACACCTGGTCCGCTCGTCCCCCACTGCACTTTCAAAAATAACGGGTATTTTAAAACCCTTTTTCTCCCATTCATTCTCATTTCTTCAACATACAAACACTACCCAAAACCCAAAAACCCCAAAACCCCTCATCCTCTGCATCAACAAAATCAAATTTCCTTAACCAAATCAAATCCAAACTTCCTCACAACAAAAATTAATCACTCCTTTTGCAACAACAAGTGATTCAAACACCAAAATCTTCAACCTTTGAGTCGATTTTTAGGATACAAAGCAACATTCATTCATCCTAAATCGATTTGGGTATCACTAAAAATTGAAGATTTCAATCTTTCATTGGTGTAATCAAGCAAAGGAGAATGACAAGAACTGAAGGAGGCAACAAGGCACCCCAAAAGAAGACACTTTCCAAAAGGCAACTAGCTCTTCAAGCAAAACAATTCACTAGTAGAAAAAGTCTCATTGACATCGGTTATTTTACTCCATTTACATCGCTTTTGTGGCGATGTTTCTGGGGGCGACGTATTTAGTATTTTTACCTTAACATCGGTTTTAGAACCGATGTAAATAGTATACAATTAACATCGGTTATAGGTGAAAACCGATGTTAATTGTGTTTCAATTACATCGGTTTTGGTCTAAAACCGATGCAAATATTATATTATTAAATTGATTATAGGTGAAAAGCGATGTTAATAGTGTCTCAATTACATCGGTTTTGGTCTGAAACTGATGTAATGCAAATGACAATCCTAAATTACACGATTCTACATCGATTTTGGTCTCAATTACATCGGTTTTGGTCTCAACTACATCAGTTTTGGTCTGAAACTGATTTAGTATAAAATGTAGTATGTTTCAGGTTCGCAAATGACGATTTACTCATAACCTATTTGTTAATTTGTACGCTATTAGGGGCCTGCAAAATTAATCAATATACAAATAATAACCATGTATCTCATTCCTTCCAACAATTCAAACACAACTATATATTTATTATACCAAAAACATATATCATAGCGTATACAATTCCATCCATTCAAAGTAGTTTAAAACGTACACTACACGCTTCTACGACGCAAAATGTGTATTTTCAATTACAATTTCTAGAAATCTAAACCATACATACTCTAGACGTTCTTTCCACAATAAAGCGACCAAAGCTCTCGAACCTCGTTCATTTGTTCAATTATCATTTGTGAACCTGAAACACACTACATACAAGAACAATGATTAGGAAGAGGTACACACTTAGAAAATACGAACAATATCTATACATAAAAATTATATACGAATTTATACATAAAAATTCAAACAGTTCGAGACAATAGATCAAGATACCTTTACTATGTCGCCCTCTTATGATGCGTAACGTACGGTAATATCATACATCCACTTCATAACATAATAACCGCACTCATAACTCTACGGCTGTTGAGGGCACTACATTTATACAAAATTAAGAATAAGTAGGCAGCCGACAAGGGCACTAAGAGTATGCAAGCAAAAGTTCCGATATTCATCATGGAGATATATATAGAACAACATATAATTTATGATGCTTGCATATCAGCAGTAAGATCAGCATACATATGCATCAACATAGAGGAGCAGCATCAATAATCTCAGTCTTAATCTCAGTCTATCAGTGAGTTAAATAGGCGTAATTGGTTTAGTTTGCTACTCAACACCTCAATCATATATATTAAACAAGATCAGCCACTTTGCGCACCAAATCGGCACCAAATCTACATATTGGACAAACATTGTCATCATGTGACTGTAAAGGCTCCTTATTATCAATCAATACAAACAAGAAAATGGTAGAAAAGGCAGCTACAGGCACAGTTCATACCAAAGGCAAAGGCAGTTCAAGGCAAGTTCATACCAAAGGCATCATACCAAAGGCAGCCGCTATACTCGGCGTAATTGAATTTCTAAGGAAAATAACTACATACCTCAATCATTTTTATTTGGAGTTCATTTTTTTTTTGACATATCACGCGTACCAGCCCTAAAAGAATACCTTTTTCCAAACCCTGAAATTGAATACATGAAAAGTAATCATATTATCGATCATTCATACATGAATAACTATAATTTAATGTTGTTAGCTAGTCGATTGAACTTACCATGTTAAGCAACTTTTTATCTGCCATGTCTTCTTTGACGCCTTATTCGAGTCAAAAATATATGCAATATAATCTCCAAGACAAAACTTATAAATCCTTTAATTGGGTCAAAAAAATATGTGCAGAAAAAAAATTTGATGAAATGCAAGAAAAAAAAATTGTAATACTCACGCCTAAAAAAAAGCACCCATCACATATCTCTTATCTTGTTGCTTCTTTAAAACCTCAGTTAAGTATCTCAAAAAAATTTAAGGTTGGGTGTTTGGAAAAAAAAAACAATTCGAGACAATAGATCCAGATACCTTTTCTATGTCATCCATCAGATGCGTAGTTAAATACAGATTCAGTCCACGAGAATTAACACCTTGCATTTGATGGGAATACATTTTAAAACATCAGGATATCACTTACTTGGTCGGTTCTTTCACCCAATAATATTGACACAACATCTCAAACTAATTAGCAATATGCTAAAAAAATCAGATCTCAAAATCAATTATATATAAGTAGAAACAGTTCAACATTCACTTACCTTTGAGAAGGGCTTGAACATGACAACAAACTGGCCTTTGGAGAACTGCAAAGTAGCAACAACCGGACCCATCACATGACAATGAAACTGCGAAGTAGGCAAATGATATTTCCTTGTAGAGCAGTTAGTCTTGTATGAGACCGTCCCACAAAAATAGTTTATAAATTCCCTGTTTAATTAGAAATAAGCGTCTTAGATAAGTTTTTGGGAATATTTTAGAGTAATATAACTGGCAACATAAACGATGTACAGTAGTCAGTACAATATGATCGTGTCAGAAAAAGACCTGAGGAGTAAATCGCTCATCAGTTGACCAGAAAAGGCGGATATCAGGAATGTCAAATAAGACTATTGCTAGCCTCTCCAATCCCAGACCAAAAGCCCAAGAATAATTTTTCGGTTTACCACTTCTCTCTAATATCTGTCGCTCCATCACTCCACAACCCAACACTTCCAGCCACTCCTGCATTGTAAGGTTACCAGGACAGCGAACTTTAGGTGAAAGTGAAAATAAAAAATTTAACCATTCAAGAGAAAAAGAAAGCAAGTATCTGTGTGAGTGTAAAAATTGTTTGGAGCTAAGTATGCATTTAAATCGAAACACAAAAGCTACTATCAATTAAAGGTATACTTGAACTACGATAATATCTGTGTTGCAGAGGTGGTTATCGTAAATTTTTGAAAGAAGGTAGAAGTTGACAAAATCTAACACTATACCATACTAATTAATCTCATGATTCGTTTGATCTTCGCATATATACTCCGTGCGTGCTTATGCTAAACGTTTCCACTATACGTTCCGCTGCAGTAAATTATATGTTTTTAGGAGTAAGGCAGTGCCCATGTTTTAAGAAACCAGTCCTGTGATAAAGGAGTATGGATGCTTCGCCTCTTTTAAAGCAGCACCCCTGAGATTCCTTAAGTCTACCATAGAATAAAAGATGCTCCCTTCCTGTTAGTGTTTCACATAAGAGGCTGCAATGTTCCAAGATACAGAAAAGAGTAAACGATTAGTTATCAAGTCTTTTAAAATTGATGATGGGAAAAAAGGTAAAATACACGGAGCGCCCTAAACACTGTCGTGAAATAAATAACATAGTAGAGACAGAAGTCGTAAGACAGTCTGGTACACAAAGCAAAAAAATTAGGAAGAGTAACTGATTAGTTATCGAGTCTTTAATGCGGTTCTTTAGATTCCATTTAAGAAACTGGTCATTTACAAATAGCTGATAATTTATAGAACAATATGAACAAGTTAAAACTGATGCAGCTAGTTGAGGCTGAACCTAATCAGATCAATCATATGTTGCTTTATGTGCTGTTGACTTCAACTTGAATGCTTAACATCTGGTGACATCTTAATGGCTTAATGGAGTACAAACTATAAAAATATCTTCACTTCCAAATTTAATTAAACCCCAATGAAAATCATACTAACTCACAACAATAACTTCCAGTAAGCATTGGAATAATCATACAAGTATAAACCGATATAAAAAGTAGTACGTTTATGCAATCAATTCAAATAGAAGTTACATTTTACAGATTTTCACCACTGAAAAGTAGAATTTGATTGGTCAAAGAGACTTCCAGTATTAAAACTACACTTTTCAAAAAGAAAGTACATCAGCACAATTTCAACAAAGGCAGCTTAGTTTTTTATGAGGACCAACTGAAGTATCATGTCTATCTAATATAAGAAACCACTATTTGGCATGCAGAACATATCCTCGTGCAAATGTGGTATCCCTCACCTTCAGCCTGACTTCATTTGACACAGACATAGTTACGTTTGGCATGTATGGTCTCCAGCCAAAGACGAGCGTACATTATTGCAAGAGGTAGCAGATATTACTTCGACTCCCATTCTAAGAAATCAAAAACTGCTAACCAAGTTTTGCTAACAATGAATAGAAAATAATCGTTGGGATTCGGGGGGCCTGAGTTGTATGGCCATCTAGTCACTAAGAGTAACATTGGCAACTCTAGATTATGATTGAGGCTGTGGGCACACTAGATGGAGATTTTCATCCACTACAGTTCAATAATTAAAAGTTACAGCCATTTTGATGTGCTTTACTTAATCAACAACACTTTTATTAATGAGACATCAGAAGTCAAACAAAACCTTAAATAGTTGATAAAAAGATGATAAATTAGATAGTAAAAGAGTAGTGTATCAACGAAACCTTAATTAATCTTCAAGAACAACACTTTAATTAATCAACACTCAGTCACTCACAATACTTCAAATCTTTAATTAATCAACAACATCACTA
Source organism: Silene latifolia (assembly GCF_048544455.1). NCBI lineage: Eukaryota > Viridiplantae > Streptophyta > Magnoliopsida > Caryophyllales > Caryophyllaceae > Silene > Silene latifolia. Next base: position 332,946 of record NW_027413141.1, on the reverse strand, counting down.
TAATTTCATAAATTATCAAAACTTTAAATTAGAGAAATCAAAACACACAAACCCTAAATTGAGAAATTAGGGAAAGGTGGAAAATTCAAAACTGAGAAAGGAACGCAAACCTGGTGGGAAGAGGCCGACGACAGGGAGAGGTTGCGGTAGGGAGAGGCCGACGGACAGTGGTTAAGACAGCAGACAAGAGCGAGGCAAGTAAAGAGAAAAATAGAGCGTGGAAGCTAAAAGGAAAGTGAAGGGTCGTGTGAACTGTGAAGAGGGGGAGGCTAGGGCAGTGTTTATTAATCTTTTGCAGTTAATGAGAACTCTTTTACATCGGTTATTTAAAACCGAACCGATGTCAAAAATATCCTATTTACATCGTTTATGTTAAAACCGATGGCAGAAATATTTATGTACATCGTTTTTTAAAATAATCGATGCAAGGGAAAAAAATCTTTACACATTTTACATTGGTTTTGGTAGAACTTATGTTATTTATAAACATTTACATCGTTTCAACTAAAACCGATATCTTTGTGGCGATGTTAATAGGACTTTTTCTACTAGTGATTGTCAAAGGCATTGGTAGTCCATGAGAAAAGGTTGGAGGTGCAACAACAAGATCCCCCTATGTAAGCTACAACATCAACAACTCAGGTCATTGAACAATTATCCAATTATCCGGAGGTAACTTTTACTTCCGACTCTCATAGGGAGAAATTCATTCTCTTTGCTAAGAAAACCATGATGCCTACTAAGTTTATTTGTGAAGATGCATTATCAAAATTGGGTGTTCTTGAACAAACCAAAACCTTCTTTGAGTCTATGGGATTGGGTAAATTGTTTACAATGAAAGAATTGACATATCCCTCCCTCACCTTGGAATTTTTATGTTCCTTGAAAGTCACAAGGGTGGAGACTCGAACCAACATCGAGTTTCTTCTTGAAAATGTTGATAGATGCATAACTTATGGCGAATTGGGTAAGATATTAGGCCTTAGTGATAACCTGAAATATACAAAGACTCCTATCAAGTATGGCCCCGCTCCTCTTTGGATGGCAATTTCCGGAAAGAAATTCATAAGCTTTCATGATTGTCGTGCTGTCTTAGTCCACCATCCGGGCATTAGAGTATGGCATAAGGTCATTGGGAATACTTTGATAGCTAGAAATGGCACAAATAATCTTACCAAACTCGATTGTATTCATCTTGAGTCGGCCTTGAACATTGGGAGGGAATTTACCAAGCCATACAATGCTCTAAGACTTTTGGTTGAACGATGGCTTAATGTCGATTGTGGCAAAGAAGGCACCGCCTTTATTGTCAATGGAGGACTAGTTACCCATTTGGCTAACCATTTTAACTGGGATTTCAACAAAAACAACACTTATGTGCCGGTTAAAGAAGGCCATCTTGTTGATATGGACACCATGATTCACAAGTTCAGGTGGGTCAAGCACGACACTCTTGACGACAAATATGGGTGGTTAACAAATGAAGCAAGATCCTTCACCTTGCCTTCCAAAATTTGCCGATTGAATGTTCACCGACCGAACTACCTTCTCCCACTCTCCGAAGAGACCGAGTATATCATTCAACAACAAAGGGGCAAAATTACCGAGCCCTCCTCCTCCATTATCACCCCACCTTACCCATTTGAATACCACGAGTTCAAACCCAAGGATGTCGAAGTGGGAAATGATTACTTGACACTACTCATGAGGGAAATGCACAAGCAAGCTTACAATGATAGAGTGGATGCTTAAAAGGCCCATTATCCGCCCCTCCTATATCTAGCTAGGCAAGGATTTCTTGATCCGTTTTGTCCTTTGCCTAGTTGGGCGGATAGGGAAGTATTCTTTCCTAGCATTCCTAGTGGTGGTAGACCGGGTGGAGAGGAGATGGTTGTTGAAGAGGGTGGTGACCAAGAAGGAGGATAAGAAGAAGAGGTTCAAGAAGAAGAAGTCCAAGAAGAGGAAGAGGAAAGTGAGGAAGAACAAGCACGTGAAAGTGAGAGTGGACATGATTCATCTATGGAGGTTGATGATGCCTCAAGAGATGATGATGCTGATGATACAATGGGTGAGGATTAGCAAACTTTGGAGGCTCCTACATTCTTACACCTCCCTTATGGTTTGTCTACTTCCCTTGTTTTTATTTTATCTTGATCATTTATTTTGTGCAGTCCTAGAAACATTAGAGGACTAACACCTTGGCTTTATTAAGGTGTTCTTTATCTTTGTTCCCAACTTGTAAAATCCAAAATGACAATCTTTAGTTTCATGCATTGCATTCCATTTGCATAAACTCCCCCGAAATTTATGACATTAGAAATAATGTCTATTTTGGTTTGGGGAAGTCCATGCATATGCATTGGGAGCTAATTTAAATTATGCTCTCCGCCATAACAAAAACACATGCATCATGTAGTGTAGCTTAGTATAGTTTGTATTTAGTTTAGAAATCATGCATATTCATTGCATAATTTCCTATCGTATTGGCCATTGAGGACAATGCCCATACTAGTGTGGGGATGGGAAATTCTAACTTGACTTTTATTCAAAATAAAAAAAAATCAAAAATTTCGAAAAATCCAAAAAAATTGAAAAATTGAAAATCCAAAAACAAGTTCATTTCCTTTGTATTATAGTTTTGTATATATTGTTTTGTATATATTGTGTTTGTTCATCCTTGTTCACATTGATTGACTACGCCACATCCGAGACCTGAGGATATTGAAGACCGCATGGTATGATCTTTCCAATCTCCTGTTTCCTCTTTATGTTAATGACTATGTGGCTTTATTTTGATTAATGCGGTATAAACAATGTGAATTTAGGACTTGTATTTAGATTATTTGGCATATTAGTTGGTAGAAGCATATGCATTAGGATGTATAAATTGTTAGGTTCATATACCTATTATTAGGCTCCTCTAATAGTGAATTAATTAACTTGTTAATTATTTGTTCTTTAGATCTAGTGCATACATAACAAAATGAAAGATTTATAAGAAAAACAATGTCCCTTACATTGCTTATAGTTTTGAAATATAGGGCACAAGTAAGGTCACCTTCCTTCACTTGTTCTTGAGCTTAATGTGATGGATGATCCTCCTAAGACTCCAAGTATAGAAGACACTCCAATAAGTTGCACCTAAGATTAATCCCAAAAATTCCTACTAATATTAACTAGATATGTAGTAGAAATGTTCCCTTAATTTTACTAATATTTCTAGTATTACTACCTCTAGTAATATATTGAGTGTATTAGTATTTGTGAGAGTTTGTTGCAATTTGCATGTGAGGGAAATATGGAGAAAAAAACAAGCAAAAACTTAGTGGAAAAAATGAGCAACAAATGCTCATCTTATGGAGCCAAAACCGGTGGCCTCTCCCAATGTGGGGAATCATTTTTCTTTTGTTTTTTACTCTCTTGTTCAATGTAGGTAGAGTAGTGTAAGAATAGGAATGATTAAAGTTCATATGACAAGTCACTATCACACTCTAACCAAAATAAACAAAGACAAAAGAGCATCTTTTGCTCTCTTATTTGGCCGAAAATATGGACCCATTTTGGTCCATTTTTGCCTTTTGTCATTTGTCCCACAAATGCTTATAAGTCATTTATTTAACTATCTTACATAATTAATTATTAATGTAATCATTTAACACTTAAATATTACAATTATTAATATAATATATACTCCACTTTTTGAGTAGTATACTACCATTATATCAACATATAATGGATCCCATAATTACTGGTTAGTTAAAATTACAACTTCTTGTAACTTTAAATAACTAATTACCTCTACCTCTAAACTTATATAATACCTCAACTAATTTAGTAATTTAACACTTAATTAGTAAATTAAATCTTATTTAATCACATTACAATAAGACATAAAATTGCACTCTCATAATTAAGGAATTAACTAATCTGTATCGCATATAATTAATTAAATATCTATTTGGGCCTCATCCTATAGGTGTGACCTAAAGGGATCAACTGACCACCACCGTCACACGACAATAATGTCAAACTCTAGTTAGCCAATCATTACCGATTAATGACGGTCAGTCGACTATATAAAGAATCATCCCTCACGTAATCTTAGTATGAGATTTAATAATGATATTTAAATCATGTGATCGCGCTATTGTCGAGGACATATTTCCCAACAATCTCCCACGTGTCCGAGACAAGTGTGCGTCACCAATTCTCTTGTCCTATTACAATCTCCCACTCATTGCAAGGTGTCTTGCATTTTTGAGTTAATTAAGGTGTCGTTGACTTACATTTGATCATATCTTGAGTGGTTTTCTTTCATTGATCCGGAGATTAAGCTAAAAGATTTATAATGACCGAATTATCTATCATAAATACCTTCCGAGCGTGGCCACGCATTTCCAGTTAACTACTCCTCGAGTGGCCTTGAGATTTCAAACAACCCTGACAAGGGGTGGACAATTCCTATCGCCCTATTCCCTTCGTTCAGCCACAGTCCATCATAACCCAAAATATACCCATTTGACCTCATTTACGAAAATGTTAATGAATTTAAAAAAAAACCATAACTCAAAACAATTAGATTGTTAAGATAGAGTATAAATCAAAGCTAATCAGAAGTTGTGCCAACTTGGGCAAATAGTCTCTAGTCAAAAGAATTGACTCATAAGAATACTATAGTAGCTCTTGTCACGACCAGGCTTTATGAATTACCAGAACTCTATAAGCGGTCATTGCCCGACAGTGTGTCCCATACAACTTTAAAACCTAGAGTTAAATTTGACTATTAAGTTAAAAAATTATGAATTCATGCTATTTTTAAGAAAGTAAAGAGCTCTGCCTATGTGATCGACTAGTCATCCCATATGACTCTATGGCACTTGAACTTGCCATCAATCGCATCACACTCTAGTCACTTGGAGACGTCACCTCATATAAGTAACTAGGGGCGAATACCATGTCAATCCAGTTTACTTTAATGGGGTTCAATTTGTCTCTACAACCCATTCGGATACGACAAGGTAGCGGGTGAGTTTAATGAAACTCAAACGATAAATACGATTATCACATATGAATAGTCAATACACTATTACTACTTCATATCTTATAATCTTTAGTGTATTATAAACACTAGTTTAGATGCAATAAAAGTTTGGAAAGTAGATATACCCGATATCCATGTATTCCAACTTTTTCAATCGCTATTTCCTTCTATTCAATGTCATATCCAATCACATGAATTTTATCTAAGTATTTGTCTAGACTACTTATTAGACTTGGGCTCTTTAACTTGAAGGATGGTCCTACTGTTATCGCATAACTTGTGATAAAGTCATTTGTTGAGGGATTCACCCTAAATCCCTATATTGACGATTTTATCACAATTTACTTGGATTCCTTTTGGAAAATTTGCAATGCACGAAACTAAAACACTTTTCTTAGTTTCTTACTCCTTAGTCAATAAAGCAGCCTAGGATTTCGACAAATCCTTTTTTAGTTTGGAAACTAAAGTTTGTGCAACACTTCAACACCTAACTTTGTTTGTCATCCAAACATGTGAACGAATCCTTAATTCTTCTCGAGAATCTCAAGGATGTTCTTTAAGGCTTTCACAAACCATATTATGGGAATTATCCCTTTTATTGACTTATTATGCTTTCAGCATATATCACATCATGGCACGTGCGTCTGTTGGCATACATGATCATTCTAATGGCGGAAACATTAGCAATCGATTTCATGCGATCAACAACTTAATAGGTTTAGTGAATGACTATGACTTCATCATAGTAATTCCACTTCCATCAACATGAATAGCTTATTTAACCTTGTTGATGTACAACAGATACGAAAGATCTTATCCTCATAATACTTTTAACCCCATGCCAATATTCTCTCACACAGATTCAGAAATCTTAGAATATATCGCACCCTTTCCTAATCTCCCAATCACTCTTGCCATAAGAGAGAATTGGTACATTATTCTCAATAAGTAATATTTCTTCAATATATAAGACATGGAGAAATGATTCTGGCTCCCACTTAACTTCATGTATAATCTTGATTCTTCAATCATGTGAATGAAACAATTCACTATTATCACATGAACGAAAAGTATAATCCTTTAATGCTTGCTTAAGACCATCCTAGGTTCACTTAAGAAAGCTATGAATAAGATGTTAGGATTCTTAGATCTTTATCTAAGGTTTTGTGTTTCAAACACTTCCTTCTCTAAATCCCATTTTAGAAAAGCGAATTTTTAATTTTATTTGCCATTCTTCATTAAATGAAATGTGGCAATTCCTAACATAATTAATCTTGATCAATATCTTCATGTAAATCTTATGCATTTGAGTACTCTGAAGCTTTATTTACCTTTAAAGAGACCCTCGCTTTTAAAGTAAATATACTCTTGAGTAACAATTTTCGGATTGTAATGCTACGGCTCGTATGCAACAAAGTCGATTTGGAATAAGGTCATAATACCATTACTTTCGCAAAGCAATATTTTTAAACAATAAGACATGTGCGATAAAATCCCACTGAACTATACTTCCATTCTATCTTCATAGACTATAGTTCATCTACACTCTCACTCTATAATTCTATTACTTTAACAAAGTAACATTTCAACTATAAGAGATGTTTGTGACGATACATTCTACTCCCACTCTATCTCTCAGAAATACATATATATTCTTGAGAGATAGCTTTGTGAGTTACAAACATATATATTTAACGGAGTATTAGGAGTTTATCTAGACTATGTATTAGCTTTCAAAAGGCCATCCCATACATGGCAGCTTGATACATGTAATATGGCAGTCTGATCCATGTGATTTGGTTTAATAGACTCTCTATTCTAGGTATCTCATGGTTGACCATCCGTTTAGAATTACTTGTCCGTATTGGATTACAAATTCCCAAAATTGAGTTCAACAACTCAAACCAACTCATATTAGTTTGATCTTATGGGTAGTGACACTAGGTCATAATCCATCTTTAATAAATCAAATTTATTACTTAGATCTTTGCTACTACGATCGGATCGTAATACTTTCGTCTTTTCTTCAATTGGTTCTCTACACCATTTAGAAATTTCTCAAATTTCTCAAATGCTTCACTTTATATTTGATTAAGTAAATATATACCCATATCTATTTAAATCATCGGTAAAAGTGACAAAGTAGTCATAAATCCCCTTGCGGTGATGCATATTTAGAACACATACATCGGCATGTATTAGTCCCAACAAATCACTTGCTCGTGTTCTTTTACTACTAAAGGAAGTGCAAATCATTTTGCGACGGAGACAAGATTCGCATATTCCATATGATTGAAAATCAAATGGTTCAATAAATCTAGTCGACACTAGCCTTTAATGCGTTTCTCTTTTACGTAATCAAATTGAAAAATCAAATGTACAAATCATTTGGATTACTAGTTATGAGTCTTTTTGATCGTATTATGTAGATATCATTGCTTGAGTTGGAGGTGTCTAAAACTTGTATATTATAAAGATAAGTGACATGGCTCACATCCATGTCTAATTTCAATAAAATACAACAATTGTCTTTGATGACAAAATATAAATCCTTTCATGTCTCACATAGAAATGGAAATAATGTTTTAGACTAAGTGGGTACATAATAATAATTATGTAAATTATAACTCAAAGCTATTAGCAAAAACAAGTACATAAGTCCCTCTTGAAGTGGCGGCTACCCTAGCTCCATTTCCTTGTCGGAGATTCATATCACTCTTGTTTAGCTTTTCCACATTTCCAAGTCCCACTTGGAGTAACAAGCCCAACTTTGATATCTTCCAAATACTTGGGGCAATTTCGCCTCCAATGGCCCATAACATTACAATAATGACATTCCTCATAGGATTTGGCACCCTTCTTGGTCTTGGTCTTGGTAGTCCCACTATCCATTTCCAATTTATAATCAGGTTTGGGTTTCTCGCCCATTTTTGCCGTCCCTTTATTAATACCAACACTCCTTTCATTTGCAAGGACACTCTTGCTAGAACTCCCACTCAATTTGATATTTCTCTTTGTTTCTTCAAACAAGGATGCCTTGGGTTTTGTAAGTTTTTCTTCACAAGTTTTTCTTTCCAAGGTCATGGGCAATAATATTGGAGTGGGTGGAGTGGAGGTGGTAAAGAAGCAAAAATTTCCATCCTGACCAATGCTAATGCGTAATTCTCTAATCGTATCATTGTCATACTCGGAGCATTTTTCATCAAATGATTGGAGCCATGTTTCAACGGTGATTGGTGTAGGAGTATTAGATGAAGTCATTACGTATAATTAACTACAAAAACGGAAAATGAAGGAAATAATTAACATCTATCGTTTTAATAATACTCGTATATTTGTAAACAAGTATTGCATCTATGTAGTGACCTCCACCCAACTAACATAAATGATTCCGAGATCCAAATTCATATTAATACGAGCACGGTGAGCCGATTCATCCCTTATTAATATAACACGGTGGATTAACCTCTTAATCGATTCTACTTTTAGAACTCTCGGTCGATAAAAATTACTCTAATTCTCATCTTTAGCCCGGAACACATGCGACTACGGTCACGAATACTTCCGTTGAGCTCAATCCAAATTTCGATGTAATAACATTTTACTACCCCACTTCGCTAACGTAAAAAGGTTTGTTTTACGGTGAAGCCGGATTAACTCCCTTATGAAATTGGTACTTCATGGGTTTCTACTATTTGGTAAGGCTATATCTCATTTATTATATGTGAGAGGTCTTGTCAATTTATTATCTATCACGTTTTAAGTGAACTAAAGCGGTGAACTACGATAATTATAATTGACACGGTCGATAACTCGATATGATATGCATGTGTTGTTATGGCGATTTGGCAATGCATGTAACATATTAAGAGAAAGTCAAAGCAATAAATAAAATTCCTATAATGGCCTTCCTAAAATAGAAAATCAAATAATCTATTACATATTCGGAAACCAACTCCTTTGGTCCCTTGATTCTTTAAGTGGCACGCCTCCCAAGACACCGTCTTCGTCGGATCACCTTTCCAAATGGCACCGTCTTTGAAGATGCTCCGTAATTACTAATAATAACAAAAATACAAAGCTATTCCTATTATACATTTGTAAAATGGAAAAACTAATAAAAATAAAAGTGATACGAGATCACATTAAATTACAACCGAATCAATATTCCCTTTCATTACGGGTAATATCGATTAAAACTAAGGCCATACTAAGATAAAAATTACATAATTCAAAATTATATAAATAAAAGACATTCAACAATTGAAATACGCAGCATTATAATATGTACCTATCATGCAAAATCATGTGCCAAATCGCCCTATTTAACTTATGTCGTACATATAACCCGGTTTTATGGAAATGCGTGATAATAACCTTTTAAAATCACTAATTAACACTTAAATCACATCTAAACTCAAGTTAATTATCCTAACACCTTTTAGGATTCAAAAATTAGTCATCACATAATTTTTGACAATAATTCAACTTGATTTAATTTTATGCTCATTTTTTACCTTAAAATCATATTATATATGAAATAAATCCAAATTAAATTGTAAAAATTTCAAAATTTGAATTTTAAATTTTTTGAACATTCTGGAATAATTCCATGACACTCATAATGTCAAAAATCATGGTTAAAATTTTCGAATTCATTTTGAGAAAATATAGTTGCATTTTATCGGTTTTATCTCATAAAATATTTAAAGTATCCAAAAATTACTCCAATAATTTTTACAACCTTATATCTGATTAGAGGGATATATATGCAACTTAAAATAATTTCTCATGCCATGCAATACGTTTTAGCTAATTTTGCTACAATAGTCACTATTTATGCCATTTTTACTCTAAAAATCCATAAATCATGCTAAAAGAGATATTTTAGTCTCGAAATTTACATACTCTCTGTAAATTATGTATGTGACATCATATTAAAAAATCATGGCTTAATTTGAAATTTAACTATTTTTAACCATTTTACCTCTTTTAATCCATTTTTATCTCATAAAAATCATAAATCATGCAATATTAATCCAATTAACTCGACCTCTTACACAGAACTTGTAAAATATGCATGTAGGTCATATAAAATTTCCAACTTCAGAAACTTAGTTTAACTATTTTTAGCATTTTAATTCCCATTTTAGTCATAAAAATGTAATAAAATGACCAAAAACCATTAAAATGAGCAATAAATTTCCATAAATCATAAAAATGACCTAAAAATATTTTAGGACCAGAATATATAACATGCATGGTGATTTCGTGGCTTATACTTATAAAGCACAAATTTTTAGTTTTATATGTTAACCTTTTAACTCGGAAAAACAATAACCGATTATGCATGCAACATCCTTATGCTCTGATACCACTTGTTAGGTTCATATACCTATTATTATAATCCTCTAATAGTGAATTAATTAACTTGTTAATTATTTGTTCTTTAGATCTAGTGCATGCATAGCAAAATGAAAGATTTATAAGAAAAACAATGTCCCTTACATTGCTTATAGTTTCGAAATATAGGGCACAAGTAAGGTCACCTTCCTTCACTTGTTCTTGAGCTTAATGTGATTGATGATCCTCCTAAGACTCCAAGTATAGAAGACACTCCAATAAGTTGCACCCAAGATTAATCGCAAAAATTCCTACTAATATTAACTAGATATATAGTAGAAATGTTCCCTTAATTTTACTAATATTTCTAGTATTACTACCTCTAGTAATATATTGAGTGTATTAGTATTTGTGAGAGTTTGTTGAAATTTGCATGTGAGGGAAATATGGAGAGAAAAACAAGCAAAAACTTAGTGGAAAAAATGAGCAAAAAATGCTCATCTTATGGAGCCAAAACCGGTGGCCTCTCCCAATGTGGGGAATGTAATCATTTAATGGGTCCCATAATTACTAGTTAATTACATAATTAATAATATGTTTAACTATCTTACATAATTAATTATTAATGTAATCATTTAACACTTAAATATTACAATTAATAAGTCATATGTTTAACTATCTTACATAATTAATTATTAATGTAATCATTTAACACTTAAATATTACAATTAATAATATAATATACACTCCACTTTTTGAGTAGTATACTAACATCATATCAACATATAATGGGTCCCATAATTACTAGTTAATTAAAATTACAACTTCTTGTAACTTTAAATAACTAATTACCTTTACCTCTAAACTTATATAATACCTCAACTAATTTAGTAATTTAACACTTAATTATTAAATTAAATCTTATTTAATCACATTACAATAAGACGTAAAATTGCAGTCCCATAATTAAGGAATTAACTAATCTGTATCGCATACAATTCATTAAATATCTATTTGGGCCTCATCCTATAGGTGTGACCTAAAGGGATCAACTGACCACCACCGTCACACGACAGTAATGTCTAACTCTAGTTATCTAATCATTACCGATTAATGACGGTCAGTCGACTATATAAAGAATCATCCCTCACGTATTCTTAGTATGAGATTTAATAATGATATTTAAATCATGTGATCGCACTTTTGTCGAGGACACATTTCCGAACATAAATGTTAGTGCATCATGGCATGTAGTTGCATTTAGGAAAAAATTTGTGAAACCGTCTATTTGGGAAGCTTGACAAGTGTATATAAGCCCTAGTAGATGCTTTTTCTGCTTAAGACTTTGCTTGTTAGACTACTTGTAAAACACCCTAGGATGTGTCATGCAAGTATCCTTTGACCCATGGATTAAGGCCTTGTAAAGAGTAACTTGTGGTGTGATAACTCCTTGGCTACCGTTTATTCCAAGGTGACCCTTGAAACCATGCAACCATCATTCATCCATGTTCTACCATACATTTTGTCATCAAAGGGAATGGGCACAAAAATTATTCAAATTTGAGTTCAAGAAATGAAATAAGTCAAAGAGTTTGCAAATGCATCAAAAGAAAAGAGGAGTAACAAAAATGAAAACTCCTATGCTTCAAAAATAAGGCACCCTCGTTACTAATTGGGGTGACTTTGAAAATGCTCAAAAGAAAATGCAAAAGTTGAAAAATTGTCAAGTGCTGAAAATGCCAAAAATCAAAAGAAATGGCAAAAAGAAAATGTTCTCAAATGTCAAATGCCACAAGAAATTGAGGGGAAAAACAACAACAAAAGCAAACTCCTAAATGAAACTCAAATATTATTGATCCCTTTATCCATCGTATCCATTTTTGTTCATGGTAGAGAGGGGACGACCCTTCTTTTTGTCAAGGCAAGAAGGGGAATTCCGCGATCCTCCAGTGTTTCTAACACCATAGGGAGTCTATTCTTGACAAAAGCATTTAACGATTGAGGATAAAGGTACCCTAGCTTTACACAACTTGGAGGTGATTTATTGGTATCCTTCTAGGCTTAGTAGTTTGAAGAAACCATATCTATGAAGGAGTGTGTACCCTTGAATTGTTTCCCCTTTAGATAATTTCCGCCACTTAGATGAGGAAAGTGGCTATTCTTTTTGTAGATGCATTCATTACTTGATTTTGTGTGCTTTAATGATTGGATGTGTCGCCATTTTGGCAAGACCCACCTTTCCTTGCAAGAAGGCATCCTACCTCATGGTTGTCTTGTTGTGAGTTGAAGGGGCGGAGTGAGACCCGCTAATTGTCTCATATCGGCTATATTAGTAGGATAGTTTAAATAAGGGTCCTAGTTTTGTCACCTCTTTTCTCGGGACGAGCAAAGGTTCGGTTTGGGGATATTTGATGTGATCAATATTTGAGCATATTTAGTGCCCAAATTACCCTCGTTCCTATGCTTTTTAGTGCATATTTGGGTCATTTACTATCTTTAGTCCTTTGTTTTGCATATTCTTTGAAGTTTTGTTTCCTTGGTAGGAGAGGAGTGTAAACCTTACATTTTCATGGCAAAATAGAGCTAAATTGATCGAATCTAATGACCAAGCATTAAAGAGAAGACAAGACTAGAAGGCCTTTGTACATAATGTAGTAGATGGGTAATGATGAAGAAGATCCTTGCATCCCCGACAAAATCCCGGAGGATTGTTGGAAGAAGAAAAGAAGAAATGGAAGCTGAGCTAAGATCCGCTCGTCTCAACCATCGGGACGCCCGTCCAGCAGCTCCGCAGGACGCTCGTCCAAACCACCAGGCCGCTCGTCCAGAAGCTCCCCAATCCGCCCGTCCCGAGCCTTGGACGCTCGGATTGTCCTCCAGAGAGACACGTCCTCTTCTTCCTTTATTTGAGATGCGCATATTTTTGGAAGACTAGCTAAAAGGAGACCCGCATCTTTTCTTGAGAGGAGCGATTCCTCAAGGACTTAATCGTCATTTAAGCCCTTAGTAACCCTAATTTGTGCACCTAATCCCCACTATAAATACCCCATTAGTCTAATTAGATTATCATGTTCTTCTTATCAATCGTTAGTGTAGTTTATATTATTCTAATATCTCTTTAATCTTGTAATCAACTTCTAATCAAGTATTAATACAAATCTCATTTCCTTAATTTCTCTATTGTTCATCTTTTATTTTGGGTAATTGAAGATTATTTGGGTTTATTGGGAGATTGATAACCTTCCATCAATCATCAAGTACTTCTATTATTCTTTGCATTATTATTTTGGAATCATCTTTAGGTATAATTCTCTTAATCCCTTTTTAATTATTGTTAATCATCTTCATTTATTCATCATGTTTTGCTTTGTTAATATGATTGACAACCTTGTTAACATGTCAAACTTGATAATGAGTGAGTAGTTTCCTTAACTAGGGTTAATGGGGAATTAATGGAAACCAACACGGGGGATGATTCATGCTTAATTTAATATGTTTTCATAATTTATATGCTTGCTTGTTGTGATCTCAACTTATGCACATGTTATGTTTGATGAAATGCGAGCCTATGAATCCTTGCATTTTTTACCCATCACTTAACTTTTTAATGAGACTTGTAAGACATAAACCAACTCGAGTCTCATTAGACCATGCATATAGTTGAGTAGGGAGGATTAAGTCGACTTGTAGGTGTTGTACAATCTAATCGATTCGGCTCCTGGACCCAAACCTTCCAAGGATTGTAAGATATAAACCAACTCGATCCTATCACAACATTAATTGCTTGCTTATAATTTGAGAATATGTTTGTATGATCAATTCCCATGAATCCCTTATGAACCCATGACACCCTAGTGCATTTAATCAATTATTTACATCTCATTTTAGTCATCTTGCTTGTTTACTTTTATTGTTATCTAGTCTAGTGATCTTCTCATCTCAACCCAAATTGTGACACCCCTAGACACCACTACTTACAATCGAAAATCCTACATCAATACCCGTCCCTTGGGATCCGACCTTTACTTACCTCTTTACTAGTAGTAGAGTTGTTTGTGAAGTTATAAATAATTTTTTGATCTAGGTGCTCCTAACGACAAGTAACCGAAATCTAAGCTCAAAGCGGACCGACCAAAATCTTGGAGAAATCCTTAACGAACCGTCGATAATACCCGGATAAACCCAAGAAACTCCTGATCTCAGCTACATTCTATGGTACTTCCCACTTGGTAATTGCTTCAATCATTGCAGGATCCACAACTACCCCTTTCTTTGATATCACATGCCCCAGAAAAGCAACTTCCTCTAACGAGAACTCACACTTGGACAACTTTGCATACAACTCATGTTCCCTCAAGGTCTGTAACACAATCCCCAGATGCTCCTCATGCTCCTCCGTAGTGTTAGAAAAGACAAAGATATCATCTATGAAAACCACCACAAACTTATCCAAGAACTGACTAAAGACTCGGTTCATCAAATCCATAAACACAGCTGGTGCATTAGATAACCCAAACTGCATCACTACATACTCATAATGGCCATACCTCGACGTGAAAGCTGTCGTTGGTATGTCCTCCTCCCTAATCTTAACCTGATGGTACCCCGACCTCAAATCAATCTTAGAAAAGACTGTTGCACCACTCAACTGATCAAATAAGTCATCTATCCTTGGCAAAGGATACTTGTTCTTCACCGTTACTCTGTTCAACTCCATGTAGTCTATGCACAACCTCAAGCTCCCATCTTTGTTTTTCACAAACAGAACTGGTGCTCCCCACGGTGACACACTAGGTGTAATGTATCCCTTCTCAATCAGATCATCCAACTGCTTCCTCAGCTCCTCCAACTCCTTAGGACCCATCCGGTATGGTGCCTTAGAGATTGGCTCCGTCCCCGGTTTCAGCTCAACACTGAAATCTATCTCCCTCTTCGGTGGCAACCCTGGAATATCCTTTGGAAAGACATCTGGAAACTCTCCCACAACTGGTATCTGCTCAACTGTCGGACTCTCCACTCTGTGATCCCTCACATGGCACAAGATCAACGGGCACCCCTTCCTCAGATAGGACTTCAAGGTCACTGCTGCAATCAACTTAACTTTGGGTTTGACAACAAACCCACGATAAAACACACTAGTCCACTTAGGACCTCTCAGAGAAACTTGCTTTTGATGACAATCTATCTTAGCTCTGTACTTTCCCACCAGTCCATCCCAACTATCATCTCAAACCCATCTAAAGGAAGCTCCAACAAATCTACAGGTAGATCAACTTGCCCAACTATCATGGACACACCCCTATACAACCTCCCACAAGATACAGACTCCCCTGAAGGTATAAAAACTTCCTCTCTTACTGACTCAAACTCACTCAAACCCAACCTTTTAACATGACTCGATGATACAAACGACTGTGACGCTCCCGAATCTAACAAAACAATGGTATAAACACCATTAACAAGAAATGTACCAGTGATAACATGAGTATCATCCTCAGCTGCTTTCTTCTCCATCATAAACAGCTTGCCACTGGTCTTCTGCCCACCTCCCTGGACAATACTAGCTGAGGTAGTCGGCTTAGCACCCGACCCCTGTTGTTGTTGGTGTTGGTACCTGGTTTCTGATAAGAATTACCGCCATTGCGGTTTCCCCCACCATTGTTATTCTGACCTCCACTGTTATTTCATGACCCAGCCGGCCTGTTACTAGCATAACTCTAGGCAGGACCCTGTGAAAAGCTCCCATGTGATGGTCTCTGGAAACCCCCACTCATCGCACTGGTGCACTCATGTCTCTTGTGGCCTACACCGCCACAGTTAAAACATGTCATTCCTTAGCTACTGCTATCACTCCCACGGCCACGCCCATATGAAGCCCCAACACTAAACCCTGAGCTTGAAGAATATGCTCTCACCTGATTATGATTATACACTACTACAGAAATCATGAAGGACATCGGACTTCTAGACACATGGACATCGGATTATAGGCCGATGTAGAGTTCTGTCCCGTCCATATGGGGTGTAATGGACATGGGACTTTAAACCGATGTCCATTAATATATGCACATCGGATTTTTAAATATATTCGATGTCCATATGAGTAATGAACATCAGATTTTAACATTAATCCGATGTCCATATGTGTAATGTACATCAGATTTTTATAGAAAGCCCATGTCCTTTGAAGCTAGAATTACATCGAACTTTTATAAATCCGCTGTCCTTTATATTGTTTTTTTTTTAAAAAAATTTGAAAAGAGCGGGCCAATTCATATTGCATTACACCAATTTGAATGCCAAAACATTAATACAAAACATGCCAACTGCCATTCAACCAAAATGATCGATTTCAATTAATAAAAACCGATCCCAATCAACATACAACGCAACCGTCTCCGTCATCCGAATTCAACAACTAACGAACAACAACAAAGGGCATAACAAATCCCAGCCAACATAACATATGGTCTTGCAGATCATGTAATCAGTTTTTCAAAATGCAACTACCTAATACATTACTACGCTAGCTAGCTATCTACGGCTAGTTTGAGAAAATAGTTCGCCCACAAGTCCCGAACCTCATCTAATTCTTCTTGTGAATATGGCGTGGTGTCTTGAAAAACCTGTAATGCATATTAATGACAATGGGGCGATCGACATGGCCTCACAAGGGCAGCTTCATATAAGCTAATAATTAAGGGAAGAGGGTGCAGCAGCTAGCTCATTGAATTGGCAGCAGGTTCGCCCACAATGCGTATAGGCAGCAGGTCAAAGTAGGATAATTACTTGAAAAAATACCGAGTTTTGCTATAATGTCGAAACTGACCTCATTGATAGCTTTTGTTGGATTAGAACGCGTGACGATTTCCAGCATGTACCTTATGACGTAGTACCCGCATTCTACAACACCTTGTTGACGAGCACACTAAAACAACAACTCGACAAGAATTAAACCAATAACATGACTTTGTCAATTAAAAGTGATTGATGATCAGACATTGAATTTGTCGTCATAATAAGCAACAACTTACATTATGTTGCAGCCATTGCGGTGCTTGAGAACGCATTCTTTCCCCACCATTGTAGCCGTATACTCTTACCGATCTAAATATAAACATGGTTTCAAATAAATGATTGTCAGCCAATAATAGTTGCCATTTTTAATGTTCTAATCAGTTTGGTATGAAACAAAAAGTAAAAACTTACTGGCTCATTAGTGTTTGATACTTGTGCTATCTTCAGTCCCTTCTATAATCTGTCATATGAAAATTTACAGACAGGAAATGATAGCAGATTGAGTTAAGAGATGTCTGGTAAGAATAAACAAAATTGATCATAACTCAAAGGAACTTTAAGAAATTTTCAGAAGTACATGAATATTTTGGAGATGTCATGTTGTAAGCCTGTAACAATACACTAAAATTGATCAGAATATAAGCTCACTATTCTACCCAACAACTAAAATGTTCCAGTAATCACAAGTTTAAGGATAATCAACAATTTTAGAGATAATTGAGAAATAATTATCAGCAGAGATTGTTAAGGAAATTAGAGTAATGGGAAGATAAGAATCTACCTAAAGGCAACCATCACTAATTGAGAGATGTGAATATGTGATTGCCAGCAGTGAAAAACATACCAAACAGCTTAGTGAAAACCTTCTTCAATTGGTCCACAAGTTCATTCCTCATGCTTTACAGACTCCGATGCAAAGAATCACCTGTAAAAATACGACATAACTATTCATACTTAAACGAGAAAATTACGGTCAGCGAGGTCGTGGTGAGCGTAAGATACAATTCTAGTGAGCGACACCAATGAGCAAAAGATACAATTACAATGGGCGGTATGGTGAAAATCCTAAATCACGATGAGTACTTAACCACGATAATTCAAACTCTGAAAATTATGGTTTAGAATTGTAGAGAAAATCAGAATCAATCCTTTGAAAATATTAGAAAAGTGTGAGGCAGCATGTGTACTTGATACTCTCATGTCAAGAGCTTCGATGAGCATTAATCCCATCATTAACCTCCAATTACGCACATCTCAAAATGATAATGTTAATCGTGTAATACAAACGCAACTAAAATGTAAATGAACAAATTCTCAAATAATTCAGCTACAAAAACAGAAATACAAATCACGATTATCACTCAAAATGAGAATCTTACAACAACCAGGATGGAGAATACCATAACACAACATATCAGTCCTGTCACCCATAAAAAAGAAATTCATAACTTTTTGCCAAGCGAATCTATTGGCTTACTTTAATAAGCAGGACTAACTAAAGTAAAGCAAACATATATATCAAAGTTTAATAATAAGAAAGAATGTAATGAAGAGTAGAGAATATGGAAAAAAAGTGATACGTGTGATTAAATCCTTTGTGTTTCAGTAATGCTGCTGACAGAGAGTATTGAGATCAACCTCCATCAGCTCGTAGAGTTTCAAATCTCAATTTGAAGGAAAAATTTGACTTTCAACAAACACAACACACATGTCATATACTCCAACTTATCGACTAGGCTACTTGTAAGACTAAAGCATAAATCAAGGCAGGCATTGAGTTTGGTTAGTATCATTATCATACAACAATCAAGTTTAGCACAATAATCGTTTTTGTTGTTCATAGAATCATAGTATAATATAAGAGCTTCAAGTAAGTCATAGTCCTTAATACCAAAGAATCAAACATCAATCAAATAATGAAAGAAAAACAGAACGCTACCTTGGTTGATCCTGGATGTGACATCCGAGGCCTCTTGAAGCTGTGGAAAAACATGACAGATCCCATGTTCATCAATTACGAAAATGTGATATTGAGGTAATATCTAACATAATCAAATGAGATATATAAAATCAATACAAAAAAGCCCAATAATTGCAGCACATATATACGAATACTGAGGAAAGCACATGGAATACGAATATATTGAATACAAGAGGTGTGAAACAAGAAACATACCTCTGTTCTATCAATTTTCGGCAATTTTCCTCTTTATTAAAAAAATCCCCAATTTCTAGGGTTTAATAAAGTAAAGACCTTAGATTAGCAAAACCAACCTGCAACTTTCAAAGAAACAAGTAAGTTTCTCGATTAATATGCGGAATTTGAACCGTGACAAAAATAAATTCTCAAAATTTCTAGGGTTTGCTCAGAAATTTCGGACCAGATGAAGAGGCGGAAAATGGTGGTGCACAGTTGTGATGCGATCTACGATGTAAGGGAGTTGGTGGCGGTTCTCGATAGTCGACGAAATACGGGTGATGGAGATTAGTGAGGGTGATGGAGATTACTGAGGGTGAGGATTGAAGGGGTTTATTCAATTAAAAAACATGGGGGGTTGTATCTTTGTTCGCAAATTCGAGTGAAGTACGATGTATAATCCTCCGTAGATTAATAGGATTATTATTATTATAAAGAATAAAGGAAAAGTCGGATAGGTTTTAGTCCAATTATTTTTTTTATTTTTTATTTTTAATAAATGTAGAGAACTGTTAATATAAAAGGCGTTCTCTCTTCTTTTTTTACATAACGCTTATCTAAGAAAAGCGTTCTCTTTATTTCTAGAGAACAGTTATCTTACTGGGCCGTTCTCTATTAGGCGTTACTTATTCCTATCTTTGTAGTAGTGTGAAGAAGCTAAGGGATGAACGATGAGATAGAGAAGAAAGGGATGAGTAAGCTAAGGGTTTGGGTTTGGGTTTGTCTAAAAAAAGAATGATATGGAGTAAGTATAATAGATTGACTCAGTATGCTAGTGAAAATAATTTGGGGCGGGGGAATTGTTTTCATTTTGCGCCCAAATTGAGGATTATATGGACATGGGTTGTAATTTAATCCGATGTCCATTATAATGGACATGGGTTGAAAATAACAACCGATGTCCATATAATATAATTACATCAGACTTTTATAAAAATCCGATGTGCAAACTTATTACATCTGTTTTTTCAAAAATCCGATGTCCATCCACTGATGTCCTTGATGAATTCTGTAGTAGTGTTACTCTTTTTATAGCTGGACTGACCACCCCCTTTACTCTCAGCCTTCCTCTTCTCAGCACCCCTCTCTTTGGTCATCTCTACTAACCTCTCGGCCCTCCCAGCTCGCTCATAGATTTCCTTCACATCTGTAAGGACTCCCACCGGTAGCTTCTCCATGATCTTGGGGGGTCAACCCCTTCTCAAACCTCCAAGCTAAATTCTCCTCACTCAGCCCCATATCCTCGACATATCTGGACTTCTCATTAAACTTACGGTAGTACTCAGCCACCGTCATGTCATATGTCATCTTAAACTCATCGAAAACCTCCCTCAGCTTACTACTTACATGTTCCGGTACAAACTCACGCCTCATAGCCTTTCTGAACTTATCCCAAGGTATTGTAGGTAGTCCCTGCTTCATATAAATCTCCCTAGCACTCACCTTGACCTTATCCCACCACTCACCTGCCGCTTCCCTAAAGTAGAACGCAACTTGTTCCACTTTTCACTCATCCGGGCAGTGCACCAAATCCAGGATATTCTCCATCTCCCTGTCCTAATTATCCAGCAGAATTGGCGCCTCATTTCCGTTATACTCTTTAGGATTGGATCTTGCTATATGGATGCTGATCTTGGAGTGATCAACCTCCTTATCCTTTCCCACTCTTTTCAAAGATTCCGTAAGAGCATCTTGGTGATCCAACATCTTTACTATGTCGTCAATGTTCATACTCTAAGCTCTAGCATACAAGCCGTTTCTTTTCGACGGCATCTTGTAACTATATAAGAAAAGGTAAACATAAGCACTCATACTATAACCCAAAACATGCATATGACATGTATAAAACCCACTCGATCGAGTCCCAAACCCCACTCGATCGAGTTGAGGCCACTCGATCGAGTGCCCCATCTACTCGATCGAGTGCCTCTACTCCAGAACCTGATCAGAACACTGCTCAAAAACACACTCGATCGAGCTGACTAGCCACTCAATCGAGCTAACTAGTCGGTCCGCTTTGAGCTTAGATTTCGGTTACTTGTCGTTAGGAGCACCTAGACCAAAACAATATTTATAAGTTCACAAACAACTCTACTATTAGTAAAGAGGAAAGTAAAGGTCGGATCCCAAGGGACGGGTATTGATGTAGGATTTTTGATTGCAAGTAGTGGTGTCTAGGGGTGTCACAATTTGGGTTGAGATAAGAAGATCACTAAACTAAACAGCAATAAAAGTAAACAAGTAAGATGAGTAAAATGAGATGTAAACAATTGACTAAAAGCACTAGGGTGTCATGGGTTCATTGGGGATTCATGGGAATTGATCATACAAACATATTCTCAAATTATAAGCAACCAATTATTGTTGTGATCGGATCGAGTTGGTTTATATCTTACAATCCTAGGAAGGTTTGGGCCCCGGAGCCGAATCGATTAGATTGTACAAAACCTACAAGTCGACTTAATCCTCCCTAATCAACTATATGCATGGTCTAATGAGACTCGAGTTGGTTTATGTCTTACAAGTCTCATTGAAAAGGTAAGTGATGGGTAAAAAATGCAAGGATTCATAGGCTCGCATTTCATCAAACATAACATGTGCATAAGTTGAGATCACAACAAGCAAGCAAATAAATTATGTGAACATATTAGATTAAGCATGAATCATCCCCCATGTTGGTTTCCCCTAATTCCTCATTAACCCTAGTTAAGGAAACTACTCACTCATTATCAAGTTTAACATGTTAACAAGGTTGTCAATCATATCAACAAAGCAAAACATGATGAATGAGTAAAGATGATTAACAATAATTAAAAAAGGGATTAAGAGAATTATACCTAATGATGATTCCAAAATAATAAGAAAAGAATAATAGAAGTACTTGATGAATGATTGGAAGGTTGTCAATCCTCCAAATAAACCCAAATAATCTTCAATTACCAAAAATAAAGGATTAACAATAGAGAGATTACGGAAATGAGATTGGTATTAATGCTTGATTAAAAGTTGATTACAAGATTAAAGAGAGATTAGAATAATATAGACTACACTAAAGATTGATAAGAACATGATAATCTAATTAGACTAATGGGGTATTTATAGTGGGGATTAGGTGCACAAATTAGGGTTACTAAGGGCTTAAATGACGATTAAGTCCTTGAGGAATCACTCCTCTCAAGAAAAGATGCGGGTCTCCTTTTAGCTAGTCTTTCAAAAATATGCGCATCTCGAATGGAGAAAGAAGAAGGCGTGTTGCACTGGAGGACAATCCGAGCGTCCAAAAGGTCGGGATAAGCGGATTGTGTAGGTGGTGGACGAGCGGCCTGGCACCTTGGACGCTCGGATTGTGGAGCTTATGGACGAGCGTCCCGATAGGTGAGACGCTCGGATCCTAGTCCAGCGTGCCATTTCTTCTTTTCTTATTTTCTGGATTTTGTCGGAGATGCAAGGATCTTCTTCATCATTGCCCATCTACTACATTATGTACAAAGGCCTTCTAGTCTTGTCTTCTCTTTGATGCTTGGTCATTAGATTCGATCAAATTAGCTCTATTTTGCCATGAAAATGCAAGGTTTGCACTCCTCTCCTACCAAGGAAATAAAATTTCAAAGAATATGCAAAACAAAGGACTAAATATAGTAAATGACCCAAATATGCACTAAAAAGCATAGGAACGAGGCTAATTCGGGGACTAAATATGCTCAAATATTGATCACATCAAATATCCCTAAACCGAACCTTTGATCCTCCTGAGTAAAGAGGTGACAAAAACTAGGACCCTTATTTAAAATAACCTACTCATATAGCCGATATGAGACAGTTAGCGGGCCTCACTCCGCCCCTTTAACTCACAACAAGACAACCATGAGGTAGGATGCCTTCTTGCAAGGCAAGGCGGGTCTTGCCAAAATGGCGACACATCCAATCATCAAAGCACACAAAATCAAGTAATGGATGCATCTACAAAAAGAATAGCCACTTTCCTCATCTAAGTGGCGGAAATTATCTAAAGGGGAAGCAATTCAAGGGTACACACTCCTTCATAGATATGGTTTCTTCAAACTACTAAGCCTAGAAGGATACCAAAAATCACCTCCAAGTTGTGTAAAGCTAGGGTATCTTTATCCTCAATCGTTAAATGCTTTTGTCAAGAATAAACTCCCTATGGTTTAGAAACACTGGAGGATCGCTGAATTCCCCTTCTTGCCTAGACAAGAAGAAGGGTCGTCCCCTCTCTACCATGAACAAAAATGGATACGATGGATAAAGGGATCAATAATATTTTAGTTTCATTTAGGAGTTTGCTTTTGTTGTTGTTTTTCCCCCCAATTTCTTGTGGCATTTGACATTTGAGAACATTTTCTTTTTGCCATTTCTTTTGATTTTTGGCATTTTCAAAACTTGACAATTTTTCAACTTTTGCATTTTCTTTTGAGCATTTTCAGAGTCACCCCAATTAGTAACGAGGGTGCCTTATTTTTGAAGCATAGGAGTTTTCATTTTTGTTACTCCTCTTTTCTTTTGATGCATTTGCAAACTTTTTTACTTATTTCATTTCTTGAACTCAAATTTGAATAATTTTTGTGCCCATTCCCTTCGATGAAAAAATGTATGGTAGAACATGGATGAATGATGGTTGCATGGTTTCAAGGGTCACCTTGGAATAAACGGTAGCCAAGGAGTTATCACACCACAAGTTACTCTTGACTAGGCCTTAATCCATGGGTCAAAGGGTACTAGCATGACACATCCTAGGGTGTTTTATAAGTATTCTAACAAGCAAAATCTTAAGAAGAAAAAGCATCTACTAGGGCCTATATATACTTGTCAAGCTTCCCAAATAGACGGTTTCGTAAAATTTTCCTAACATGCAATCTATCTGCCATAATGCAACTAACATTTATACATCCTAATGCATATGATTCTACCAACTAGTATGCCAATTAATCTAAATGGAAGTCCTAGGTTCACATTGTTTATACCGCATCAATCAAAACAAAGGCACATAGTTATTAACATAAAGAGGAAGAAGGGGATTGGAAAGATCATACCATGCGGTCTTCAATATCCTCATGTCTCGGATGTGGCGTAGTCAATCAATGTGAACAAGGATGAACAAACACAATATATACAAAACATTATATACAAGACTATACTACAAAGGAAATGAACTTGTTTTTGGATTTTCAATTTTTTCAAGTTTTTTTGGATTAATTGGAAATTTTTTTTGATTTTTTTGGATTTTGTATAAAAGTTAAATTAGAATTTCCCATCTCCACAGTAGTAAGGACATTGTTCGCAATGGCCAATACGATAGGAAATTATGCAATGAATATGCATGATTTCTAAACTAAATGCAAACTATACTAAACTACACTACATGATGCATGTGTTTTTGTTATGGCGGAGAGCATAATTTAAATTAGCTCCCAATGCATATGCATGGACTTCCCTAAACCAAAATAGACATTATTTCTAATGTCATGAATTTTGGGGGAGTTCATGCACATGGAATGCAATGCATGAAACTAAAGATTGTCATTTTGGATTTTACAAGCCGGGAACAATAATAATGAACACCTTAATGAAGCCAAGGTGTTAGTCCTCCAATGTTGCTAGGACTCCACAAAATCAAAACAAATATGGTACAACAAATTATCAAAACATCAAATTCTTTTCATGAAAATTAAAGAGAGGGGATAAAGGAAACTTCACTTAAGCCTTGATGGGTGCCTCTTGCCCGCTCTATCTAGCTATGAAGTGATCTCTAGACGTCGCCATCATCCCCCTCTAAGTCACTATCCCAAGCTTCTTGGTCGTGATCCCTCGTGAGGGTTTAGTTTTCAGTACTTGTCGTTAGGAGCACCTAGACCAAAACACAATTTATAACTTCACAAACAACTCTACAATTAGTAAAGAGGCAAGTAAAGGTCGGATTCCAAGGGACGGGAATTGAGATGAGATTTCTATTGCAACTAGTGGTGTCTAAGGGTGTCACAATTGGGGTTTGAAGTAGAAGATCACTAAACTAAATAGCAATGAAAGTAAACAAGCAAGATGAATTAAAAGGGGTGTAAACAATTGATAAAAGGCACTAGGGTGTCATGGGGTCATAGGGGATTCATGGGAATTGATCATACAAACATGTTCTCAAATTATAAGCAAGCAATTATTGTTGTGATGGATCGAGTTGGTTTATGTCTTACAATCCTAGGAAAGTTTGGTCCCGGAGCCGAATCGATTAGATTGTACAACACCGACAAGTCAACTTAATCTTCCCTACTCAACTATATGCATGGTCTAATGAGACTCGAGTTGGTTTATGTCTTACAAGTCTCATTCAAAAGATAGGTGATGGGTAAAAAAAATTCAAGGATTCATAGGCTCACATTTCATCAAACATAACATGTGCATAAGTTGAGATCACAACAAGCAAGCAAATAAACAATGAAAGCATATTAATTTAAGCATGAATCATTCCCCATGTTGGTTTCCCCTAATTACCCATTAACCCTAGCTAAAGAAACTACTCACTCATTATCATGTTGAACATGCTAGCAAGGTTGTCAATCATACCAACAAAGTGAAACATGATGAATAAATGAAAGTGATTAACAATAATTAAAAAGGGATTAAGAGAATTATAGCTACTAATGATTCCAATAATAAAGCAAAGAATAAAAGAAGTACTTGATGCTTGATTGGAAGGTTGTCAATCTCCCAATAATAACCCAAATAATCTTCAATTACCCAAAATAAATAATGAACAAGAGAGAGATTAAGGAAATAAAATGATGTGACCATAATTAGCGCATATTTAGCCCTCGAATTAGCCTTGTTCCCATGCTTTTTAGTGCATATTTGGGTCATTTATTGTCTTTCGTTCTTTGTTTTGCATATTCTTTGAGATTTTGATCCCTTGGTAGGAAAGGAGTGCAAATCTTGCATTTTCATGGCAAAACGAGACTAAATTGATTGAATCCAATGACCAAGCATCAAGGAGAGACAAGATTAGAAGGCCTTTGTACATATGATAGTAGATGAGCAATGTCGAGAAAGGATCCTTGCATCCCCGAGGAAATCCCCAAGGATTTTATGAAGAAAAGGGAAGAAAAGAAGAAGAAATAATGCTGAGCTACAATCCGTGCGGTTTCTCCACAATCCGCCCATCCTCCACAAGCACAATCCGTGCGTCTTCCTTCAAAGACGCCCGGGTTAGCAGCCACCAGAATCCGCCCGGATTCCCATGAAGACGCCCGTCTTCCCCCGCCTCAATCCGCCCGTCCCGACTCCAATACGCACGGATTCCAGTACAGCGAAATTTTGTCTTTTCCAAGCTACAAAGAAAGAAGCCCTTCCTTCGAAAAATACCGGCTCCTCCTTGCTCAATCTAAAAAGTGTAATTACTAGTTTAGCCCTTAGTTAACCCTAATGCATCCACCTAATTTCCACTATAAATACTCCATTAGTCTAATTTGAAGAGGATGTTCTTCTTATCAAATATTAGAGTAGTTAATATCAATCAAATCTCTCTTTAGTTTTGTAATCAACAATTAATCAAGTTTTAATACATGTTTTTTTTCCTTAATCTCTCTTTTGTTCATCCTTTATTTTGGGTAATTGAAGATTATTTGGGTTATTATTGGGAGATTGACAATCTCTCAATGAAGCATCAAGTACTTCTTTTATTCTTTGCTTTATTATTGGAATCATTAGTAGGTATAATTCTCTTAATCCCTTTTTAATTATTGCTAATTACTTTCATTTATTCATCATGTTTCCTTTTGTTGGTATGATTGACAACCTTGCTAGCATGATCAACATGATAATGAGTGAGTGGTGACCTAGCTAGGGTTAATGGGTAATTAGGGAAAACCAACATGGGGAATGATTCATGCTTAAATTAATATGCTTTCATGATTTATTTGCTTGTTTGTTTTGATCTCAACTCATGCACATGTTATGTTTGATTAAATGTGAGCCTATGAATCCTTGCATTTTTTACCCATCACCTATCTTTTTAATGAGACTTGTAAGACATAAACCAACTCGAGTCTCATTAGACCATGCATGTTGTTGAGTAGGGAAGATTAAGTCGACTTGTAGGTGTTGTACAATCTAATGGATTCGGCTCCGGGACCCAAACTTTCCTAGGATTGTAAGATATAACCCAACTCAATCCATCACAACAATAATTGCTTGCTTATAATTTGAGAACATGTTTGTATGAGCAACTCCCATGATTCCCCTATGACCCCATGATACCCTAGTGCTTTTTATCAATTGTTTACAACCCTTTTAATTCATCTTGCTTATTTAATTTCATTGCTATTTAGTTTAGTGACCTTCGACATCAACCCAAATTGTGACACCCCTAAGACACCACTAGTTTCAATAGAAATCTCATCTCAATTCCCGTCCCTTGGGATCCGACCTTTACTTGCCTCTTTACTAATTGTAGAGTTGTTTGTGAAGCTATAAATTGTGTTTTGATTTGGACGTGACCCAACGACAACACCTATTCAATTGTGAACACGAAAACGTACACATCAAAAAAATGGCGCCGTTGCCGGGGACGGTGTTAGCTTGATTTAGATTTTCTTACATTGTTATTAGTTGTGTCTTTCTTTGCCTTGGGGAAGTAAAACTCCTCAAGGTTTGTTCTAATTATTTTCAAGTTGTTCGATATTTTACAAGATGGACTTTATAGATTGTTTTGTAGAGGACCACTTAAGTATACCTTTCTTCAAAGATCCCATGCAAGCATTGGAAGCCTTGGAAGCAAGTGAGGCTAAAAATATGTATTGGGAATTGGAGGTGGATCTTTTTGAGGCCGCTCTAGCTAACAAAGAACTTACTCATGCACAATCCGTATTAGTGCATAACATCCTTGTGGAAGCATGTCAACCCATAGAAGATGAGCAATCCATCCTAGAAGATATTTTACAAGCTCAAGAGCAAGAGGAACCCATCATGGAATTTGAATATGATGAGGTTAATGAGAATGAAGAACAAGTTGAGTATGCTATGAGAATGGAATGTCTAATGGAGATGGAGCAAATTCTCAATGAAACTCCAAAGGAGGAAAGTGAGGTACAAACTCCTACTTTAAAACCCCTTCCCCCAAATTTGAAATATGCTTACCTTGATGAATCAAAGACCAAACCCGTGATTGTTAATGATAGACTTGAGGATAACCAATTGAGAAAATTGCTTGATGTGTTGAAACAACATGAGAAGGCTATAGGTTATAGTCTAGATGACCTTAAGGGGATAAGTCCCAACTTTTGCATGCATATAATTCATCTAGAGGAAGACCATAGACCTACCATTCAACCCCAAAGAAGATTGAACCCCCACATGCAAGAAGTTGTCAAAGGAGAAGTTATGAAATTACTTGATGCGGGAATCATATATCCCATATCGGACTCTTTGTGGGTTAGCCCCGTCCAAGTGGTACCTAAGAAAGGAGGTACCACGGTAGTGACAAATGAAAAGAATGAACTAATACCCACAAGAATGATCACCGGTTGGCGTATGTGTATTGACTATCGAAAATTAAACTCCGCAACAAGAAAGGATCATTTCCCCCTACCATTCATTGACCAAATGATTGAGAGGTTAGCCTCCAACAAGTTCTTTTGTTACCTTGACGGGTATTCGGGATTCTTCCAAATCCCTATACACCCGGATGACCAACATAAGACCACCTTCACATGCCCTTATGGTACTTTTGCATATAGGAGGATGCCTTTTGGTTTATGTAATGCCCCCACCACTTTCCAAAGATGCATGATGATTGTCTTCTCCGATTACTTAGAAACCATAATGGAAGTTTTTATGGATGATTTTAGTGTTTATGGAAAGGACTTTGACTCATGTTTGCATAATCTTTCTCTTGTATTGCAAAAATGTGAAGATGTTAGTCTTGTTTTAAATTGGGAAAAGTGTCACTTCATGGTCAATGAAGGAATTGTTTTGGGTCATTTGATTTCGGAAAAGGGCATCGAGGTCGATAAAGCTAAAGTTGAGGTGATAGAGAAACTCCCACCTCCCGTGAATGTTAGAGGGGTGAGGTGTTTTCTCGGTCACGCGGGTTTTTATCGCCGTTTCATAAAGGATTTTTCAAAAATAGCGAAACCCCTCACTCAACTTTTGCTTAAAGATGCCCAATTCCAATTCACTGATGAGTGTGTTGAAGCCTTTAATAGAATCAAGGAAGCACTAATCTCGGCACCGATCATCCAACCCCCAAATTGGGAATTACCTTTCGAGATTATGTGTGATGCTAGCAACTACGCCGTTGGAGCGGTTCTTGGCCAACGGGTAGGGAGAGCTCTTCACGCCATCTATTACATAAGCAAGACTCTCGACCCTTCCCAAGTGAATTATGATATAACCGAGAAGGAGCTTCTTGCCATTGTCTATGCTTTGGATAAATTCCGTTCCTACTTGCTTGGATCCAAAGTGATTGTATTTTCGGATCACCGTGCTCTCCGACATCTCTTGATAAAGAAGGAGGCAAAGCCAGGATTGTTGAGATGGATTTTGCTTCTTCAAGAATTTGACTTAGAAATAAGAGACAAGAAAGGAGCCGAGAATGTAGTAGCGGATCATTTGTCAAGGATCCGGTTTCATGATGAAAATGGAGAAACCCCGATCAATGACTCGCTTCCCGATGATATTTTGATGGCCATTCAAACACAACTTGAAAGGCACATCGCCCCATGGTTTGCCGATTATGCTAACTATATTGTTGGAAAAGTACTCCCTCCAAATTTGAACCACAACCAAAAGAAGAGATTCTTATTCGAAGTGAAGAGGTACTTTTGGGATGACCCAAACCTCTACAAGGAGTGTAGTGATGGACTCTACCGGAGATGCATCCCTCAATGGGAAGTCCAAGGAATTTTGGAGGGATGTCATTCATCACCCTACGGTGGGCACCATGGAGCAAGGAGGACCGTTGCAAAAATTCTTCAATCGGGCTTCTATTGGCCTACAATGTTTCAAGACACAAGAGAATTTATCATTCATTTCGATGCTTGTCAAAGAACGAGGAATATCTCTTGGAGGAATGAAATGCCACAAAGGGGCATTCTAGAGGTGGAGATTTCGATGTTTGGGGAATCGACTACCAAGGGCCCTTTGTGACATCCAATGGGAATAAGTACATCCTTGTGGCCGTAGATTACATCTCAAAGTGGGTGGAGGCAATTGCCACTCCAAATGCTGATGCAAAAACGGTCACCAAGCTCTTCAAGAAGATAATCTTCCCAAGATTTGGAGTTCCTAGAGCGATCATTAGTGATGGAGGAACGCATTTCCATGAGAAGAAACTTGCATCTCTTTTGACCGAATATGGTGTTCAACATAGAACCGGCTTGGGATATCATCCTCAAACAAGCGGTCAAGTTGAAATTTCAAATAGAGAGATCAAACAAATCCTTGAGAAAGTTGTGAACAAGACTCGAAAAGATTGGAGCACAAAGCTTGATGATGCTCTTTGGGCTTATAGGACGGCCTATAAGACTCCCATAGGATCCTCCCCTTACAAGCTTGTCTATGGAAAACCATGTCATTTGCCAATCGAATTGGAGTACAAAACTTTTTGGGCAATCCGAGCACTTAATCTTGATCTCAAGTTGAGTGGTCAAAGGAGGATGATTCAAATTCAAGAGTTGGAGGAATTCCGACTAAAATCCTATGAAAATGCAAAGATTTACAAAGAAAGAACGAAACTACTCCATGACAAGAGAATTAGGCAAAAGGCCTTACACAAAGGGGACAAAGTCCTTCTATTCAATTCCCGCTACCGACTTTTTCCGGGAAAATTAAACTCTAGATGGATGGGTCCCTATGTGATAACCGAAGTTGGAAGATATGGGGATTTTGAACTCAAGGCGGAAGATGGAAGCAAGTTCAAAGTTAATGGTCAAAGATTGAAGCCATACTATGAAGGAGCATTTATTGGAGAGGTCGAGGTCACCTACCTTGGGCCTCCTCACCCTTGAAAGAATCATCAAAAGGGAGAGTTTGGTGGAGTCCTCCCTAAACCACCACTTGAAAATATACTAACCCTCTAACTTGTATTTATTGTTTTATTGCATTTCTTTTAATAATTAGCATGAACTCTTTTCATGAGCGTAAGTAAGGGAGGGTTACTAATGAATTTTGAATGAAGGAAGGAACCAATTTTCAAGTGTGGGGAAGCATCAGGAGAGGAAAGAAAGTCAAAGGGTGAATTCACGGCTTGAACACGTGCGTGTTCCCTGGAATCCGGCCGTCTTGCTGGAATCCGGGCGTTCTGAGGAGAATCCGTCTGTCCTGCTTAGCTGAGAATTTGAAGATTTTTGGACTGAAGGAGAATCCGAGCGTCCCAGAAGGGAATACGCCCGTCCTGAAGAATCCGACCGGCTTTGCAGAAAGACGCCCGTCTTTCTACCTGTGCATTTCAAGAAAAATCGCTGTAGAGGAATCCGCCCGTCTTCAGAATAATACGCCCGTCCCGATAAAAAGAATCCGAGCGTCTCATGCTCGGGACGCCCGTCTTGTGGCGTTATATTTTTGGAAAATTTAGCTGTGACAGAATCCGGGCGTCTTACCCAGAATCCGCCCGTCCCGTGAAGCCTGAATCCGAGCGTCTTCTGCTCGAATCCGCCCGTTTTCTCACGGTGATTTGACCCGTCTTTTCTTAATTAAATTTACACCCCACCACACATCTAGTGACACATCACTCCTCCATCCACTTGCATTATAAAACCCACCTCCTTATGACTCCCAATCATATCCAAATCACTCTCTTAACCCATAAAATCAAAAAGCCCCAATTTTCTAGGGTTTCCAAAGGCAACACTCAATCAACAAGAAGCATCCTTATTCCAAATCAAATAAAAAGAATCCAGCTCTATAATCAAGGAATGACACCAAGGAGATCCTCTTTTAGGAATAGGAGGAGACCAAGGATGAGGGGAAGTTCTTCTACCTCCCATGTCAACACATTAAGAAGGGAACATGAAGAGATTGTAGATCTTACAAGGCTTGATGACTTCTTAAATGTGGAATTTGTCAATGATGTGCAAAGATTAGTCTTCCACCGACTTCTAAGTAAGAATATTCTTCCCACTAAGTTTTTATGTCATGATACCTTGAGGAAACTTGGGATTTATCACCAAGTGGAATCTCTCTTTGAAGTATTTGGTCTCTCAACCCTTTTTCGCATGTATGAACAAACTTATCGATCTCTTGTGCTTGAATTTTTGAGCTTTTTGAAGATTACAACCTTGAACAAAACAATATGCATAGAGTTTAGGTTGGAGAATATTTCTAGGATGTTGACCCTTGTAGAATTCGCAAATGTACTCGGTCTCGATGTTTCGCCTACCCGAACATCGAAGCCAAAGAAGTATAGTGTTGAACCTTTGTGGAGGGCCATGACCGGCCGGGATTTCATACACACCAAAGAATGTCTTGCTTTTCATATTCAAAATCCGATCTTGAGGCTTACTTATCGATTTCTTTCGGGCACTCTACTTGCCCGCCGAGATCCGGCGATCATGAACCAATTAGACCTTGTGTTTATGGAATCCTACCTCAACATTCAAGGAAGAAATGTGTATCACTTCAATGCACCTCTAGTACTACTAGAGAAATGGGCAAAGTTTAGGAATGGTGACGATGATGGAATGAAACACATTGTGAATGGAGGACTCATTACTAGGCTTACAAAGCATTTCAACTCGAGATTCAATGAGAATAATGAGTATGCTCCTCTTTTGGGAAACACGAGGATAAATGAAGATCTTCTCCTCATTAATCACCATTGGATAACCTTGAGGGGGTCGATAAGCGGATCAAGTAGTTAACGAAAGGAAGCGATCCGATATATCTCCCAATGGCCAACTTACCACGTATCTCCCCGAGAAGAGGACATTTGTCTCCAATACCATCCTACCTCATCCCAAGTCAAACAAGGCAAGCACCACCACCTCCAAATCCACCACCACAACAACAAGAACAACAAACTCAAGATGAGAAGATCAAAGTGCCTCCCTACCCATTTCCTTACCAACCGTACAACCATCCAAATCCCTTCATCCTCCCCCGCGACGACTTTGTCACGGGAATCCTACAAGATTTGCACTACCGTCAATACGAAACCAACGTGGACATTTACTATGCACTCTATCCTCAATACCATGATATGGTTCAAAAGGGAAAGATTAGTGAGGAAGGAGCATTTCCCTCATGGGCTCAAATGGACCTACTTTTCCCCAATTCGGAGAGGGCAAATGAAGGGGCGAACGGGAGACAAGAGGAGGGGAGTGGCAATTCTTGTGGAGGAGACACAGTGGAGCTTGAAAGTGAAGAAGACGAATTCATGGACCCAAGTTTGAGTGATGCATCAAAGGAGATATGGGATAGCGATGTAGAGGGAGATGATGCCGATCACTAGAGGATTATTTCGTAGTTAGGTGGAGCGGGCAAGAGGCACCCACCTAAGTTTAAGTGAAGTCTTCTCATCTCCTCTCTTTATTTTTCAAAGTTTCATGAAAAGAAGTTTTGTGCTTTGTTAACTTGTATTTTATTAATCTTTATCATTGTTGGAGTAGTCCTAGCACCATAGAGGACTAACACCTCGGCCCCATTGAGGTGTTCTCATTTTATTGTTCCCACCTTTCAAAATCCAAAATGACAAATTAGTTTCATGCATTGCATAGTGTGTGCATGAACTACACCCATCCTTAAGACATTAGCAATGGTGTCTAACTAGGTTTGGGGAAGTTAATGCATACACAACGGGAGGTAATCTAAATTATCCTCTCCATCATAAACAAAAAAAAACATGCATCATGTAGTGTAGATTAGTGTAGCTTGCATTTAGTATAGAAATCATGCATCATGTTTGTATAATTTCCCATCATTTTGTCCATTGAGGACAATGCCCATATTAGTGTGGGGATGGGGAATTCTAACTTAACTTTTATTTAAAAACCCAAAAAAATTGACAAATTTCGAAAAAACCATAAAAATTTGAAAATTGAAAAACCCAAAAACATGTTTATTTCTTTTATAGTATAGTCATGTATATATTGTGTTTGTTCTATCCTTGTTCACATTGATTGACTACGCCACATCCGAGACATGAGGATCATGAAGACCGCATGGTATGATCTTTCCAATCTCCTTTTTCCTCTTTATGTTAATGACTATGTGGCTTTATTTTGATTGATGCGGTATAACAATGTGAACTTAGGACTTGCATTTGGTTTATATGTCATATTAGTTGGTAGAATCACTTGCATTAGGATGTATATAATAGTTGCATCATGGCATGTAGTTGCATTTAGATAAATTTTTTTGAAAAGTGCCTAATTGAGAACTTTGACAAGAGCAACTAAGCCATTACAAATACTTTTTCAACTTAAGACTTTGCCTACTAGAATGGTTGTAAAACACCCTAGATTGTGTCATACTAGCGTCTTGTGACCCATGACCCAAAGCCTAGTCAAGGGTTTGCATGTGAGTCACCTATCCAACCCCGTGATGCGATGTGGACTTGGTTAACTTGTCTAGGTGACCTTGATTGACCTTGTGGTAAGGCAACCCAAAAATACTTTCTATCAATAAGTTTGAAGTGCTCATTTCAAAGAATTTTGTCATGTGGAAGTAATTTAATGCCAAGGAAACCTCAAATGTTATGAAATGTTGAAATGTTGAGAAATTTAGTTGTTTTGATGGAGGCGTACCACTTCTATGTGCTTTGGAGAGGGATCCATTGAATTGGGCCCCCACACGGTTGTGAATTCGACCGCCCAGAGACAGAGTGACTATCACCCCGAAAAGCTATTGTCTAGAGGTTAACCGGTTGCCTAATAAGCGATTGGCGAAAGCAAAGGACACTAGCCCGGAAGGGACAAACCCCATCTTAAATTTTTGAAATGTGAAAGTTAAATGAGGTCAATTTTTGAATACTAGTCGTATCCACCCTAGTTTATAACGATTTGGGCATTTCATTCCCAAAAAGTCTTTTTGTCAAGCCACTTTGTCGAGCTTGGGACGATCCATGACCTTTACTTTTCTAGAGAATTCGAGACTTGTCATGTCATATGCTACTAGCATCATAGGGATCATCATTCCACCACCATCCGATCGCTCTTGACGAAAGCATTTGGAAATTGAGGACGAAAGTAGTCTAGTTTAACACCATTTGGAGGTGATTTAGTGCCATCCTCTTAGCCTTAGTAATTTGTTGAACTAGTATTTGTGAAGGATTATATGCTCTTAAATTTGTTCTCTTTTAGTGCCTCCGCTGCTTGATGAGGAAGTGGCTATTCCTTTTGTAGATGCATCCATTATTTGATTTTGTATGCTTAATGTTTGGATGTGTCGCCATTTTGGCAAGACCCACCTTGCCTTGCAAGAAGGCATCCTACCTCATGGTTGTCTTGTTGTGAGTTGAAGGGGCGGAGTGAGACCCGCTAATTGTCTCATATCGGCTATGTTATTAGGTTAGTTTAAATAATGGTCCTAGTCTTTGTCACCTCTTTACTCGGGACGAGCAAAGGTTCGGTTTGGGGATATTTGATGTGACCATAATTAGCGCATATTTAGCCCCCGAATTAGCCTTGTTCCCATGCTTTTTAGTGCATATTTGGGTCATTTATTGTCTTTAGTTCTTTGTTTTGCATATTCTTTGAGATTTTGATCCCTTGGTAGGAAAGGAGTGCAAATCTTGCATTTTCATGGTAAAACGAGACTAAATTGATTGAATCCAATGACCAAGCATCAAGGAGAGACAAGTTTAGAAGGCCTTTGTACATATGATAGTAGATGAGCAATGTCGAGAAAGGATCCTTACATCCCCGAGGAAATCCCCAAGGATTTTATGAAGAAAAGGGAAGAAAAGAAGAAGAAGTAATGCTGAGCTACAATCCGTGCGGTTTCTCCACAATCCGCCCGTCCTCCACAAGCACAATCCGTGCGTCTTCCTTCAAAGACGCCCGGGTTAGCAGCCACCAGAATCCGCCCGGATTCCCTTGAAGACGCCCGTCTTCCCCCGCCTCAATCCGCCCGTCCCGACTCCAATACGCACGGATTCCAGTACAGCGAAATTTCGTCTTCTCCAAGCTACAAAGAAAGAAGCCCTTCCTTCGAAAAATACCGGCTCCTCCTTGCTCAATCTAAAAAGTGTAATTACTAGTTTAGCCCTTAGTTAACCCTAATGCATCCACCTAATTTCCACTATAAATACCCCATTAGTCTAATTTGAAGAGGATGTTCTTCTTATCAAATATTAGAGTAGTTAATATCAATCAAATCTCTCTTTAGTTTTGTAATCAACAATTAATCAAGTTTTAATACAAGTTTTATTTCCTTAATCTCTCTTTTGTTCATCCTTTATTTTGGGTAATTGAAGATTATTTGGGTTATTATTGGGAGATTGACAACCTCTCAATCAAGCATCAAGTATTTCTTTTATTCTTTGCTTTATTATTGGAATCATTAGTAGGTATAATTCTCTTAATCCCTTTTTAATTATTGCTAATTACTTTCATTTATTCATCATGTTTCCTTTTGTTGGTATGATTGACAACCTTGCTAGCATGATCAACATGATAATGAGTGAGGAGTGACCTAGCTAGGGTTAATGGGTAATTAGGGGAAACCAACATGGGGAATGATTCATGCTTAAATTAATATGCTTTCATGATTTATTTGCTTGCTTGTTTTGATCTCAACTCATGCACATGTTATGTTTGATGAAATGTGAGCCTATAAATCCTTGCATTTTTTACCCATCACCTATCTTTTCAATGAGACTTGTAAGACATAAACCAACTCGAGTCTCATTAGACCATGCATGTTGTTGAGTAGGGAAGATTAAGTCGACTTGTAGGTGTTGTACAATCTAATCGATTCGGCTCCGGGACCCAAACTTTCCTAGGATTGTAAGATATAACCCAACTCAATCCATCACAACAATAATTGCTTGCTTATAATTTGAGAACATGTTTGTATGATCAACTCTCATGATTCCCCTATGACCCCATGATATCCTAGTGCTTTTTATCAATTGTTTACAACCCTTTTAATTCATCTTGCTTATTTACTTTCATTGCTATTTAGTTTAGTGACCTTCTACATCAACCCAAATTGTGACACCCCTAAGACACCACTAGTTTCAATAGAAATCTCATCTCAATTCCCGTCCCTTGGGATCCGACCTTTACTTGCCTCTTTACTAATTGTAGAGTTGTTTGTGAAGCTATAAATTGTGTTTTGATTCGGACGTGACCCAACGACAACACCTATTCAATTGTGAACACGAAAACGTCCACATCATAAAACTTGTATTAAAACTTGATTAAATGTTGATTACAAAATTAAAGAGAGATTTGATTGATATTAACTACACTAAAGATTGCTAAGAAGAACATACTCTTCTAATTAGACTAATGGGGTATTTATAGTGGGGATTAGGTATATAAATTAGAGTTTACTAAGGGGTTAAATGACGATTAAGTCCTTGAGGAATCGCCGGTCTCTAGGGAGACTCCGGTCTCTTTTTCGCCGGTCTTAGAAAAATATGCGCATCCTTCCTTGAAGCTTGTAGAAGACGAAAATCACTGTCGGGAATCCGGGCGTTTTTGGCACGGGACGGGCGGATTTGGGCGTTCCTGGACGGGCGTCCAGAGGGGGAAGACGGGCGTCTTGTGGAGGTTTTGCCCGGGCGTCTTGTTGAGGAAGACGCTCGGATTGTGGGTGGTGGACGGGCGTCTTTAGGGCAATCCGCACGGATTGTCAAACAGTTTCGTTCCTACTTCTTTTCTTCCTTTTTCTTCATAAAATCCTTGAGGATTTTGCTCAGGGATGCAAGGATTTTTTCTCATCATTGCCCATCTATTATAGTATGTACAAAGGCCTTCTAATCTTGTCTCTCCTTGATACTTGGTCATTGAATTCAATCAATTTAGCCTCATTTTGCCATGAAAATGCAAAGTTTGCACTCCTTTCCTACCAAGGACGCAAAACCTCAAAGAATATGCAAAACAAAGGACTAAAGACAATAAATGACCCAAATATGCACTAAAAAGCTTGGGAACAAGGCTAATTCGGGGACTAAATATGCTCTAATTATGGTCACATCAAATATCCCCAAACCGAACCTTTGCTCGTCCTGAGTAAAGAGGTGACAAAGACTAGGACCATTATTTAAACTAACCTAATAACATAGCCGACATGAGACAATTAGCGGGTCTCACTCCGCCCCTTCAACTCACAACAAAACAACCATGAGGTAGGATACCTTCTTGCAAGGCAAGGTGAGGCTTGCCAAAATGGCGACACATCCAATCATTAAGCACACAAAATCAAGTAATGGATGCATCTACAAAAGAATAGCCACTTTCCTCATCTTAGTGGCGGAAATTATCTACAAGGGAAGCAATTCAAGGGTACACACTCCTTCATAGATGCAATTTCTTCAAACTACTAACCCTAGAAGGATACCAATAAATCACCTCCAAGTTGTGTCAAGCTAGGGTACCTTTGTCCTCAATCGTTAAATGCTTTTGTCAAGAATAGACTCCCTATGGTGTTAGAAACACTGGAGGATCTCGGAATTCCCCCTCTTGCCTAGACAAGAAGAAGGGTTGTCCCCTCTCTACCATGCACAAAAATGGAAACGATGGATAAAGGGATCGATAGAATTTGAGTTTCACTTTGGGAGTTTGCTTTTGTTTGTGTTTTCCCCCAATTTTTTGTGGCATATAACATTTGAGAACACTTTCTTGCCATTTCTTTTGATTTTTGGCTTTTCAACACTTGACAACTTTCAACTTTTTGCATTTTCGTTTTTTGAACATTTTCAAAGTCACCCCATATGTAGTGAGGGTGCCTTATATTTGAAGCATTAGGAGTCTATTTTTTCTCCTCTTTTCATTTGATGCAATTTTTGCAAACTTTCTTTTCATTTCATTGAACTCAAACTGATTTCTTTTTGTGTCCATTCCCTTTGATGATAAAAATGTGGTAGAACATGAATGATGGATACATGGTTTCAAGGGTCGCCTTGGAATAAACGGTAGCCAAGGAGTTATCACACCACAAGGTACTCTTGACGAGGCCCTAATCCATGGGTCAAAGGATACTAGCATGACACATCCTAGGGTGTTTTACAAGTATTCTAACAAGCAAAGTCTTAAGAAGAAAAAGCATCTACTAGGGCCTATATACACTTGTCAAGTTTCCCAAGTAGACGGTTTCGCAAAATTTTCTAAAATGCAACTACATGGCATAATGCAACTAGCATATAAACCTCCTAATGCAAATGATTCTACCAACTAATATGCCATATAATCTAAATGCAAGTCCTAAGTTCACATTGTTATACCGCATCAATCAAAATGAAGGCACATAGTCATTAACTTAAAGAGGAAAAAGGAGATTGAAAAGATCATACCATGCGGTCTTCATGATCCTTATGTCTCCGATGTGGCGTAGTTAATCAATGTGAACAAGGATAGAACAAACGTAATATATACAAACAATATATACATGACTACACTACAAAGGAAATGAACTTGTTTTTGGATTTTCAAATTTTTCAAATTTTTATGGTTTTTCGAAATTTTTGGATTTTTTTGGATTTTTGAATAAAAGTTAAGTTAGAATTCCCCATCCCCACACTAATATGGGCATTGTCCTCAATGGCCAAAATGATGGGAAATTATGCAAACATGATGCATGAATTCTATACTAAATGCAAGCTATACTAATCTACACTATATGATGCATGGGTTTTTGTTTATGACGGAGAGCGTAATTTAGATTACCTCCCGTTGCGTATGCATGTACTTCCCCAAACCGAGATAGACATTATTTCTAATGTCCTAAAGTTGGGTGAGTTCATGCACACAAGATGCAATGCATGAAACTAAATTTGTTATTTTGGATTTTCAAAAGTGGGAACAATGAAATAAGAACACCTCAATGGGGCCGAGGTGTTAGTCCTCTATGTTTCTAGGACTCTCCAACCATGATCAAGATAAAATAAATAAAACAAGGAAAGAAGTAGACAAACCTCAAGAGGGTAGGAGCCTCTAAAGGTTGCTAGTCTTCCACCATATCATCATTGTCATCATCTTCCTCAATAGAAGTGGACTCATCACCACTTCCCTCTTCACTTCCTTGCTCACTTCCTTCACCATCTTCTTCTTCTTCATTAGCCTCTTCCTCTTCATTTACCTCTTCATCAATGCTTTCATCAACAACCTCATCACCGACAACCTCATCGTCACCCGGTGTCTCACCCCTAGATGCACTTGGAAAGAAGACTTCCCTATCCGCCCAACTGATCGAGGCCATTTCGTGTTCACAATTAAGCATATGTGGTCGTTGGTCAATGGTCGATACAAAACACAATTTATACTCCACAAACAACTCTACAATTAGTAAAGAGGCAAGTAAAGGTCGGATCCCAAGGGACGGGTATTGAAATGAGAATTCTATTGTAACTAGTAGTGTCTAAGGGGTGTCACAAATTGGGTTGATGTAGAAGGTCACTAAACTAGAATAACAATGAAAATAAACTAGCAAGATGAATAAAATAAGGGGTGTAAACAATTGATTAAAAGCACTAGGGTGTCATGGGTTCATAGGGGAATCATGGGATATGATCATACAAACATGTTCTCAAATTATAAGCAAGCAATTATTGTTGTGATGGATTGAGTTGGGTTATATCTTACAATCCTAGGAAAGTTTGGGTCCCGGAGCCGAATCGATTAGATTGTACAACACCTACAAGTCGACTTAATCTTTCCTACTCAACACATGCATGGTCTAACAAGACTCGAGTTGGGTTATGTCTTACAAGTCAAGTTGAAAGGAT
This sequence comes from Silene latifolia, assembly GCF_048544455.1. Classification (NCBI taxonomy): domain Eukaryota; kingdom Viridiplantae; phylum Streptophyta; class Magnoliopsida; order Caryophyllales; family Caryophyllaceae; genus Silene; species Silene latifolia. The sequence continues at coordinate 291,672 of NW_027413141.1, read as the reverse complement.
AGAAGATGATAGTAAATGCAAGGATTCATAGGCTTAGCATTTCATCAAATATAACATGTGCATGTATTAAGATCAAAACAAGCAAGCAAATAAGATATGAAAGCATATCGATTTAAGCATGAATCATTCCCCATGTTGGTTTCCCCTAATCACCCATTAAACCCTAGCTAAGAGACTACTCACTCATTATCATGTTGATCATGCTAGAAAGGTTGTCAATCATACTAACATAATGAAACATGATGAATAAATGAAAGTAATTAACAATAATTAAAAAGGGATTAAGAGATTATACCTACTAATGATTCCAATAATAAAGCAAGAATAATAGAAGTACTTGAATCCTAGATTGAGAGGTTGTCAATCTCCCAATAATAACCCAAATAATCTTCAATTACCCAAAATAAAGGAAGAACAAGAGAGAGATTAAATAACTAAAACTTGGATTAAAACTTGATTAATACTTGATTAATACTTGATTACAATATTGAAGAGAGATTTGATTGATATTAACTACACTAATTATTGATAAGAAGAACATGCTCCTCTAATTAGCCTAATGGGGTATTTATAGTGAAAATTAGGGGGGATGCATTAGGGTTAACTAAGGGCTAAACTAGTAATTACACTTTTTAAGTTGAGCAAGGAGAATCCGGTATTTTCTGAGAGAAGGGCTTCTCTTTTCGTAGCTTGAAGAATGAAAATCGTCTTTGTCTTGAAATCCGTGCGGATTGGAGTCGGGACGGCCGGATCTGGGCTGAGGAATCCGAGCGGATTCAAGAGAGGGACGCTCGGATTGTGCTGGGGGAATCCGAGCGGATTCCAAGGTGGGACGCTCGGATTGGGCTGGACGGACGGATTGTCTGCAATCCGTTCGGATTGTTGGTCAGCTTCAATTCTTCTTCTTTTTCTTCCCTTTTCTTCATAAATTCCTTGGGGATTTCCTCGGGGACTCAAGGATCCTTTTCTCAACATTGTTCTTCTACTATGATATGTACAAAGGCCTTCTAGTCTTGTCTCTCCTTGATGCTTCGTCATTGAATACAATCAATTTAGCCTCGTTTTGCCATGAAAATGCAAGATTCTTACTCCTTTCCTACCAAGGGATCAAAATCTCAAAGAATATGCAAAACAAAGAACTAAAGATAAGAAATGACCCAAATAGGCACTAAAAAGCATGGAAACAATGGTAATTCGGGGGCTAAATATGCGCCAATTATGGTCACATCAAATATCCCCAAACCGAACCTTTGCTCGTCCCGAGTAAAGAGGTGACAAAGACTAGGACCAATACTAACCTAACCTAATAATAATAGCCGATATGAGACAATTAGCGGGTCTCACTCCGCCCCTTCAACTCACAACAAGACAACCATGAGGTAGGATGCCTTCTTGCAAGGCAAGGTGGGTCTTGCCAAAATGGCGACACATCCAAACATTAAAGCACATAAAATCACATAATGGATGCATCTACAAAAAGAATAGCCACTTTCCTCATCTAAGTGGCGGAAATTATCTACAAGGGAAGCAATTCAAGGGTACAAAATCCTTCATAGATGCAATTTGTTCAAACTACTAGGCCTAGAAGGATACCAATAAATCACCTCCAAGTTGTGTCAAGCTAGGGTACCTTTATCCTCAATCGTTAAATGCTTTTGTCAAGAGTAGACTCCCTATGGTGTTAGAAACACTGGAGGATCGCGGAATTCCCCCTCTTGCCTAGACAAGAAGAAGGGTCGTCCCCTCTCTACCATGCACAAAAATGGATACGATGGATAAAGGGATCGATGGATATTTGAGTTTCACTTGGGAGTTTGATTTTGTTTTTGTTTTTCCCCCAATTTCATGTGGCATTTGACATTTGAGAACACTTTCTTGCCATTTCTTTTTGATTTTTGGCATTTCAATACTTGACAATTTTTTGCATTTCTTTTTGAACATTTTCAAAGTCACCCCAATTAGTAACGAGGGTGCCTTGTATTTGAAGCTTAGGAGTTCTATTTTTGCTCCTCTTTTCATTTGATGCATTTTTGCAAACTTTCTTTCACTTTTCATTTCTTTGAACTCAAATTGATTTCTTTTTGTGCCCATTCCCTTTGATGACAAAAATGTATGGTAGAACATGGATGAATGATGGAAGTATGCATGGTTTCAAGGGTCACCTTGGAATAAACGGTAGCCAAGGAGTTATCACACCACAAGGTACTCTTGACTAGGCCTTAAACCATGGGTCAAAGGATACTAGCATGACACATCCTAGGGTGTTTTACAAGTATTCTAACAAGCAAAGTCTTAAGAACAAAAAGCATCTACTAGGGCCTATATACACTTGTCAAGCTTCCCAAGTAGACGGTTTCGCAAAATTTTTCTAACATGCAACTACATGCCATGATGCAACTAGCATATAAACATCCTAATGCAAATGATTCTACCAACTAATATGCCAAATAAACTAAATGCAATCCTAAGTTCACATTGTTTTACCGCATCAATCAAAATAAAGCCACATAGTCATTAACATAAAGAGGAAAAAGGAGATTGGAAAGATCATACCATGCGGTCTTCAATATCCTCATGTCTCGGATGTGGCGTAGTCAATCAAAGTGAACAAGGATAAAACAAACACAATATATACAAAGCAATATATACAAGACTACACTACAAAGGAAATGAACATGTTTTTGTGTTTTTGAATTTTTTTTTTCAAATTTTTATGGGTTTTTTGAATAAAAGTTAAGTGTTAGAATTCCCATCCCCACACTAATATGGGCATTGTCCTCAATGGCCAAAATGATGGAAATTATGCAAAAATGATGCATGATTTCTATACTAAATGCAATTCTACACTAAGCTATACTACATGATGCATGGTTTTTGTTATGACGGAGAGGATAATTTAGATTACCTCCCGTTGTGTATGCATTAACTTCCCCAAACCAAATAAAACACTATTGCTAATGTCAAGGATGGGTATAGTTCATGCACACACTATGCTATGCATGAAACTAGATTGTCATTTTGGATTTTCAAAAATGGGAACAAAAAAGAACACCTCAATGGTACCGAGGTGTGAGTCCTTTGATGTTGCTAGGACTAAACCAACAATGATCAAAATGAAATAAAATACGAATAGATATAGACAAACCATGGGAGTGTAGGAGTCTCCAAGGCTAGTCTCCCATCATGCTATCATCATCATCACTTCCCTCATGAGAAGTGGTCACATTGCCACTTTCCTTGGCACTTTCTTCATCACTTTCTTCATTATCTTGCTCATCATTATCTTCACCATCTCTTTCTTCATCTCCACTTGCTTCTTCCTCAATATTATCATCAATTTCTTCACCATTTCCAACAACCTCATTGTCTTCCACCACGTCCCTAGATGCACCCGGAAATAAGGCTTCTTTATCCGCCCAACTAGGCAAAGGACAAGATGGATCAAGGAGTCCTTGCCTAGCTAGATGTAAGAGGGGAGGATATTGAGCCAAATAAGCATTCTTCCGATCTTCATAAGCTTGCTTGTGCATGGCTTTCATAAGAAGAGTGACATAGTCTTTCCCAATTTCGACTCCTTGCGGTTTGAACTCTTCATACACAAAGGGGTAAGGCGGTATAAAAATGGAAGAGGAGGGAGTTTCATGATCACCCTTTTGTTGTTGAATGATGTACTCGGCTTCTTTGGATAGGGGAAGTAAATAGTTGGTCCGGTGGACACTTAGACGACAAATCTTCGCGGGTAAAGTGAATGATCGAGCCTCACTAGTAAGCCACCCATACTTGGTGTCAAGGGGATTGTGAGCAACCCACTTGAACTTGTTAATCATGATAGACATATCAATAAGATGGCCACCTTCCTTAGCCTTGTACTTGCTATCCTTATTGAAATTAGGATCAAAGTGCTTGGCTAGGACCGTGACTAGGCCGCCATTAACAATAACGGTTGTACCCTTCTTCCCACTATCAACATGGAGCCATCTATCAACCAATAGCCTCAAAGAATTGAAAGGCTTGGTATGGATTCTTCCGATATTCAAAGCCGATTCAAGGAGAATAAAATCAAGTCTTGTGAAATGATTGGTGTCTTTCCTAGCAATTATGGTATTTCCCACAACTTTGTGCCATACTCTTATGCCCGGATGATGGACCAAAAGAGCACGACAAGCATGAAAATCATCAAATTTCTTCCCGGAGATTGCCTCCCAAAGAGGCTCGGGGTCATACTTCCCATATTGCTTATGATATTTCTTTTCATCGCTAAGACCCAAAATTTCACCCAATTCCGAAAAGGTAATGCGTCTACTAGTGTTAGCTAGACGAAACTCAAGATTTTCCCTATTTTCAACTTTTGTGACTCTTAAAGAACTTAAGAATTCCAAGACAAGGGAGGGGTATGTCAATTCCTTTGTTTCAAACAATTTCTTCAAACCCATGGCATTGAAAAAGGCTTTTGTTTGTTCAAGAACACCCAATTTTTCCAAAGCATCTTTACATATGAATTTGGTGGATTGAATTGATTTCAAAGCAAACTTGGCAAATGTCTTTCTATGGGTATCGGAAATAAAAGTTACCTCCGGATAATGCAAGAGTTGATCGATTACCGGAGTAGAAGGTGATGCTCCCATAGAAGTTTGTTGTTGTTGTTGTTGTTGCACTTCCAAGTTTGGTGTTGCTACCACCATTGCCAAAGCTTTCTTTGTTTGGAGAGCTTTTTGCCTTTGAGAGAGAGCCTTTGCCTTTGGTGCCTTTGTTGCCTTTGTTGCACCCTTTGTCCTTGCCATTTGATGAACTAACCAAGAAAAGAATCAAAAATCTTCAATTTGTAGAATGCCCAAATCGATTTGAAGGTGAAAGGCTTTGCCTTTATGAAATCAAAAATCGACTCAAAGGTTGAAGAATTTGTTCTTGGTTTTGATTGTTATTGAAGATGGAGTGATTGATTTGTTGTTTGAAGGATGGTTTGATTTGATTTTGGTGGATTTTGTTGAGGGTTTTTGTTTTTGTGATGGAGAGGATGAGGGTTTTGATGTTTAGGGTAGTGTTTGTGAATGAATGAATGAATGAATGAAGGTAGGGTGGGTTATAAAGAAGTCGACAATTTCAAAACGCAGGGACAATCCGTGCGGATTGGACGCAATACGTGCGGATTCTGCAGCTTCAAAATTTTCAAAATCCCGCCTAGAGACGGGCGGATTCTGGGGAATCCGCTCGGATTCTTCTGTTGAGGGACGGGCGGATTTTGTACAGGACGGACGGATTTCAGTCCAGAGATTTTTCTTTGTTTTCTTCAACATTTGAAGACGGGCGTCTTGTATAAAAGACGGACGGATTCTGTGAGACGGGCGTCTTTCCAGAAATCCGCTCGGATTCTTTAACAGTCAAGAAATTTGCAATTTCAGCTCAGCCCAGGACGGGCGTCTTCTCAGCAGGACGCTCGGATTTGCTGCAGACGGGCGGATTAGCAGTAATCCGCTCGGATTCTGGTCCTTTGTACCCGGATTCACTTCATTCGTGCACAATGCATTTCCCTTTACCATTCTTCCATTCTTCTTCATTTCTTGTGCTCTTCATTGTGGGGGCACTACTAAGGCATGGATAGCCTAGGCAATTGCCATCCCCACACTAAGGTAAAGCACTACACATCAATTGAAATTGTTAGTCCCTCCCTCACTTCTCTCTTACATGACAATTATTTTGATCAAAGTAAATAAAATCCAAAAATGACAAAAATGCAATACAAGAATTGAAATGTAAGTTAGGGAGTTAGAAATATTTACAAGTGGTGGTTTAGGGAGGACTCCACCAAACTCTCATTCTTGATGAGATGTCAAGGGGGCATGTCCAAGGTGTTGTTGATGTTGCTCAACACCTTGAAGAAGTAATCAAAAGCTTGTTCATTGTTATGGTAGAGGTCCTCAATAGACCGTGCCCCTTGTTGTTGATCATGATCGATGGCATGCCCAATGTAGGGATTAAAGATCCCTTCAAATTCGTCGTCCCAAAGACCACAAACTTCATTGAGTTGATCATTGAAAATCTCTTGCTTAGATGGAGACAACTCTCCCAATTTCTTCTCTTGGCCAATGAGGCCATCCTCTTCTTCCTTGGTTGATTTTGATGAGCTTTGCAAGCTCTCCTTGTCACAATTCACTTGCTCTTTGAATGGAGCATCTTCAATTTTCTTCTTCCATTGGAGTTCCGATTTCTTCCTTTCATCTTTCCGGCTATAATGATCAATCATGAAACATGGCTCATGCAAACGAGGAGCTCTCATGGTTTTGTCAAGATTAAAAGTTATGCTTTCATCTCCAACTTCTAGAGTGAGCTCTCCATGTTTCACATCAATCACCGCACCCGCGGTGTGTAGGAAAGGTCTTCCTAAGATGATTGGAATGTTGGAATCTTCCTCCATATCAACAATGACAAAGTCCACCGGGATGAAAAACTTCCCAATTCGCACGGGGACATCTTCCCATATCCCTAATGGTGTCTTTGTCGATCTATCGGCCATTTGAAGAGTGATATTGGTGCATTTAAGCTCTCCCATTCCCAACCTTTTACTTACCGAGTATGGCATGACACTCACACTAGCCCCTAGATCACATAAGGCTTTGTTGATCGTCGTGTCGCCAATGGTACACGGTATTGAGAAGCTTCCCGGATCCTTTAACTTTGGAGGTGAACTCCCTTGAAGTATTGCACTACTCACCTTAGTAAAGGCGATAGTCTCAAGTTTCCGGATCGACTTCTTCTTTGTGAGGATATCTTTCATGTACTTTGCATAGGCCGGAACGTGATTGATTAATTCCGTGAAAGGAATTGAGACTTCTAAATTCTTCACAATTTCCATGAACTTTCCAAGTTGATCATCAAATTTGGGCTTGGCTTGACGACTTGGAAAAGGAAGTCTAATCACAATGGGCTCCTTCTCTTTGGCCTTGTCTTCATTTTTCTTTGAACTTTCTTCTTTTGATGATTCTCCTTCTTTGAAGTTTTGCACAACAACTTCATTCTCACTAGCTTTCACAACTTCATCCTCAACTTGCTTCTTCGGTGCTTCATATCTTGTACCACTTCTCAAGTGAATGGCACTAACCGTTTCATGTCTAGGGGGATTACTTTGAGGTGGTAATTGCCCCTTTTGTCTTTGTGAGCTTGAAGATGCTAGTTGAGTCAATTGTGTTTCCAACATCTTGGTGTGAGCTAGAATGTTGTTGATGGTGGTGTCTTTTGCTTGGCTATCTTTTTGCATTTGGGTGAAAAATTCTTGTTGATTCTTTTGCATTTGGAGGACCGCTTTTTGGACATCAAAACCTTGGTCATTTTGGTGATTGTATGGATTTTGATTTTGGTAACCTTGGTTTTGATTGTAAAAGGGTCTTTGATTTTGATTCCTCATGGGTGGTGGAGTGTATGTTGTTTGAGGGTTTTGAACATTTTGGCTTTTGTATGAGAGATTTGGATGGAACTTGGTGTTTTCATTGTAAAAATTTGAATAAGGGGTACCACTTTTGTAAGCTTGGAAAGCATTAACTTGTTCGGTTGTTCCCCTACACTCACTTGAGTCATGACCCAAAGTTCCACAATTCTCACATATCCCACTTGGGATTGATGAGGATGCCGTCATGGCATTGACATGATGCTTTGATGATTTTGAGTTTTCCTCAAGTCTAGCCATAGCTTGTTCAAACTTCAAGTTGATTGTGTCAATGTGAGCACTAAGTTGAGCACCCAATTGAGTAACGGAGTCCACTTCATACTTTCCTCCTCTAGCAGCCTTGCGAGGCCGACTATATTGTGAATTATGGACCGCCATTTCCTCAATTTTGTTCCATGTTTGATTGTCATCAACTTCGGTGAACATTCCATTTGATCCCATATTGAGAATGTTCCTTGAATCTTCATATAAACCATTCCAAAATTGTTGCACTAAAAACCATTCGCTAAGTCCATGGTGAGGACATGAGCGACAAATACCTTTGAACCGCTCCCAAGCTTCATACAAAGATTCTTCATCCCTTTGCTTAAAACCCGTAATTTGAGCTCTTAGCATGTTAGTCTTTTCCGGTGGGTAGAATTTTTTGTAGAAAGCTAGAGCTAACTTCTTCCAAGAATCTATTCCAAGGGTGGCCTTATCAAGGCCCTTCAACCATTGCTTTGCGGTGCCGATTAACGAAAAAGGAAATAAGACCCATCTTATTTGGTCTTGAGTCACGCCCGTTTGAGAGATAGCATCACAATAATCGCAAAAGGTTTCCATATGAGAATGAGGGTCCTCACTAGGCATTCCCCCGAATTGGCTCCTCTCAACTAGTTGGATGAAGGCGGACTTGGCAATAAAATTACCGGTGAGATGTTGCGGTGTAGGAGTACCATTTGGTAGATTCTCCTCGGTGGGTATAGAGTGTGACGAGAATTTAGGCATTGTAGGTGGATTTTGTGTGGTATTGTTTAATGGGTTCTCTTCTCCTTCTATTACGAAAGGATTGACAAACTCACTAGTGGGTTGAACAACTTCACCAACACCTCCCAAATTCCTCCTAACAAGTCTCCTATTATTCATCAAGGTTCTTTCGATTTCACGGTCAAAAGGTAACAAATCTCTTTGTAACCTTCTAGACATGCAAAATATCAAACAACTCGAAAACAATTAGAACAAACCTTGAGGAGTTTTACTTCCCCAAGGTGAAAAAGACACAACTAATAACAATAAAAGAAATCTTAAATCAATTAAACACCGTCCCCGGCAACGGCGCCATTTTTGATCGAGGCCATTTCGTGTTCACAATTAAGCATATGTGGTCGTTGGTCAATGGTCGATACAAAACACAATTTATACTCCACAAACAACTCTACAATTAGTAAAGAGGCAAGTAAAGGTCGGATCCCAAGGGACGGGTATTGAATTGAGAATTCTATTGTAACTAGTAGTGTCTAAGGGGTGTCACAAATTGGGTTGATGTAGAAGGTCACTAAACTAGAATAACAATGAAAATAAACTAGCAAGATGAATAAAATAAGGGGTGTAAACAATTGATTAAAAGAACTAGGGTGTCATGGGTTCATAGGGGAATCATGGGATATGATCATACAAACATGTTCTCAAATTATAAGCAAGCAATTATTGTTGTGATGGATTGAGTTGGGTTATATCTTACAATCCTAGGAAAGTTTGGGTCCCGAGCCGAATCGATTAGATTGTACAACACCTACAAGTCGACTTAATCTTTCCTACTCAACACATGCATGGTCTAACAAGACTCGAGTTGGGTTATGTCTTACAAGTCAAGTTGAAAGGATAGAAGATGATAGTAAATGCAAGGATTCATAGGCTTAGCATTTCATCAAATATAACATGTGCATGTATTAAGATCAAAACAAGCAAGCAAATAAGATATGAAAGCATATCGATTTAAGCATGAATCATTCCCCATGTTGGTTTCCCCTAATCACCCATTAAACCCTAGCTAAGAGACTACTCACTCATTATCATGTTGATCATGCTAGAAAGGTTGTCAATCATACTAACATAATGAAACATGATGAATAAATGAAAGTAATTAACAATAATTAAAAAGGGATTAAGAGATTATACCTACTAATGATTCCAATAATAAAGCAAGAATAATAGAAGTACTTGAATCCTAGATTGAGAGGTTGTCAATCTCCCAATAATAACCCAAATAATCTTCAATTACCCAAAATAAAGGAAGAACAAGAGAGAGATTAAATAACTAAAACTTGGATTAAAACTTGATTAATACTTGATTAATACTTGATTACAATATTGAAGAGAGATTTGATTGATATTAACTACACTAATTATTGATAAGAAGAACATGCTCCTCTAATTAGCCTAATGGGGTATTTATAGTGAAAATTAGGGAGGATGCATTAGGGTTAACTAAGGGCTAAACTAGTAATTACACTTTTTAAGTTGAGCAAGGAGAATCCGGTATTTTCCGAGAGAAGGGCTTCTCTTTTCGTAGCTTGAAGAATGAAAATCGTCTTTGTCTTTTGAAATCCGTGCGGATTGGAGTCGGGACGGCCGGATCTGGGCTGAGGAATCCGAGCTGATTCAAGAGAGGGACGCTCGGATTGTGCTGGGGGAATCCGAGCGGATTCCAAGGTGGGACGCTCGGATTGGGCTGGACGGACGGATTGTCTGCAATCCGTTCGGATTGTTGGTCAGCTTCAATTCTTCTTCTTTTTCTTCCCTTTTCTTCATAAATTCCTTGGGGATTTCCTCGGGGACTCAAGGATCCTTTTCTCAACATTGTTCTTCTACTATGATATGTACAAAGGCCTTCTAGTCTTGTCTCTCCTTGATGCTTGGTCATTGAATACAATCAATTTAGCCTCGTTTTGCCATGAAAATGCAAGATTCTTACTCCTTTCCTACCAAGGGATCAAAATCTCAAAGAATATGCAAAACAAAGAACTAAAGATAAGAAATGACCCAAATAGGCACTAAAAAGCATGGAAACAATGGTAATTCGGGGGCTAAATATGCGCTAATTATGGTCACATCACCAACTAGGCAAAGGACATGAAGGATCAAGTAGTCCTTGCCTAGCTAAATGAAGGAGGGGTGGATATTGGGCTAAGTATGCATCTTCTCGATCCTTATAAGCTTGTTTGTGCATCTCTTGCATAAGTAGAGCCATGTTGTCATTGCTTGCTTTAACACCTTCGGGTTTGAACTCTTGATACTTGAATGGAAAGGGTGGTGTGACAATGGAGGAAGAGGGCATTTCAATTTCACCCCTTTGTTGACGGATGATATATTCGGCTTCTTTTGAGAGGGGAAGAAGGTAGTTGGTCCGATGGACACTCAAACGGCATATCTTGGAAGGCAAAGTAAAAGATCTAGCATCATTGGTGGGCCACCCATATTTGGTGTCAAGAGGATTATGGGTAACCCACTTGTACTTGTTAATCATGGCATCCATGTCAATGAGATGACTCCCCCTTTTTCGCCACATACTTGTTATCCTTGTTGAAATTCGGATCAAAGTACTTAGCCAAAAGAGTGACTAGACCTCCATTTACAATAAAAGCGGTGCCTTGCTTTCCACAATCAACATTTAGCCATCTTTCCACCAAAAGCCTTAGAGAATTGTAAGGCTTGGTGAATTCCCTTCCAATATTTAAGGATGACTCAAGTAGAACACAATCGAGCTTGGTAAAGTGGTTAGTGTCTTTTCTTGCAATGATAGTATTCCCGACGACCTTGTGCCGCACTCTAATGCCCGGATGGTGGACTAATAGAGCGCGACTAGCATGATAGTTCTCAAATTTCCTCCCGGAAATCGCCTCCCAAAGAGGAGCGGGGTCATATTTTTCGGGCTTCTTGTAATAACTAGGTGAATCACTAAGACCTAATGCTTTACCCAATTCATCAAAGGTGATGCGCCTACTCACATTGGCAAGCGAACTCGATGTTTTCTCTAGTCTCTACCTTAGTTACTTTCAAAGAACTCAAGAATTCCAAGGTAAGGGAGGGGTATGTCAATTCTCTTGTAGCAAACAATTTTCCCAACCCCATGGCTTCAAAGAAGGCTTTTGTTTGTTCAAGGACACCCAATTTGTTCAAGGCATCTTCACATATGAATTTGGTGGGTAGAAAGGATTTCCTAGCATACTTGGCGAATGTATCCCTATGGGAGTTAGAAATGAAAATTACCTCCGGATAGTTTGATAATTGAGCAATTTCCGGAGTTGTTGATGTTGTTGCTTCCAAGGGAGGAATTTGTTGTTGTTGAACTTCCAAGTTTGAACTAGCTACCACCATAGCCAATGAGGCTTTCTTTGCTTGAAGACATTGTTGTCTTGTTGACAGTGCCTTTGCCTTAGGTGTCTTTGTTGATCCTTTTGTTCTTGCCATTGATGAAAATACCAAGAAAATAGTGAAAATCTTCAATTTCCAAGTATACCCAAATCAATTTTAAGATGAAAGGCTTTGCCTTTGTAATTTCAAAAATCGACTCAAAGGTTGAATATTTTGGTGCTTGGTTTGATTTTTGTTGGAAGAGGAGTGATTAATTGTTGTTAAAAGGAAGTTTGGATTTGATTTTATTGAATTTGGTTGAGGAAATCTTGTTTTGGTGATGGAGAGGATGAGGGTTTTGAGTTTTGGGGTTTATGGGTAGGGTTTTGAATTAATGAATGAAGAAATGAATGTGGGAAGGGGTATTTAAAACACCCGAAAATTTTGAAACTGCAGGGGAAGACGGGCGTCTTTCCTTCGGGACGCTCGGATTCTGCCTATTTTGGGTTCAGGATTCTCGCCTAAAGACGGGCATCTTTCAGCTGGGGGCGCTCGGATTCTTTGATTGTTTGGACGAGCGTCTTCTATCGAAGACGAGCGGATTACGAGACAACAAGCTTTCTTGTTTTACACAGCAAAAGACGGGCGTCTTCCTGCAAAGACGGGCGGATTTCTGAAGACGAGCGTCTTCTCTACCAGGACGCCCGAATTCTTCGACAGTCCCAAAATTTCAATTTTTCAGTTAAAGTGGACGGGCGGATTCTGGCAAAGACGCTCGTATTTCCTGAAGACGAGCGGATTCCCCTTGAAGACGCTCGGATTCTCCCTGTTTTACCCGGATTCGGTTCCATCCGTTCACTTGCATATCCCTTGTCATTTTTCATTCTTCAAATCCCGTGTTCTTCATTGTAGGGGCACTACTAAGGCATTAATAGCCTAGGCAATTGCTATCCCCACACTAAGCTAAAGAACTACACATCAATTAAATCATTAGTCCCTCCCTCACTTCTCTCAAAAATGATAATTACCTTGATCAAAGTATAAAAATCCAAAAATGACAAAAATGCAATGTAAGAATTAAAATGCAAGTTAGGGAGTTAGAAATATTTACAAATGGTGGTTTGGAGAGGACTCCACCAAACTCTCATGCTTAGTGAGATGTCATGGGGGCATGTCCAAGGTGTTGTTGATGTTGCTCAACACCTTGAAGAAGTAGTCAAAAGCTTGTTCATTACCATGATAAAGATCTTCAATAGACCTTTGCCCTTGTTGTCCTTCATGTCGGTCTTTATCTATAGCATTACCAATATAGGGATTGAAAATCCCTTCAAACTCATCGTCCCAAAGACCACAAACTTCATCTACTTGATCACTAAAGATCTCTTGAGTTGATAGAGACAACTCTCCCACTTTCTTATCTTGGCCAATGAGGCCATCCTCTTCATTGCTTGACTTTGGTGAGATTTTCAAGCTCTCTTTGTTATAATTCACTTGCTCTTTGAATGGAGCATCATCAATTTTCTTCTTCCATTGGAATTCCGACTTCTTCCTATCATCCTTCCGGCTATAATGATCGACCATAAAACATGGTTCATGCAAACGGGGAGCTCCCATGGTCTTGTCAAGATTGAAAGTTATGCTCTCATCTCCCACTTCTAGAGTGAGCTCTCCATGCTTCACATCAATCACCGCACCCGCGGTGTGTAAGAAAGGTCTTCCTAGAATGATTGGAATGTTGGAGTTTTCTTCCATGTCAACAATGACAAAGTCCACCGGGATGAAAAATTTTCCAACTCTTACGGGAACATCTACCCATATCCCTAATGGTGTCTTCGTCGATCTATCGGCCATTTGGAGTGTGATATTGGTGCATTTAAGCTCACCCATCCCCAACCTTTTACTCACCGAGTACGGCATAACACTCACACTAGCCCCTAGATCACATAAGGCTTTGTTGATCGTGGTGTCGCCAATGGTACACGGTATTGAGAAGCTTCCCGGATCTTTGAGTTTTGGAGGTGAACTCCCTTAAAGGATTGCACTGCTCACCTTAGTGAAGGCGATAGTTTCAAGCTTCCGGATCGACTTCTTCTTTGTGAGGATGTCTTTCATGTATTTTGCATAGGCCGGCACGTGATTGAATAATTCCGTGAAAGGAATCGAGACTTCCAAATTCTTCACAATTTCCATAAATTTTCCAAGTTGGTCATCAAATTTGGGCTTGGCTTGACGAATTGGAAAAGGAAGTCTAATCACAATGGGCTCCTTCCCCTTGACCTTGTCTTCATTTTTCTTTGAAATTTCTTCTTTTGATGGTTCTCCATCCTTGGAGTTTTGCACCATTTCTACTTTGTCACTAGCGTCCACAACTTCATCCTCAACTTGCTTCTTTGGTGCTTCATACCTTGTACCACTCCTCAAGTGAATGGCACTAACCGTTTCATGTCTTGGTGGATTACTTTGAGGTGGTAATTGCCCCTTTTGCCTTTGTGAGCTTGAAGATGCTAGTTGAGTCAATTGGGTTTCCAACATTTTGGTGTGAGCTAGGATGTTGTTGATGGTGATTTCCTTTGCTTTACTATCTTTTTGCATTTGAGTGAAAAAATCTTGTTGATTCTTTTGCATTTGGAGGACCGTTTTTGAACATCAAAACCTTGGTCATTTTGTTGATTGTATGGAGTTTGATTTTGGTAACCTTGGTTTTGGTTGTAAAAGAGTCTTTGATTTTGGTTTCTCATGGGAGGTAGGGTGTATGTTGGTTGAGGGTTTTTAACATTTTGGCTTTTGTATGAGAGATTTGGATGGAATTTGGTGTTTTCATTGTAATAGTTTGAATAAGGGGTACCACTCTTGTATGCTTGGAAAACATTCACTTGTTCATTTGTTCCCCTACATTCACTTTGGTCATGTCCCAAAGTTCCACAAATCTCACATATCCCACTTGGGATTGATGAAGATGCCGTCATGGCATTAACATGATGCTTTGGTGATTTTGAGGCTTCTTCAAGTCTAGCCATAGCTTTTTCAAACTTCAAATTGATGGTATCAATGTGAGCACTAAGATGAGCACCCAATTGAGTAATGGAGTCCACTTCATGCTTTCCTCCTCTAGTAGCCTTGCGAGGTCTACTATATTATGGGTTATGGACCGCCATTTCTTCAATTTTGTTCCAAGTTTGATTGTCATCAACTTCGGTGAACATTCCATTTGATCCCATGTTGAGAATGTTTCTTGAGTCTTCATAAAGACCGTTCCAAAATTGTTGTACCAAGAACCACTCGCTAAGTCCATGATGAGGACATGAGCGACAAATTCCCTTGAATCGCTCCCAAGCTTCATACAAAGATTCTTCATCTCTTTGCATAAAGCCCGTAATTTGAGCTCTTAGCATGTTAGTCTTTTCCGGTGGATAGAACTTTTTGTAGAAAGCTAGAGCCAACTTTTTCCAAGAATCAATTCCGAGAGTAGCCTTATCAAGGCCTTTCAACCATTGTTTCGCGGTGCCAATTAGAGAAAAAGGAAATAAGACCCATCGAATTTGGTCTTGAGTTACACCGGTTTGAGAAATCGCATCACAATAGTCGCAAAACGTCTCCATATGAGTGTGAGGATCTTCACTAGGCATCCCCCCGAATTGGCTTCTTTCGACTAATTGGATAAATGCGGATTTGGCAATAAAATTTCCGGTTAAGTGTTGTGGTGAGGGAGTACCATTGGGTAGGTTCTCCTCGGTGGGTATGGAATGTGATGAAAACTTAGGCATTGTGGGTTGATTTTGTGTTGGATTTTGTGTTGGGTTCTCCTCACCTTCTCTTGCAAAAGGGTTGATGAACTCAATAGTATTTGGTTGAATATCTACAACCTCACCGATACCTCTCAAAGTTCTCCTAGCAAGTCTTCTATTGGTTGTCAAAGTCCTTTCAATTTCGTGATCAAAGGGTAACAAGTTACCTTGTGACCTTCTAAACATGCAAAATATCAAACAACTCGAAAATAATTAGAACAAACCTTGAGGAGTTTTACTTACCCAAGGCAAAGAAAGACACAACTAAAAACAATACAATAAAATCTAAATCAAGTTAACACCGTCCCCGAACGCGCGCCATTTTTGGTCGTGATCCCTCGTGAGGGTTTAGTTTTCAGTACTTGTCGTTAGGAGCACCTAGACCAAAACACAATTTATAACTTCACAAACAACTCTACAATTAGTAAAGAGGCAAGTAAAGGTCGGATCCCAAGGGACGGGAATTGAGATGAGATTTCTATTGCAACTAGTGGCGTCTAAGGGTGTCACAATTGGGGTTTGAAGTAGAACATCACTAAACTAAATAGCAATGAAAGTAAACAAGCAAGATGAATTAAAAGGAGTGTAAACAATTGATAAAAGGCACTAGGGTGTCATGGGGTCATAGGGGATTCATGGAATTGATCATACAAACATGTTCTCAAATTATAAGCAAGCAATTATTGTTGTGATGGATCGAGTTGGTTTATGTCTTACAATCCTAGGAAAGTTTGGGTCCCGGATCCGAATTGATTAGATTGTACAACACCTACAAGTCGACTTAATCTTCCCTACTCAACTATATGCATGGTCTAATGAGACTCGAGTTGGTTTATGTCTTACAAGTCTCATTGAAAAGATAGGTGATGGGTAAAAAAAATGCAAGGATTCATAGGCTCACATTTCATCAAACATAACATGTGCATAAGTTGAGATCACAACAAGCAAGCAAATAAACTATGAAAGCATATTAATTTAAGCATAAATCATTCCCCATGTTGGTTTCCCCTAATTACCCATTAACCCTAGCTAAAGAAACTACTCACTCATTATCATGTTGAACATGCTAGCAAGGTTGTCAATCATACCAACAAAGTGAAACATGATGAATAAATGAAAGTGATTAACAATAATTAAAAAGGAATTAAGAGAATTATAGCTACTAATGATTCCAATAATAAAGCAAAGAATAAAAGAAGTACTTGATGCTTGATTGGAAGTTTGTCAATCTCCCAATAATAACCCATATAATCTTCAATTACCCAAAATAAAGGATGAACAAGAGAGAGATTAAGTAAATAAAAGTTGTATTAAAACTTGATTAAATTTTGATTACAAAATTAAAGAGAGATTTGATTGATATTAACTACACTAAATATTGCTAAGAAGAACATACTCTTCTAATTAGACTAATGGGGTATTTATAGTGGGGATTAGGTACATAAATTAGGGTTTACTAAGGGCTTAAATTGAAGGAAAAGTAGATCTATATACTCAACATATTCATATATGTTTTATTTTAATTTGTCATAAAATTAAATGGTGGATCTTATGCATGCAAACATCAAAAGTTAAGAGAAGAAATCGGTTCCTTACATTGCATGTTTCGGATATTTGGGCACTAGTAAGGTCACCTACCTTACTAGTTCTTGAGCTCTCCAAATGGAAGAACATGGATTCAAATATAGAATCCCTCCCAAAAGCATATACCCAAGGAATCTCTTAATAACTTATATATTTATGAACTAGTAAAATATAAGTTTAAATTAAAATATGACACAAAAACTAATTTTGTTCTCTTGAAAATTTCGGTCAAGAGAGGAGATTATGTGTGTTTTATTTCTCTAGATTTCACAAGATGTAGAGAAAGATACATTTCTTACACTAGAAAATGTTATGTGTAAAAATGATGAAAATGAATGAATTGAAAAGAAAAACTCTTTTTTTTTTCTCTTAAAGTGGCCGAAAAATTGGCCTTGGGTAGCATGCCCAATGCCTTTTATTTTTGCTCTTCTCAAAAGCTAGGTGTGCATGGCTACTACTTAGATATTATAATTGTGTTTTCCACTCAAGATAAAAAACACAATATATATCTTACACTCCCTCTATAATTTCGGTACATTCAATATAAAATGGATGGTCCATTTTATTTTTGTCATTTGTCAATTTGTCACATGTAACATGTTACATGACATGTCACAATGTAATGTATTTTTAACTTATTAAAAATCAACATACTCATAAAATATGTCATTTACAAAATCGACTAGTAATTCGTAATTACTCGTACCAAAAATGTTTCCAAATTATAAATTACAACATTCTGTATTTATAATAATTTATTCATTCCGTTTCAATTGTTTCTCAAACAATGATTTCATCTAATTACATCGGCAGTGGCCCTAGTACTAGGCAAGGGGGAGATAGGGATCGACAAGGTAAACAGAATTATCACTCACCCGTGTAGCAATGTAGTTGTTCTTCCCAATATTTAAAATTACTACCGTCGGCTTTTAAAACATATTTGTCCATAAAAGAACGTAGCCATGAATCTCTAGCTATAGTGACAACTTTTTGATTAATCGAAGTCATCATGATTACTGGTAAAGGAAATAAAAGGAAAGATTAACATTTATCGTCTTAAATATTTTAACTTGTAAAACCTTTTTAGAACACGTTCCCATTTATATAATGATCTCCATCGAATTATATAATGATTCCAAGATCCAATTTTAATAAACACTTTACTGGGTGGACCGATTCAACCCATAGTTTATATAAATTTAAAGTCAACATTTTGATCGATTCCCATTACTAGAACTTTAAGTTGACGGATTTTTCTTTAAAATCTATCTTTTAGCCTTCAATAAATAAGGCACGGGACTGAAATCTAACCCATATTTATCCCATTGAGTCCAACCAATTTTCACGTGTAATAACCTTTATTACCCTACTTACTCAACGTAAAAAGAGTGTACCCCTGATCCAACTTACCTCTAATGAAGAAGGATTTATAGGTGCCATTATTTGCAAGGCTAATCTCAATTTTCAACAAATGTGAGAGATCTTATCAATTTAATTGTCTATCACTTTTAAGAGAACAAAATTGGTGAGTGCTAGACAATTAAATCGATAACAACAAAAAAATAAAACATGTAGTGACGATTTGGCATGAATGCATATAAGAATTAAAACAAACAAGTCCTAATATGGCCACCTAGTTAATCTAATTAACTAAAATTATTACACTTAAACCAAACCAACACCTTGTCCCTTGAATCTTCAAAAATGGGCCTCCTTAGGATTTCGAACACCTTTCCTAAAACACCGTCTCTATGAAAACTGCTTTAGACGCTTTCATTTAATTACTAATAATTAAATTACATAACAATACCCTATTATACAATTTTTAATAAAATTAAAATAAAAACTATTAATTAATTACAAATTAGGCGATACGAAATCTATAATTAATTACAAAATAAGTCGATATTCTCTTACATTACGGGAAATACCAACTTCTACCTATGGCCATATTAGGTGTTCATAATTGTCATTTTCCATAAAGTAATTTTATTATTCATTTGGATGAATGTTTTTTTTGATATCATAAGACGAAATAATATGGTCGTAAATAATAATGCTGGCTTGGTCTCCCGGGATTAGCATCGGCCTAGTCATCACCCTCATTGGCAGTAAACTTGCATAATGTTAGTAGATCGACTCCTTGTGTTCACCAAAAGCTACTTTGTGTTAGTATAAAGTGGGCTGTTTGACCGAGAGACTCAACTCATTTGCCTAAGTAAGACTACCATCAATTTGAGATCCAACTTACTAGTTACCTAAATACCCATAGAACCCCACTCTTCCTAGTTTTCCCTTTTATTGAATTATTGTTTGTTATGTACTTGCTTTTTCATTAGTTTAGATTATAAACCCTTTTTAATTGTGACAACTCCTTTAGCACCACTAGATCAGATTGAGAAACTTAGATACCCCCATCCTATGGGTTCGTCCTCTACTTACTTCTATGCTAGTTTGTAGAGAGTTATAAATATTATTTGGCGAGTTAATGACACACCAAAATGGCGCCGTTGCCGGGGACGGTGTTGTGTGTTTGAATTGTTCTTGTGTCTATTTTTAGTTGTGCTTGTTCTTGAAGGACTTTGGTTACTTGACAATATTGTTTCTGTGTTTAAAATGTCCATATACACTTTTGCCAAAAATACGTATGATTAATTTGATAAGTATCTTGGTAAGATTTAACAATTATATGACTTATGCTTGGAATCATGGTTATACTCTTTCTACTTGGGAGGCATGTTGTGTTGTTTATAATTGCAAGAACTTTGATACCCACAACTTAAGATTTATATGAGTGGTGATGGTGGATCGATATTTAAATGAGCTATGAGGAGTTTTTGTGTTTGTTGAATTCATGGGTCATCAAGTGTTTTGATAAAAGTCCTATAATGACATAATTGAGAGGGCTTAGGCTGTATGTCAAGTAATAAAACCGCTTTTTCAAAGTTCATTGATGAAAACTATGATCAGATGAGATTTGGGCTAAGATATCTCCTTCCACTTGAGTTCACTTGTTATGTGAGGAAATCTGCCCCTCCTGGGGAAGATGGTGAATAGATGAACACAGTGATGATGATGACAGATGAGGAGGAGTACATGTTTGACAGAACCTAACATTTCGACTCTATTATCTTACCCTTCTTTATAATAATGAACCCCTTTTCCATGAATTTGAGTCATAATAAGGGAGTGAGGATGATGATAGAGATTTTAATTAATATCTCCGCTTGTTGGTTTATTTTCAAAGGAGGAGGAGTGTGAGGATGATGGGTGAATCCTCAATCTTCTCGAGCACAATCTTTGATAGTGGGTCTTGCTGATGAACTCTCACTTCCATTAAACCATTATGCTGACCTTCTATTCCCCACCCCACAGCACATTGTTGAGGAAAGAGAGGGAATTGGTGATATGGAGACCACTCATTTGGGGTAATGAGCTGGGTGGTGACGGAGGTCAATAAAAAGAACGAGGATGTTGTTGAATGGTGGAAAGAGAAAGGGACATTTGTTAACAATGACAATGGGGTGTCTTTGACAAGTTCGTATGGTCTCTTACTTCGAGTGTTTGCAAGTGCACTTGTTTTGGCACTACATTTCTCTTTGAGGTCATGCCAATCATCCAACCATCTCGAGGGCCTTAAGTACCATTATTGATGTATTGATGTCGAATTGAATAGAAGAAGAACGTCGAGGTTGGTGGAGTTCTCCCTATAACAAACCGCCTGTTCAAAAGTAGATTGCATTTCATGTTAGTTTAATTGCATTTCATAAAGTTTTTTGTACGAGAGAAAGTGAGGGAGGGTACTTGTACACTCCACTTAACCGGCGCATTATTCGGGTGGGGTACCTTCTAAGAGGTTCATTGATAGGCTTAAAATCTTACTAGTGCTTAAAGGGATTAAAAGTACTACTCATATCAATAAAAAGTACACTTTCTTTCTCCTCGGTTATCCATGCCGAAAGAACTCCATAGTTAAGCGTGCTTGACTAAGAGTAGTCTTAGGATAGGTGACCTCCTGGAAGGTTCCTTGATGTGTACGAGTGGGACAAAATACGCTAAAAACGACTGCCTTGATTTGTGGGCTAAGTACATTAAACACGGGCTACCGTGAGTGACCGCCCCACCTGTGGTTTGGGGTCGGCTGTTACAAGTGGTATAAAGAGCAAACTCTGCGAACGTGCCATGAGCGTGTGGTCAAGAGTACCTGTGAGGACCTGCAGAGAGGTGGCGAGGGATTATGGGATTGGCTACTTGGCTACGGTCGATGCTCAAAGGCGCAAGGCAGGATGTTACATTCTTCAAGTGGGGTGTGTAATACTCCACCGAACCAAAGACGTTGTTCTGGGTGGGGGTACCCCAGAAGAGGTATAACGATAGGGCTTTAAATCACACATAGTGTTATGGATTGAAAGTACTACTCATATCAATAAAAAGGCACTTTCTTTCTCTCAAGTTATCCATGCTGAAACAACTCCACAGCTTAAGGGTGCTGACCCAGAGAAGTCTTAGAACGGGCGTACGTCCCGGAAGGTTCCCAGATGCGATGAGTGAGGACACACCACGCTGAAAGGGACTCGTAGCCGACATGTGAGCCAAGTACACCTCGCGGGCTACCGGAGTAACCGCCCACCTGTGGTTTTGACCGAGGTGTTACAAGTGTAATACTCCACTAAAAACCAAGACGTTATTTCGGTGGGTAACCCTTGAAGAGGTCTATTGATAGGCTTAAAATCCGGCAGTGCTCAGGATTTTAAGTACTACTCTATATCAACAAAGTGCACTTTCTTTTCTCGTTATCCATAAAAATAACCTCCATAGTTAAGCGTGCTCTGCTTCGAGTAGTCTTAGGATGGGTGACCTGTGAAACTTCCCGGATGCCCATGAGCACGGACAAAACGTGTCGAAAGGACCTATGCCGATCCATGGCCTGGCATACATCCCGGGCGGGCTACCGTGGAGGATCGCTCTTGACCCAGGGTTTGGGCCGGGTGTTACAAGTGGTGTAAGAGGAACTACGACCGTGTGTGGTGAGCATGTGGTCCGGATTATTCCTGCCGCCCCACCCGGGGTAGGGGGGGGAAGGGAGGGATTCTGGACTTGGCTAATTAGTTGCGGTCAAATGCTGCCAAGCAAAGAGGATGTTGCGTTCTTCAAGTGGGGGTGTGATAAGTCATAATTATATATATATATATATATATATATATATATATATATATATATATATACATTTATGCCCTCCTTTACTTGTTTTTAGACGGTTTTGTGCTATATTATTTTGATTATATGCCGTTTATATTAGAA